>NC_139687.1:24270263-24721097 GCF_964106915.1 Podarcis gaigeae | reverse complement strand
ACACACACACACACACCCACACAGAGAGAGAGAGAGATAGAGAGAGAGAGAGGAGAGAGAGAGAGAGAGAGAGAGGATACACACATCATTTCTTTGATACAATATTGGGTATGATTTCATGTTGGTAGGCACAGACTATGCTGCTGTGTGGAATTCTTTGAACTAACCATACATTTAAAGAGATGTGCTCCTAAGATATATATCTACTCCATAACAACAACAACAACAACAACAAAATATTATTATTTATACCCCTCCCATCTGGCTGGGCCTCCCCAGCTACTCTGGATGGCTTCCAACAAAATATTAAAACACAATAGTGCATCAAACATAAAATACAATAGTGCATCCCTAAACTTAGGATCTGCTGATAGATGGGGGGGGGGGGGAATCTAGCTCATATGAGATCATGGATGTGTAGTAGATTGCAGAGATTCCAGGCAGCCAAAGGTACAGTTAAAATAAAAGGCAAAAAGAGTGAATCTATGCTAAGTTAGTAGTCTGTAAGAAGCACAGTCCAGCAGCAAATTTACCCCAACAGAGTAATAATTTGCTCTAGCTAAACTGCAAAAATGGCTGCTTTAGGGGCAAAGTGTGGTATGCAGTAGATTCTTGGGCCTCCTGTGAAACTACTGAATCAGTGGTATTCAGAGTGGATGTATGACCCCACACAGCGGTTTTGGTGCCTCGTATTTGGTTCACTCAAGTTGCGAGTTCCTTTTCTGGCAAGCTGCCTCATTGGGAGAAGAGTTAGCTGAGGAACTTGCGTATTAGGCCTAGGTTTTCAAGTTCATGGCATCTTGCATCTGCTCATCACTTTGGGTGGCATAGCTGGAGTGATATGTACCTTAGTGCTTCCTCTCGACACCAACGTCACTGCAGCTTTCCTGAATAGTGGAGCCGTGGAGAGTTTGGGGCTGCATGGATGCACCAGTGGAGCTCTGTCTGTGTATTATGCCTTTGTAAAGGCAAGATTCAACACCTTCCCATCGAACGTGCTGAGAAATAGATTCTCCAATGGACAGATATCGCTCTTATGTGATTGTAATTGTGGGGCACCGGAATCGTTGCATCACATAATTTTTGACTGTGCTTTCACTTACCGGCCAGGAGCAAGTTTCTTGCTCAGTATCTTAAGGGAATTGCCGATGATATGATTGAAGCCAAACTGCGATATCTACTAACTGATGATGACCCCCTAAAATCACTCATGGTTGCCAGATTCCTGATCAGCGTCCTATCCCTAGAGAAGAGAAACGGTCTCCTGTGTGATTCGGATAACCCCTTTAAACCATGACCTATGTTTTAGGTGATATCACCATTGTTTTAAACCATGATCTATGTTTTAGGTGATATCACCACTGATATCCCTGATTAACTTATGAGCAGAGGGTGATGTATAGGTTACAAATTTACTGTAAGGTATGATGGTGGCTTTTGTTTTTGTTTTGCTTCGGTTACTGTTTGTCTTTTGTAAGTTTTGGCGATTTTAAATTTGGAGGTTTAAGTATAATATGTTGGTATGGGAAACTGTCGTGTAATGGGCCAATGGCCGTAATAAAGATCAATCCAATCTGTCTGTGTATTCAAACAGCCCCCAAATCACTGCTGTCCTGCCCCACCCAAATAAGCTTCAGCAACAGTGATGCCTTGAAAGTGAGTTCACCACACCACACCATCCAACGCTGGCACATGCTAACCATAGATCTCAGTGCACCATAACAGTGACTTCTCTGCTGTTCTATCTTGGGCTCCAATTCATAATTTTCTTACAAGGTCCATGTTGGTGTTGTTTCGGATTAGCCAGCACAGAACTATGGTTCTCTTGCTTGGGATACTTGTATCTGAGCATTACATATTTAGGCATTATAATTAAGTGCTGAGAAAACACGTGGCTCCTCATCTCTGTTCCTGCCACCCTTCAACCATCTGGAGTAGGAAGCCTTCTGTATTTGTGGTGGTTCTCTGCACATTTTAAAACCTTGGCATTCAGGAACCTAAAATGCATGAGGAGCCTCCATGAATACGTTGACCCTCCATGATTCGGAACGTAATGGAAATGGCAACGGGGTGAAACCAGTGTGCTCAGACCTACATCCTCACTCATCACTCATAATTAAATCACCCTAAAAGGGTTATGCTTAAAACTACTACTAACCTTAATCCAAGACAATTTTCTACTGATTTAGAAGGGTATGCAAGAGAATAAAATTTAGTCTGCAACTTCAAGCAAATGAGGAAGGAAGGGAAGAAACAAAAGAAAGAAGAAAGGGAGGGAAGAAGGAAGCTGCAGTACTTTTATTTATTTATTTACTGACATGCTCTGTATTTTTGTATATTTGTATTTCCAAGGCTCTGCGTTTTTATGTTTTGAATGTTTGCTGTCAGCCAATTTGGGCACAACTCATTGTGGAAAAGCAGCATATACATAAATATCTTAAACACATTGACAAAAGTGTAAGCTCCATTCAACTAAATAAGGCTTACTTATGAGGCAACATGTCTAGAGTGCACTATAAATGTATTTTGAATGGGACTGCCAGAAAAGTTATTTCTTCTAGAAAGCTAACAACAGCTGAACAATGGTTATAAAAAAACTTTTGGGTGCATATTATTGACTAGAGAGAACAGAGTCATTTCAGAGAGCAAACTTGATATTGCAGACAAGAGACAAAACTGTGGCTCTGAGATAATAAAATACACAAAATAACACTTCCCTGTGAGGGCCTTGCAGATAATTAGCACCCTGCAGACGTTGTCTGATAGGATCCCATTATTCTTAGGTCCAAAGTTAGAACAATTTAGATAACTGAGTTGCAGTCACAAATGGAGGCTACTCATCTAGTAAGCTTTTAATAACTTCCTAAAAACCATTTATCAGTACATCGGTCTATTTACCTTTAAGTCCAAATATTAGTGGGTTTAGTGAAGATTAGTTTATTTCAGTGCAATTTAATTTTACATCAAAGTTCTTCCAAGGAAATGAAATGTCTGGGGAATGCGGGTTGCCTCCACATTTTGAAAACTTATTATAACCTTCAAAGAATACTTATATATAAGGGATTGGTCCCAAAGGGTAGTTGTTCTCCAACCAGATGATGTGGAACTACAATTCCCACAATACCCAGTCATATCAGCAAATAGTCAGGGATGAGAGTTGTTGCCCAACATTATACTGAAACTCGAAGTTGAAGAACACTGTCATAGGGAATGTCAGAAACAGTTAAGGAACCTATTTACTTTAGGGACCATAACTGAGCTATATTCTGCCCATCATAGTCTTGGCAGCAAAAGGTTGGGGGTAGATCATCTGAGTTGTGAAACTGGCTCCCCCCCCTTTTTTTGCAATGAAGAATGTTGAGAAAAATAACAGAAAACTAGCCCTAAAAATTCTGAAATAATCTGAATATGTAATTCCTCCTGATAGTGGTTCTAAACTTACAGCATAAACCACCCTGGCTGAAGCCTCTTTAGCTCTCTGGCAATGGACATTCCCATCACATTCATATTCTCACCCCATGCGCTACCTTGAGCACCATAAGCACTAAAACATGAGCATAGAAATGTGTATATCAACATTTATTTGTATGACACCTTTCCATTGTTAAAGAATGCTCAAGGCAGCTTGGATCAGTAGATTTATGTAATTACAAAAACATTTAAGTAGTCAAAAACAATAAATGAAAAAAATCTCAGCGATTAAACAATCCTCACATAATTCATGATAAGGTCCAAAAATGAAGATGTGAAATGTAATAAAGGTAAAGGTCCCCTGTCAGTTAAGTCCAGTCGCAGATGACTCTAGGGTTGCGGCGCTCATCTTGCTTTACAGGTTGAGGGAGCCAACGTTTGTCCGCAGACAATTTTTCCGGGTCATGTGGCCAGCATGACTAAGCTGCTTCTGGTGCAACAGAACACCGAAACCAAAGCAGCGGACCGAAATGCTGTTTACCTTCCCGCCAGAGTGGTTCCAATTTATCTACTTGCACTTTTTTTTTTTGGTGTGCTTTCAAACTGCTAGGTTGGCAGGAGCTGGGACCGAGCAACAGGAACTCACCGCAACGCGGGGATTCAAACCGCTGACCTTCTGATCGGCAAGCCCAAGCAAAAAATGAACCATCTCCAAATGTAAATGTTACCACTCCCCCCCCCCAATCTCCTTAACAACACCCCACTCAGTGAGCTTATGATCATAGCGTTTGCAATTGGAAGGCCTTAGTAGAGGAAGGTAGGTAGGTAGATATTTACACATATCTGAAATAGATAACAGGCATATATAAATAATATTTTGTGGACAAAACTCCCATCTGGTGTAAACAGGCTGCTCATTGGAATTGTAATGTGACGTCCTTAGCAGCTCTTTACCTGAATTCACTTACTAATATAAAGCTTACTTCTTTGATGTGCCATTTCCCTTCATGCATAAAGAACACAGACATTTGCAAGAAAATTAGTTGTGCCTATATTTTGCAAATGTCAAGCCCGAAAGAAAGCACACCTGTTTGAACAAACTCCAGTTCTAGACTTTGCCTTTCCGTCCTTTTCTCCCATTGTAAAAGAATAATATTCGGGAGAGAGACTGATGCAAACTTTCAATGTGAAATGAATGAATCCTCTAATGGCAATGTCCGGATGTTTACACTGCCCTTGATGTTGCAATCAAAGTGAGGTCTCCGCTGACAGAAATAATGGACACATATACAGAATTATCTTCAACGCTTTGTTTCATTATTTTCCAGCTGAATTGCTCGCACGAAATGCTTACGACATCAGGAGTCATGTCTCACAGTGTTCGAGGGACACTGATTAAAAAAGAAGGTGACAATTTGTGGAGATAAATGTGAGGGTTTGGTCAAGTATCTGGATTAATTGTTTACTGGGGTAATGAGGAACATGCACAGAGGCAATAACTTTCCCAAGGGTGACAGTATCTCTCTTAGAGACAAATTAATAGTATGTATCCATGCCCCCTGCCGGCGCCTAACCCTACCTTCCTAGGATTCCTATAGCATTGAAACGAGCTTGTTTTCAGATACAATGTGCTACAAAACATAGCTTTAGACATAGGGAAGGGGAATACATGCTATGAGAGGTATGTAGGCATAAAATGCAACATAATCAAAGACGGCACTGCAAATCTCTTCCCTAATTGCTCCTCCTGCTCCTGATGGTATTTGTAACTGCCCTTTCCTTTGGTGTGACAAATGGCACTGCCTGAAAGAGATTGGCCACCTTTCTGACATTTCTTCTATCCTTGTTCTTTCCCCATGTGCAGCATAATCCTCTGCATGTTTAATCAGAAATAAATCAATATGGCTTTGCCTCCACACCCGGAAAGAAGGCTCACGACACCAAGCTGAAAGCAGGAAAAGGTTATATTTATTAATATAATAGTGTTGAGGATCTGCGGGGGGGGGGGGGCAGGGACACACACAATTTTAACCAATATTGAACCAAATCAACATAGTCTGGGCAGGAAAGTTCCTTAATGACGGAAGGATTATCTCCCTACCAGTTCCAGGGCATGTTTCTGGTGCAACCTGTAGCCATACAGATAGGATTGGAGTGAATTATTTCTCATTGCTATGAGGATCCTGGGTCTGCCAACCCAACAAGCATACCGTGGCCCCACTGGCTCAGCATTCAACCCATCATTACATTTTTGAATGTTTTAAATTATTGTTGCTGATTATTATTGTTGAACATTGAAGTAACTTGCATATACTATCCTTGCAGCTGTTGTTGTTGTTTAGTCGTTTAGTCGTGTCCAACTCTTCGTGACCCCATGGACCAGAGCACACCAGGCACTTCTGTCTTCCACTGCCTCCCGCAGTTTGGTCAGACTCATGTTTGTAGCTTTGAAGACACTATCCAACCATCTCGTCCTCTGTCGTCCCCTTCTCCTTGTGCCCTCCATCTTTCCCAACATCAGGGTCTTTTCCAGGGAGTCTTCTCTTCTCATGAGGTGGCCAAAGTATTGGAGCCTCAGCTTCACGATCTGTCCTTCCAGTGAGCACTCAGGGCTGATTTCCTTCAGAATGGATAGGTTTGATCTTCTTGCAGTCCATGGGACTCTCAAGAGTCTCCTCCAGCACCATAATTCAAAAGCATCAATTCTTCGGTGATCAGCCTTCTTTATGGTCCAGCTCTCACTTCCATACATCACTACTGGGAAAACCATAGCTTTTACTATACGGACCTTTGTTGGCAAGGTGATGTCTCTACTTTTTAAGATGCTGTCTAGGTTGGTCATTGCTTTCCTCCCAAGAAGCAGGTGTCTCTTAATTTTGTGGCTGCTGTCACCATCTACAGTGATCATGGAGCCCAAGAAAGTAAAATCTCTCACTGCCTCTATTTCTTCTCCTTCTATTTGCCAGGAGGTGATGGGACCAGTGGCCATGATCCTCAGATATGCAGATGACACAACCTTGATGGCAGAAAGTGAGGAGGAATTAAAGAACCTTTTATTGAGGGTGAAAGAGGAGAGCGCAAAATATGGTCTGAAGCTCAACATCAAAAAAACGAAGATCATGGCCTTGCAGCTGTAGTAGCCTATAATACAGTGGTACCTCGGGTTACATACACTTCAGGTTACATACACTTCAGGTTACAGACTCCGCTAACCCAGAACTTCAGGTTAAGAACTTTGCTTCAGGATGAGAACAGAAATCGTGCTCTGGCGGCGCAGCAGCAGCAGGAGGTCCTATTAGCTAAAGTGGTGTTTCAGGTTAAGAACAGTTTCGGGTTAAGAACGGACCTCCGGAACAAATTAAGTACTTAACCCAAGGTACCACTATAATAAGTTATGGGCTTTTAAAAGTTAAATCTTTCTCTGTTATATCAAGGAGGAATGCTTTGGGTTTTTTAGGAATTGCATATTTAAAGATTATTATTTTTTTATACACAATTTCCCAAAATTCCTTTGCCCAATTGCATTTCCACCATAGGTGAAAAAATGTGCCCTCAGTTTCTAAACATTTCCAACAAAGTTTTGAGTCTTTTTTATACATTTTGGCTAGTTTGACCAGTATCAAATACCAACTGTACTGCATTTTCTCTTATTTGATATCATGCAGAGAAGTTCATTGTTTGGTTCCATAATTTTCCCCATTTGCCAATTTCAACATCATGCCCAATAATGATGGCTCACTTAATCATTGCTTCCTTTGTAAGTTTATCTTTAGTTTCCCACTCTAGCAGTAGCTTATATATTTTAGAAATTAGTTTTTTATTCCCCCTCCCCCCCCCCAAATTCTGAACCTTCTTGAATAAACCCTCTTTCCTTATCTTTTTTGGACTTCTCTTTAGTTTGAAAATATTGAAACCCATCAGGAATCTAATTGGAAATCTCCTGCCTATCTCTTAGTTTTATGTTGCCCTCTTTGTAATCAAGATCTTTGTACTTTCCCCAAGTCCTATCCATATTTTTCCTTTCTACAGTAACAGCTTCTGCTGGTGAAATCCAACCAGAGGTCTTTTTTCCCTAAAATATCTTTATGTCTAGTCCAGACCTTAAATAGGCTTCTCTTAAACATGTGGTTAAAGAAACCCTTGTGAACCCTTGTTTTTTCGACAGGACTATACATGACCGATCCTTAAAAATCTACATTGGCTCCCAGTACCTTTGACTCCCAGTACATTGGCTCCCCGTACAATTCAAAGTGTTGGTGCTCTCATTTAAAGCCCCAAATGGCCTCGGCCCAGTATACCTGAAGGAGTGTCTACCCCCCCCCATTGTTCAGCCCGGACACTGAGGTCTAGTTCTGAGGGCCTTCTGGCGTTTCCCTCAAGGTGAGAGGTGTGGTTTTAGGGAATCAGGCAGAGAGCCTTCTCTTTAGTCATGCTTGCCCTGTGGAATGCCCTCCCATCAAATGTCAAAGAGATAAAGAATTGTACAACCTTCTGTAGACATCTGAAAGCAGCCCTTTCTGTGATGTTGTGTTACGTTGTTGTTGTTGTGTTTCTATATATTATGTTGGAAGCCACCCAGAGTGGCTGGAGCAATGGATGGGGTGGGGTACAATAAACAAATTATTATTATTATTTCAGCTTGCTTCTTGCTCCAGCTTCTAGCTTACACACTCAACTCTCATCTTACCTTTCTAATGACCAGCCATCTGGCACAGATCCACTTCCTTTGTTCCCTTGATGACCCATTAGCTATCACCTTACCTCAGCTATCACCCCACCAGGAAGGTAGCCTGGCTATTCCAGAAATCCGATTCCTTACTTATATTTGAACACTTACTGAATCCAGGGGTTAGAAGGGTCTCTCTTTCACATACACACACAAATCATAACATGGGGTGGACAAATTGCAGAAACACCATGTCAGTAAATCAGAATGGATGCTTATAGTTGTATAATCTTGTAAACAAATCAGAACAAATACATAGTCTAATTCCATATCAACTTTGTGTGAGCAAATATGGATGAACGTGGAATAAACAGGTCATCTGCAGGCATCCTAAACTACACAGGGAAACATTTTATAAAAGGCAGGATATAAATCTTCAAAATAAATAAATTGCAAATGGCATTTGAAATATGTGTGTTGAGGGGAATAACATTTTTAGCATTCATGACTTTTCAAAAAAGTTTAGATGCATGCAAGAGCTTGCTTCAGTGGGTGATTAATTGCAGGAGAGATACTGAGGAGTTATCTGTTTTCAACTGTTGTATCTGCTGCCTGAGGAAAAAAATGCCTTCAAACCTTAAACAATTCTATCTTCAGTTTATAATTTTTCACATACAACTCTGATTAAGGTTTACTTTTAATTATCATGTTTGCTGGATGTTTACACCAAAAGACAGGAAGAGGTTAAAGCACCGCCCAAAGAATCCCAAACACAGAGGAGAAAAAGGGATCATTCATTAACAGAAACTAGTAATTATGTAAAGCTTCCAATCCTGATGCTAATCACTAGTAATTATAGACAGATTTCAATGAAATGCCACAGAGGATAGTCAAATACTTGTTTTATGTCTGTACAAATATTCCAAGTATGATAAATTTCCTTTACAATTCTGTGATGTATCAAATGGGACTGAAGCAGGGTAGAAAGCGAACACACAATACAATTTGAAAGAGAATATGAAGAGCTCAAGCTGAGTTCTCACAAAGGCATGATTAAGAGCATGGATAGGCAAACTAAGGCCCGGGGGCCGGATCTGGCTCAATTGTTGCCTAAATCCGGCCCGCAGACGGTCCGGGAATCAGCGTGTTTTTACATGAGTAGAATGTGTGCTTTTATTCAAAATGAATCTCTGGGTTATTTGTGGGGCATAGGAATTCATTCATTTTTTTCCTTTCAAAATATAGTCCAGCCCTCCACAAGGTCTGAGGGACAGTGGACCGGCCCCATGATGGAAAAGTTTGCTGACCCCTGATTAAGAGGAATACAGTGGTGTCCCGTAAGACGAACGCCTCACAAGATGGAAAACCCGCTAGACGAAAGGTTTTTCCGTTTTGGAGGCGCTTCGCAAAACAAATTTCCCTATGGGCTTGCTTCGCAAGACGAAAATGTCTTGCGAGTTCCTGTGGGTTTTTTCCCCCTTTCCCCCCCTTTTCCTAAGCCGCTAAGCCGCTTATCAGCTGATCGCTAAAAGCCACTACACCCTTAATAGCGCTAATCCGCTAAGCTGTCAATGGGCTTGCTTCGCAAGACGAAAAAACCGCTAGACGAAGAGCCTCATGGAACGGATTAATTTCGTCTTGTGAGGCACCACTGTAGAGGTATTTGGGTGGGAAAAGACACATGAATTCTGGAGACAACCAGTCAGGTCATATATCCACAGAGCAGTGACCAGAGAAGCAATGACTGCGAGGAAGAATGCAGAAAGGAGAAATGCCATCGTACACCAAGCAGTCATCTTCATCTTCCCCAGCTGCAATAAAACATGTCTCCTGTACTAGTCTCTACAGTTACAGCAGGCACTGTAACCTTCCAATGGTTTGACTTCACCCCCAAAGGCGCATTTGGGGTTGCAATGGTAGGTACTGCCAGTGGGCCTCCTGCCCACCTCCATATTAAGTCAAAATAAGTTGATAGGCAAGCCATAGAATTGCTATCTTATTCTTGACAGAGATTCTTTGCTGTTAGGAGTGAATGAAAATTCCCCCCCTTTTTGCAGCCCCAGAGGCTATGGAATTTGGTGGTGGTTTTTTTTCTTTTCATTGGTGAATCAATGGAGGAAAGGATGTGCAAAACTCTTCCTGGCTTCTCAAAATGGCAGCTGCCCCTTCTGTTTCAATAATGCCTAGAATGATGCCACTTCATAACACAGCATACAGTGTAACACTCAAGAGGGAGTCAGTGTGGTGTAGTGGTTAAGAGCGGTAGTCTCGTAATCTGGTGAATCGGGTTCGCTTCCCCGCTCCTCCACATGCAGCTGCTGGGTGACCTTGGGCTAGTCACACTTCTCTGACGTCTCTCAGCCTCACTCACCTCACAGAGTGTTTGTTGTGGGGGAGGAAGGGAAAGGAGATTGTTAGCCGCTTTGAGACTCCTTAGGGTAGTGATAAAGCGGGATATCAAATCCAAACTCTTCTTCTTCTTCTTCTTCAAGAGAGAGGCGGGTGGCAATAAATTTTAGCTGCCACTGGGAGGTCACTATCCCCCTCCAGAACAGGACTCAGAAAAACACATTCCAGGCAAAATAGAAGTATTGTCTGCAAGTCAATGGGGTGTTTGCAGGACTGACAATGAATATTGCTCACTACTCCGAAAATTCACCCCACACTCCTCAAAGGTGAAACAGTGAACGTTTTTCCACTTTATCTTTTTTGCTTTTGCCTTTTCCTCCAAATTTGCCAAAAAATAAATTTCCTCCCACGCTAAGCATTTCTCAACACCAGGCATGAATTCAACAGGTTCAGCCTTCCCCAATATTGAACTGCATTGGCTGTATCTGCTGGATTTGTGGCTGTCATAAAGCGACTAATGCACAAAGGCTCTGTCCAGGACAACAAGAGTGCCGCTGCCAAGGAGCCATGTTTCAGTACTTCCTTATGTGCACAAGGTGTCCGCTACTTAAAAGCCTGTTTTGTAAATGGGGGACAGAAACTATTTAAAGGCTCACAAAAGCAGCAGATGAGGTTTATCTGGTGATCAATAGAGGTCAGATTCATGGTAAGACCTTTCCTTCTGAAAAGGGATCTTTTGATATTCTACCTGTTTTTGCAAACCTGTCACATTACTTAGTTCATGTTCATTTATCTGTTCTTTGCAAAGCGCTGTGATGTTTTATGTCAGAAAGAGTGCTGGATTTCATATCAAGTGACAGCAGAGCTGCCTCCTGAAGTCTATTTGACTGGCAGCTGTTACACACATAGGGCACCCCTGCTGTGACAGAATGCTTCACACTTGTTTACAATTCTCCTGAAAGAATGCATGATATGCTTAAAGAGTCCCGCTGAGCAGCGGCAAGTCTTGAATAGTGCTAGCCTCGTAAGTGGCAATAATTTAATGTTTAATTTAACGCTCCCAATTCTTACAACCAGGTGCCTTTTCTTTGCCATTTTGCAAAACACAGCTAAAATATAGTAGAAAATGTAACAAATCCTTTGAGTGCACACTTACCTCTTCCTCCTCTCACCCATTGCCCCTCAACCACACAAAACGCAGGCTATATTTTAATGTTGCACTTAATTTTAAGAAAAGAAGGCTGTTGTCTTTTTGGAAGAGAATACTGAAGAAGGTAGAGTTAGATATGCATTTACATCTATGAGTTAAATATTTCCTCTCAGATTTTGTTTTATCTACGGCATAACATCAGTCAAGGTTTTAAAAAATGAATTTATTTATTTTAAAGTTCTGTTTAGGAACTCTACAAAATTAATGCAATATTTTTTGTACTAAGAGAAAGCATAGACAGTACATATTAGGCCTCTTCAGATTTTGAACTGTTAGCACTTATAACTATACACATGTTGTTTGTATATACACATTTCTACTTCCATATAAAAGAGAGTGAAGGCTGTGTCACAAAAGACACTTCTTTTCTGTTATTTCTCTTCTTTTTTTATAACACTTCTAGTAAGAACATTCAATTACCCTTTCCCCTCATCTTCATGGGGTTGCTGTGAAGAACAAAGCTTTTGAGGTAAGTCTATAATAGGGGGAGAAATTCCATGGCTCTGTCAAAGCAATTTACAATACAGCTAAAGCACTGAAACTTGTGTTTAGATTATTCAGAAACTCTCTGAAAAACTTGGAATCATGGCTGTACAATCCTTGTCACATTATCTATCTACAGAGGGCCGGCCCACCTATGAGGCAAACTAAAGCAGCCACCTCAGGTGGTGGAATCCCATCCCTGCTATTGTGTGACCCCAGTAAGCGAGGCTTCAGTGGAGGGGCAGTGGCGGCGGGTGGAGTAGCACATTCCCCTTTTGCCACCCGAGGCTGCAATGCTGCAATCTGTGCGGCTGTCAAAAGGCAGTCACACAAACTTCAGCATGACAAAAGCAGGGGGAGTGAGCAAGCAAACCAGGCAAGCCCCCACAGAGCAACTGAGCTCACCAGCACAGTCCGCAAGTGAGCAAGGCAGGTGACGCAGGCGGGTACTCTCCTGTTCCCTGTGGTATTGTTGCCATTCAACTTCCTGCTTGCATGCATGCTCAACAGGGCAAAGGAAAGCCAGAGGCCTTCATGCACTCCTTGTCATTGTTCTTGTCACCACTCACAGTTCACCCCAAGTTCCCCTACTGTCCTGCCAGAGTGGTGCATGCTCTAGTTATTTCCCACTTGGACAACTGCAATGTGCTCTACGTGGGATTACCTTTGAAGGTGACCTGGAAACTACAACTAATCCAGAATGCCGCAGCTAGACTGGTGACTGGGAGCAGCTGCCGAGACTACATAACACCAGTCCTGAAAGACCTTCATTGGCTCCCAGTATGTTTCAAAGTGTTGCTGCTGACTTTTAAAGCCCTAAATGACCTCAGTCCAGTATACCTGAAGGAGCGTCTCCACCCCCATTATTCTGCCTGGTCACTGAGGTCCAGTGCCAAGGGCCTTCTGGCGGGTCCCTCACTGCAAGAAGTGAGGTAACAGGGAACCAGGCAGAGGGCCTTCTCAGTTGTGGCACCCGCCCTGTGGAACGCCCTCTCATCAGATGTCAAGGAAATAAAGAACTACCTGACTTTTTGAAGAATCTGAAGGCAGCCCTGTTTAGGCAAGTTTTTAATGTTAAATGTCTTATCATGTTTTTAATATTCTATTGGGAGCCACCCAGAGTGGCTGGGGAAACCCAGCCAGATGGGTGGAGTACAAATAATAAATTATTATTATTATTACTGCCACCTCACAACTTGCCCTAATTTTATGATCCTGCTGTCACTGCCAACTGCAGAAGAGAAGGGGCTGAGGAGGAAAAAAGCACTCCGCCTTCACCCATTTCTGTCATTGGTGGGAAGGAAAGGGGAGATATGTCTTCTCCTCTTCATTCCCCTCTCCTCCATGAGTGGCAGTGGGTTCTTGTGACTGGAGCAAGTTGTGAAGGGATGAGTAGTTTGGTGCAAACTATGGAGCAGGGGGAAAGGACAATTGGGTGGAGATGGCAGATAGGCAAAGGTGTGGCGGTTATAGGAGGTGTCAGGAGACGGGCAGTTTGGGTGAGGTTTAAAGGGTGGTGAGTTGGCAAAGAAGGTGGGAGCTGCCAAGGGGGGTGGGGTAGGCAAACAACATGACCAGGGCAGCTGCCCCAGTATGTAAATATTACAACTGGGATTCCAAGAACTACCTTAGGCATTCCTAAAGGCATCTGGAGTTGAATCTGCTTCTACATATATTACACTATCTGGACCACCTCACTTCAGTTGCTTTCTGCATGGCGTGTGAGCTTCTGTGCTCACACATCACTTTGTAGTGATGTCCTGGACAGTGATTCACTAACACTTTTATCCGAGATTTCCATATCTGTTGAGAAATCCATCCCTGTTTCTCAAAAGGAGGTTCAAAGGGATTGAATGGTGCTTGCAGAAGAAACAGGGTGTGTCAAGGTAAAGAAGATTTTCAATAATGTAAATATTACATTGACTTTCATTATTTGCAATCTGTGTATATATCACTGAAAGCCATTCCCATAGGAGTATCTGCTGTGATTCTAGCTGGAAATTTTGATGGTCTAATTTGTTCACAAGAATGGTAATGTTTCCCCCTTTAGATAAAAAGTAGCTCCTTTTCATTGTGAATGAACAATGAAAGTGCTATCTTCCTCTCATGGGCTGTACAAAAACATCCCAAGGTTTTGTTTCCTTCTTTAGACATATCAATACTGTAATGTTCACTATGTTTAAAGTAGGAAGGGCATCATCTTAGTCACTATAAAGGGGATTGTTTATTCTAGTTGTGGGTTGTCAAATTGCTTAGGCGACCTATTTGAAATCTTACTTCTTACCTAACATACCAACATGCCAGACAACTTGAATTAAGTTCTACGCTGTCCCATGAAGTCAGTGAAGTTAACTCTGGTTAACTAGAGTTGGGCAGCCAATAACCTTGTGCTTTATATTGCTGCCAGGCAGGTGCTCTGTAAATCAAGGCCTGGATAAAGAAGTAATGATAGAAATTGCTGACATGACTATTTGTCCCATTACTGATTCACAGCACTTGGCACAAGGATTACATTTTCAGCAAAAAAGAAATAAAAGAAAGAGCTTGGTACAACTTCAGTTCTCTGACCAGACATTGTAAGTAGAAGAATAGAAGGTGATGGATAACAACATTCCTGTCATAATAGTTCAAATGTATGTAAAACACTTAGATCTTGCAGCCACTTTTGGAATTTTCCATAGACACAAGAATGATTTCGTATTTCACTATTTTGTGTTATTTAGCATCTTCTACTTTATTCTGTTAAAATAATATCAATGCAATTTCATGCTATTATATATATTACTTTTTAAACACACAGTTCACCTGGAAGTTCTCCTGCTCATGGCCCATTGCAATTATGGGAGGTGCAGATGAGGTGTATGGCTTGGGTCTTAAATGTAATGTGATGTGCTTTATTCACTCTTTAAACTATGTAAAGTATCAAGTAACCAATAGGAAACCATTTTTTGTTGTTATTCTAAAAAAACTATTTTATGATGACAGAGAAGATGCTTTGAGATGTCTGAAATAACCATTTGTTTCTTCTCCCTAGACAAATAAGACACCTATGTGATAACCCCATGCAAATTTACTCAGAAGCCCTACTGAGTGTAATGGAAATTGCTCCTAGGTGGGTTTGTATAGGGTTACATCCTTAAATCCTTAAGAAAGATACAAATACCAGGACAAAGTTGGTTGCAGCTAATTTATGGTATAGCTACTATGGTACTAATCAGTTTCCTATGTGCAACAGATAATTAAATTTCAGAAGTGAGAATAAATAATTTCAATTCTGTTCATTGATTTTTTTTCTGGGGGGTGCAGAGATTGGAAACCTGTATTTATATTAATACAAAGAAATCAGAAATAAAGAGATTTAGTAAAAATAAGTAAGATAAGGGGGCAGAAGAAAGATAAAATAACACAGTGAGATGGAAAATTATATTAAATGGATTAATTATAGTATTGCAGATATATTAGTTATAGTAATGTAAATAAATTAATTATAGTAATGCAAGTACACTCAGGAAAGCCCTCTATAAGGCTCATATGCGTAGCAACAGGGATCTGTCCCTCCTCTGTCCTGCCTTCTAGGGGGAGAGAGTGACTGAGAGAGGGGTAGAAAGAAAGAACAAGAAAAGGGTGACTGTGATGGCCTGAGAATCCGATTCAGAGGCTGAACCGAAGGAATCCCAGCCTGCACAGGCGTCCCCGCCTCCAGGGCCGGCTGAACTGGGGCAGAGCCTTGATTCTGAAGCGCCTGCACCTGTGCCGGATCCTCAGGAGCAGGCACCAGGTGAATCCACTCTGGCTCCGGAGGTGGTTGAGGACTCAGTGCCTACAGGTGAGTCTCCCCCTGGGTCTAGTAACCCTTCAGCCTCTCCTGAACTGCAGAGGCTCAGGGCAGAGAGGCGAAGGGAACTGGTTTCTCCCAGGAGGAGTGCTCACCTTAAGGCCAGTAGAGGCGGGGCTCCTGGGGGACGGGGCCGCCCCTGGCCTCAGAGAAGATAAAGGCCAGTCAGCCCGGTCCCAGGTTGTGGGAGCAACGTCGTTGAAGGGCTGTTTCGGCCAGCATCCAGTCCTGTTCCCCCAGAGTTCCTGTGCTTGCCTGGCTTCTCGCTGTGGACCCCGCTTCGCCCGAGGAGGACTGTCTGCCGACCCTCAACTCAGGTCCTGGACCTCGCCCCACGGTAACCTCCCCCCTGGACCAGCACAGTGACCCTATTTGCTTTTGGTTCTGGCCCAGATCACTGCTGCTTTAAATCTTTCTATAAAACGTCACCGCTCAGTCTCAGCTCTAGAATGAGGGGTGTTTTCTGAAGGCTATCAAATTCAATGAAAATCTGAACCTTGATTTATATAGCCTTGGCTATAAGGTGAGGGTAGAGTCAGGATGGACAGATGAAATAACAGTTAAAATTATTTGTAATGACTTCTGCTTCCTTTTAGATGCAGACAAACATTCCTTACCACACAATCAAAACTATAACCATTCCAAAGTTGTTACTTTCAATAGCCTGATTCATCTATAGAATGATCCACAACTCTGGCATATGCTGGGCTTTTATTGTCTAACTCATGCCCCTCAATTACCTAGCCTAGCAAAATTATTATTATTTTTTAATCATCTGCTCTCTTAGCTAGTTGCTTAATGAGTAAAATTACATTTTCAAATTCATTCAGATATCAACAGGAATGAAATGCAATATGTAATAAGCAGTGATGTTGGGCAATTTCATTAGTTATTAAACAACAAAGAAAACTGAGGAACACATCAAAATGAAACCATTTTAGTGATGGTTGAATCTCCCTTGGCTTAATTTGTAATTGTGAGCATCATCTGTGAACATGGGGGGGGGCACTAGAAGATGATTTTCAGGAGTTTTAAATTTCCTACTTTTTTATTTATTTATTAAAATTGTCAGTCATTTTATCTTGCCCAGGGAACCCAAAGAAATTTCAGCCTCAAGAGACAGCAATGGATCAAGAAGTTGCTCCAAGCTGTGTACCTGTCAATGGGGCTTGTGTTGCAGAATGTCCTGCTGGATTTTGTCCCTTTTTGTGGGCGGGGAGGATGAAAAACATTCCAACTACAGTTGCTGTATTCTATAGTTAGCTTTAGAATATAGTCAAGTCCTCAGCTCAGTGAGAGATACTTCATAACAACTCTGTTATGGTTAAAGAGGAATTGTATTATTACAATGGAGGGGAGATAAGCAGGCAAAGCAATTCAAACCTGGTGCTTGGGAGGATCCAAACAGAACAGCAACACTGACAGTGTGGTGTAGTGGTTAAAGTGCTGGACTATGACCTGGGAGAGCAGGGTTCGAATTCCCATTGAGCCATGATGCTCACTAGGTGACCTTGGGCCAGTCACTAGTTTGCAGCCTAAATTACCTCCCATAGTTGTTATGAAGATACATAGAGAGAAGTGAACCAGGTACATCACTTTGACCTCCTTAGAGGAAAAGGTGGCATGTAAATGTAATAAGTAAAATGAAATGAAATGAAAACAACCATCATTGCAACCAAAACCCTGCTGCCTTGTGCTGGCCAAGGTGGAAAGTGGAAGGCAGGGTTTTGAATATTATTTTCCTTTACACCAGCTCAGAACTGACATAGCTGCAGAGTCTGTGGTCAGGCTTCTGGTGGAACCATGGGGCTTTGGATGCAGTGATCTAAAGCTGCTGGTATCCCACCTATGCTGTGCAATGCCTTACTTTAGAGCTTTCTGCACACTACCTCCAACAGGAGAATGACCAGTGGCAGCTGATCTTCTACCTTGGCAAATGTTGGGGCTACCACTGCAGGGAAACCCCTCCACCAATGATGATCTTCTCTGCCAACAAAGGCCAGTGGATGGAATCCTATGTGTCCATACCCTCCAACATTACTCCAATGAAAATAGGGATGTTCTATTGCATCACCATCATTTTATTATTTATACCCCACCCATCTGACTGGGTTGTCCCAGCCACTCTGGGTGGCTTCCAACATTTATAAAAATATAATAAAACACTAAACATAAAAAAACTTCCCTATACAGGGCTGTCACCAGATGTCTTTTACAGGTTGCATAGTTCCTTATTTCCAACATTGCTCCAATGAAAATAGAGACGTTCTAAGGAAAAGAGGCACATTCCAGAATCAAATCTGAAACCAGAATGGCTTCTGTAAATCTGGGATTATCCCTGGAAAATAGGTACACTTGGAAGGTCTGTGTATCATCCTACCGCCATCAACATGGCAGGAGATAGGATTGTGCTGTTTAAAATGAGACTGTGTTTTCATTAGCATAAGCTTTACACTTCTATAAGCGCGTCTTTGATTACTATCTTTGGGCTCATCTAGACTTCTCTTTCTGCTGCATTTCTTTTTTTAATGAATATTTTATTAAGATTTTTGAATAAAAATGCAAAGATAAAGAAACAGTATAACATATATCATAACATACTTTCTTAACATCTTTGGACTCCCTCGCACCTCCCACTCCCATTTGCATCATTGTCAATTCTTGCCCGCAATTTATCATCTTGTTTACACTCTTGTGTCAGGTTCATTTAAATATAATCTGTTAGTTCTCCAATAGGTTTATAATTTTTCCTCAAACTTACTTATCATCTTAATTCCATCTAGTTTAGTGGTGCACAATTATTTATGATCTAGCATCCTATCTTAACATTCAACCAAATTACAATGTTTTTTTAAATAAGTCTTGAATTTCTTCCAATCTTCTTCGACCCTCTCCTCTCCCAGGTCTCGGATTCTGCCAGTCATCTCAGCTAGTTCCATATAGTCCATCAGTTGCATCTGCCACTCTTCCAGCGTGGGTAGATCTTGAGTTTTCCAATTCTTAGCAATGAGTATCCTTGCTGCCGTTGTTGCGTAGATGAAAAATGTTCGGTCCTTCTTTAACACCTTCTGACCGACAATGCCCAAAAGGAAGGCCTCTGGTTTCTTAGTGAAGGTATACTTAAATACCTTTTTCAGCTCATTATATATCATTTCCCAGAAGGCCTTCACCCTAGGGCAGGTCCACCAGAGGTGAAAGAATGTTCCTTCATTTTATTTACATTTCCAACATTTATTATCAGACAAATGGTATATCTTGGCAAGTTTAACTGGGGTCATGTACCATATATATATTATTTTCATTACATTTTCCTTCAAAGCGTTACATGCAGTGAAGTTCAACCCAGTGGTCCACAACCTTTCCTAGTCCTCGAACATGATATTATACCCAATGTCCTGTGCCCACTTTATCATAGCTGATTTAACCATTTCATCTTGTGTGTTCCATTTTAACAGCAAGTTATACATTCTTGAGAGTACCTTAGTCTTTGGTTCTAACAATTCTGTTTCCAACTTCGATTTCTCCACCTGGAACCCTAGCTTTTTGTCATTTTTAAAGACTTCTTTAATCTGAGCATAATGTAACCAGTCTCGCACTTTATCCTTCATTTTCTCCAAACTCTGCAATTTCCAATTGTCTCCATCTTTTTCTAATATTTCCCAATATTTTGGCCATTTGGCCTCCATATTGGGTCTTTTTCGGGCCTTAGCTTCCAGAGGTGAAAGCCACCTTGGAGTTTTGTTTTCCAATAACTCTTTGTATTTTGTCCAGACATTAAACACTGCTTTCCTGACAATATGGTTCTTAAAGGCCTTATTGCTCTTAACCTTATCATACCATAAGTATGCATGCCAACCAAAAGCATTGTTAAAACCTTCCAGGTCCAGTACATCAGTGTCTTCGAGAAGTAGCCAGTCTTTTAGCCAGCAGAAAGCTGCGGCTTCATAGTACAACTTTAGGTCTGGCAGGGCAAAGCCCCTCTTTTTTTCGCATCAGTTAATATCTTAAACTTAATTCTGGGCTTTTTGCCCTGCCAGACAAATTTAGAGATATCTCTCTGCCACTTCCGGAAGCACTCCGTCTTGTCCACAATCTGTAGTGTTTGGAACAAAAACAACATTTTTGGCAATACATTCATCTTAATAGCAGCAATTCGGCCTAGCAAAGAAAGCTTCAATTTTGTCCAACTGTCCAAATCTCTCTTAATTTCAGACCAACATTTTTCATAGTTATCCTTAAATAGACTCAGATTTTTTGCTGTTATGTTTACCCCTAGGTACTTTACTTTTTTAACCACAGTTAGTTCTGTTTCTCTCTGAAGCCGTTCTGACTCTGTATCTGTCAAATTTTTCCCCAACACCTTGGTTTTCTGTTTATTTAATTTAAATCCCGCTACCCGACCAAAGTCTTGTATCAGTTGCAATACTCTTTTTGTACTAGATTCTGGCTCCTGCAAAGTCAAAACTAGGCTTTCTGCTGCATTTCTAGGCACAGGTCTGGCCTTTAAAGCTCTGTGTCTGAATGTGGCTTCGTTTGTTGGTTTTTGTCCTGGTGCTTTCCCTGGGAAAACCCATGTTTTAACACTGGTTTTCCAACAGATTGTTATTTGCTCCTGTTCAGTAGTCATTTTCCTGGGGGAAATGGGTGGGGGGACCTCTCAGACATGGAGCTTTAACATAAAGACCTGCACTTGGAATGTGCAGCACAAAAGAAAATCTGGATGAGGCATTTGTTGAAGTAAGAAGAGCAGAACTGCATCACACAGGTTTGGATTTTCTTGTTGCACAGTTTGGATTAAGGAGGGGAAAAGATAATATACATTGTACACAGTTAGAATATAGTCACATACACACACAGGTGTTGGTGCTCCTCTGTATTCACCCACTGAGAACATTTAGTGGCCTATTTAAAGGGGCATCACTACTCATCACCCGTCACCCAATTATAGCTGTCTACCTTAGTACCTTTGAACTAATTTTCTGCTTAATTAGTTCCAATTCTCATTGTCTGGCAGACAAATCAGACCCCTTGAGTGAGTACCTTCTGGTCTGAAAACCTGTTAATATTTAATACTTCTCATTGTAATATATTTTTCAAATGTTCTTCTAATGGTTGTAATGATTATTTCAAGGGTGATCATTTATTTTGATTTAATGCAATCCAGAATTATAATGTTAATATCTTACTATCTTCTTGGGTGGCAGAAGCAATGATCTGATTCTACTATGAGCCTTCATATTGACATTTTTTCAGGAGAACCTGATGAGAGAACATGCTTTTTTATCTCCTCTCACCCACCATCTTTTACCACCTATATTCTTTTCCATTCTTCAAATACAAAAAGGGAGCTAGCAGAAGGGTATAAAGGGGAATGATTTTAATGACGAATATTGCAGGGAGAAGTAGTGATAGTTTTTTTAGCTACTGACACAGTCGTGTTGACGTTTTCCTCCCCACTAAAATACACATTTTGTAGCAAGAGTGTAACTACAGCAAATTTAATCATTAGCATTGACCTTCATGAAAAATCAAAGCCAAGAGTCTGAAAAGTCCCCAATTATTGAAAAGACCTGGAAATGATGTTGACATTTCAAGTAGGCCAAGACTTCTGTTAAGATACTCAAGGGTAGTTCCTGCTCTTTCCAAGCAGACATGCTCAGAGCTGCACACACAGCAACTCTCTGGACCAACTTGAGGTTGTAAAATCATGGTCTTCAGTAGGGTAGTGCGTGAACTAACCTTCAGTGAACAAACCACAGATATGCTCATCGGGGAAAGGAGCAGGTATTGAGCTATTCTGGTAGGTCTACCTCAGCAATTTTGATCCATAGCAATAGGTTAGGACAATCTCTCTTCCTAGGGTTGCAACATGGCACCTAATTTCTCAATCATCCTGACATTTCCTTATCACCTAGTCAAGTATTCATTTTTTGAGCTGTAGGAAATGTTAACATAGTCACTAGTAGATGAGAATCAATGTCTAGATGAAGTACTGATTCGAGCGAAAGGAAAGGGTACTGGTTTTCAGGTCTCTCTTCACTTATGTGCTAGAGAAAGAAAGAATGTATGTATATGGCCTAGGAAAAATGAAGCAATCAAAGATCACCAGCAGGTGTTCTTCGTGTTTCTTAATCTAGCCTTTGTCCACAGCAAGGTCATTTACCTTTTTACCATTTACCTATAGAATCACACCCCAAGCCTGCTTGCAGCTTAGGTCATGTCTTCAAAGAACTTTCCCAGATGCCTGGAGGGATGCTCTGGAACCCTAAAGGGTATGTGAGAAGATTTTGTGGGGGAAAGTTGGAAATTAGCTTTAAATTATAAACTGTCTGAACCAGGGATGGATGGTGTTGTCCATGTTTCAATCCATAATTCTGCTATATGCCATTACTGCATTAGTCTTTGATTTAAAGAAAAAAATCTCTTCACAAAATATGAACTGTATTTATATACACACACACACTTAAACATGTGCAACAGCATTATTATTATTATTATTATTATTATTATTATTATTATTATTTATTATTATTATTATTTCAACTTATACACCGCCCTATACCTGGAGGTCTCAGGGCAGTTCACAACAAGACCACAACATATAAAATCTAACCAAAAGCAGTAAGCCAATAACACCCCCCCTAAAAATACCACATTCTAAAAGGGTGTTGGATGTCAATAAGATCAACCAAAGGCCTGGTTAAAAAGGAACATTTTTGCCTAGTGCCTAAAGGCAAAATCTCCCTGGGGAGATCATTGCACAGATGGAGAGCCACTGCAGAGGAGGCCCGTTCTCTTGTTGCCACCCTCTGGACATCTCAAGGAGGAGGCACACGAAAGAGGACTTCAGAAGATGATCTCAGGGACCGGGTAGGTTCATGTGGAAAGAGGCGGTCAGTGAAATATGCTCAAACCGTCTTGCTCCGGTGAGCAACCTGGCCGCCGAATTCTGCACTAGCTGAAGTTTCCGAACTGTTTTCAGAATAACACATTGCAGAAATCTAATGTGTAGTTCACAAAAAATCTCAACGTAGCACTAATGTGTGGTTCATCAAAAAATAATTATCTCAGCATTGTATTTAAATGTGTACTAAGTGATATTTAAGTGACATTTAAAGTGCCAGAAAGGCCTTGCAATATGCTACTCCAAAATCTAGTGGAAAGACAAGTTTTAATCCACTAGAGTGAGGATGCTCAGGTGTGGACCTGGTCATTTTGTATATGAATTTGCAACAATCAAATTCCTCAAGAATCTCTAGCCAGTGTAGACCAGTGGAAGACTGACGTAGCGGGCAAGCTACCAGCAGCCTGCAGAGACTCCTTGTGTGTTTCTCTTTTTTTCTAACTCATGCAACAGTTGCTGCACATCTGATGAAAATGTTAATCTACTCTACATTTTGGAACTTTTGTTTGTTTGTGTTGCATTAGGACATTCCTTGAGACATCTTAACTAGATTTTGCAAGGTGGTTCTTGAGATCAAAGAGCAGGGTTTCATCTATGTTGAGAAGCAACTGGACATTGTTTTGAAGCAGAATGGTGGCCCGAAGCTTTTAAAACTGCACTGATTTTAACCCACAACTTCAGCACCGATTTTGTTGTGGTTGTTGTTCCTTGGAATTCCTAAGCAATGCCAGGTATGAGGCTGCCAGTAAAATATACAAGAACAAGGAAAGCAGGAATAACTGTTCAAAAGCAAGAAGGACTGCAGTGAAGTGAAACAATTGCACAAGAAAACCAGGCAGGCTAAGTACCTCAGCATTCAGAAAGACACATATTAAGCACACCATTCCCTTTCAAAATAGGCTGCACATCTAATAATAACTATTCCAGAGATGTAAAGCTTACAGCCTACACAGTAATAAGTACAAGTTGATTTGAATCTTAAATCAAAAAGGGATTCTATATTCAGCTGCAGGATACCCCTAATCCCTATTTTATGCATTACTAATTATTAGTAGGTAGCTATGTGACTCAAAGATAAGCTATCTCTGTACACCTTCCAAGTACCCATAAGGTAATTTAATTTATTATTTTTTTGTCACCACGTTGCATAACGGAGATGTCAAATAAATTGATATAAGTATTTTGTGCAGTGTTTCTAATTTCTAGTGGATTTAGTAGTGTAGAGTCCCACAGCACTCTTTTATCCTGTAAATGGACTAAATATATAGTGATGTTAATCAATCCATTAACAGAGAGGCTTCCTTAACTTGTGAGTATTTCACTGTATTTTTGTACAGTAGGCTCATTCCTACACACATTCACGCACCTCTCTGTACCCTCTGTACCATCCATGCCAATAATAATAATAATAATAATAATAATAATAATAATAATAATATATTTATACCCCACCCATCTGGCTGGGTTTCCCCAGCCACTCTGGGCAGCTCCCAACAGAATATTTAAAATACAATAAAGCATCAAACATTAAAAACTTCCCTAAACAGGGCTGCCTTCCAAAGTCTTCTAAAAGTCAGATAGTTGTTTATTTCCTTGACATCTGATGAGAGGGTGTTCCACAAGGCGGGCACCACTACCAAGAAGGCCCTCTGCCTGATTCCCTGTAACCTCATTTCTCGCAGTGAGGGAACTGCCAGAAGACCCTTGGCGCTGGACCTCAGTGTCCGGCCTGAACGATGGGGGTGGAGACACTCTTTATCAGAGCAAGGACACATTTCAGCCTTCCACAAACTCTCAGGGAGGGTCCAAAGTATAGGTACTTAGGGGTGTGGCCTGGAAAGTAGGAATGTGGCTTGGAGAGATACATTTGGCCCCCAGGCCCAGGTTTCCCCATCCCTTGGAAATGGGAAACCCCACCCTGTTCTGAGGCTGTGCATTGAACCATGTTAGATAAACCAATACCTCCTTTAATATAGTTGCAGCATAAGTGTGGCAGTTTACAGAATCATGGCAGATTTCCCCCCCAACTGCCTTTTGCTTCATGCCTGAAAGAGAAAACCCGAGTGAACAAAGAACTATTAGTTATGTCCCTGACACCAAAGACACGAGAACAGTGCATCTCACTTCACAAGAATTTAAAACAAAAATTATCTGGGGGAGTAGCTCTTTTTTGTAATTTAAGGCCTTTAATTCCCACAGAAGCGCTGGCCAAGTCAATATGAAGAGAGAATGAGATTTCCCAACTTTATTCCCTTTTATGGCTGGCTTTTGGCTGCCTGGAGCTGAATTCGATTAGCTTGAGCTTCATAAAATACAAACACATCCCCACATCCCTTCTAATTTATGGTGCCGGGGTATTTTGCCTTTCATTTAATAAAAAAGTGAACATTCACCTGAGAATCAGCATGATTTGGAATAGCCCTGACTCGGGAGAGAGGGGCTTCTCTCAAATGCATAAAAACCCCCACAAAAACTCCGGTAATTACATTTCCGTTGTTGAAGCATTGCAGCATGATGACAAAATGCTATGCTAGCTCTACAGGACATGTTGAAGCATTTGCATTAGGGCCATAACCATATCTCCATTATACATAAGCAGGCAGATAATAAGTGTTATTGGAATGCATGAATTATTGTATCTATTATCTGAACGGCAGAAAAGCCAGATCAGTACAGCTCTTTGGGGTTGTGTGTTTTGTGCATTAGGAAGGTTATTGTTTCATATTACAAAAAGGAAAATGGTGGCTCCAGGTCCTCTGACAATACATTTATGTAGAACTGGAATAGATGGAGATACATCAATTTGCACTGGGCCACAGCTATGCAAATCACATGGGCACTGTGGAATTCTCCTTATTCTGTTAGAATTCCTCTCTAGCCCAAATCTCTACCCTTGTGCTTTGCTTTACAAACTTCAGGTGCTGTGGCTTTAACTTTTCCTGCCCTCTTCGCATCCCACACTCTAGGTTATTGAGACATTGACTTGATACCGCCAGTGGTACCCTTGATTTTTACAGTATACCTCTGCATAAACCTGAACCATATTTACATTCACCATAAACTTGGTTCTGGCTGCATTCGAAACTGTAGACATCCCTGATGCAACACAACAAGTATTCACAGGCTATTGGGAAAGGAAAATGCACTGAGACCATCATTATTCAAATAATCCCACCATGGCCATGTCTACACAACTGCACCAAACATTTAAAGCACTCTTATATCAACTGAAACAGTCATGGCTTACCAATAAAGAAACATGGGAGCTAGATTATTTTACAGGTCCTGAGAGTTGCTAGGAGATTCCTATTCCCCCCAAAGAGCTACACTTCCCAGAGCTCCCTGGGAAAGGGAATTGCCTCTCTGGGAACTAAAGATATGTGGGAATATGGGGGTTTCCTAAATACTTCCAGTACATTAGAAGCATGAAACCTGCTAGGGAGGTGGCCAGACTTCTGGATGACAGGAGTAGAAAATGTGTGCTGAGGCAGGAAAGAAGATCGCAGAGAAGCAGAATGAATGATTCACATTTGTCTTCCCTGAGCCTGAATTAACTTTTTCGGAAAGGGAGCCTAAAGATTTTAGGTAAACAGTGGCATAAAGTGGGGAAACAATCAGGACAGACATAAGGAAGTAATTCTTCACCCTGTACATAAAGTATGGAATTCACTAACACACGATTAACCACCACCACCACCTACTTATTATTTATACCCCACCCATCTGGCTGGGTTTCCCCAGCCACTCTGGGTGGCTCCCAATGGAATATTAAAAACACGATAAAACATCAAACATTAAAAAGATTCCCCATGCAGGGCTGCTTTCAGATGTTTTCTAAAAGTCATATAGTTGTTTATTTCTTTGACATCTGATGGGAGGGTGTTCTGCACAGTGGGCACCATTACTGAGAAGTCACTACCAATTGGATGGCTCTAAAAGGATTTTAGACAAATTCTTGTGGCATGCCTGTTGTGGATAGGTTTGCCAATGGCTCCTAGCTAGGATGGTTGAGGAGTGCACAACTGGCTGTCACACTCATGTCCTGCTTGCAGACTTCCCATGGGCATGCATGAAAAGGACGGTGGATTAGATGGGTCTTTGGTTCTTTTATGTTCTTCCATTGTGTTCTTAGGATTCTTTGTTTTAATTCTCAATCCTGAAGCACTTCTAGGCACTGATTTATCTTGAGTGGGACATTATCATGCTTATAGACCTACTGAAAAGAATGAACTTTAGGATAGCCATGACTAACCTAAGTACCATTGATTTAAAATGTCTGCTGAAAGCATGATTAAATCTGGATCCAACCTTATTTGCTTTAGATATTGTTATATATGGATATAGATATAATAATACTTCACCAAGTTTACAGTCTGCTTATGAGAATTGGACACAAGGTGATTACGTGATTGAGAACAGTATTCAGTATCAACTAAGATTTTCAATTCAGTAGGCAAGTTGCTGTTGAATATCATATTTTTTATATAACTTTGCAGCAAAGTTGTCTTAAACACTCATCTTATATTCCAAGCACCCGAATGAGAGTAGAAGTAGATGAAGAGGAACATGATGAATAGATTTCAATTTTAAAGTAAGATACATTATTTTTCACACCAAAGGACAATTTGTGAAAGGCACAAGGCAGGATGTGGCTCTGATACAAGAATCTCATTCACTGAGCTTCAATGTGATGGTGGTGCCTCTTTAAACATCGCCGCTGTATTAATCACTAGAAAAGTACAGATTCCAGATCAAGTCAGCTGACTTCCCTCCTGTGTATTCACATAAAGGATGTTTCTCTCATCCAAGCAATTTTGAAGGTGACAAATATTACTGATGCTGAATTTATGGGAATGCTTGTTCCCTG
Source organism: Podarcis gaigeae (assembly GCF_964106915.1). Classification (NCBI taxonomy): domain Eukaryota; kingdom Metazoa; phylum Chordata; class Lepidosauria; order Squamata; family Lacertidae; genus Podarcis; species Podarcis gaigeae. The sequence continues at coordinate 24,693,372 of NC_139687.1, read as the reverse complement.
TTTATTAACTCATCTATCTTGAGAAATAAAAGGACCAAATGGAAAGACAAGTGGGCCTTTTTCTTATCTACCTGTCAACCCAATGTTGCCCTAAAATAATCAATATCGATAATTACTAAACTTTACCAGGATGTTTTAACATTTTAGGACCCTTATTTTGATCTGCTACTCTCCCCCCTTTTTTGAGTATGAACAAGCAGCAAGGTAAAGTTTTTATTACTGTAGTGAGTGGACCTTCCTATTCCCCTTCAAATACCTTACTAAATTGGCAGGCTAAACAGACAAAAAGTTATTAACAACAGTAATTTCTGAAGCCCATGATCCAGCAATTTTGATGTTTCATAGCAACAGGGGCTTCAACCATTTTTGAACAAGCTATGCCATGGATAATCCTGCATGCATTCCATCACCATATACATAATAAATCTTCTTTTTGTACAAAAAAATGGCATAAACTTTCATGTGTGGTTTTTGGATTGTGGCAGCTGGACTGGTGACTGGGAGTGGCCACCAAGACCACATAAAACTGGTCTTGAAAGACCTATATTGGCTCCCAGTATATTTCTGAGCACAATTCAAAGTGTTGGTGCTGACCTTTAAAGCCCTAAACAGGCTCAGCCCAGTATACCTGAAGGAGCATCTCCATCCCCATCGTTCAACCCGGACACTGAGGTGCAGCGGCTAGGGCCTTCTGGCAGTTCCCTCACTGTGAGAAGTGAAGTTACAGGGAACCAGGCAGAGGGCCTTCTTGGTAGTGGCGCCCACCCTGTGGAACGCCCTCCCATAAGATGTCAAAGAAATAAACAACTATCTGACGTTTAGAATCTTGGAACTTTGAAGTGCCAGGCATAGCTCTAATGGCTTTAGCCCAAGCATAGCAGAGTTTTCCTGCACAGCGAAGAAGCTAGTTGAGGTGGAAATGACTAGTCAGCTAGACTCAGAATAACTATTTACAGGATTTATTAAAAGGAAAAAATAAAACCAGCAGAGTTTCTGCATACAAAACAAAGCAAAATAAATCCTTTCTTTCTCTCTCTCTACACAGCACTCCTAACTCCTAACACACCACCTACACAAACTGTGCTAGCATTCCTAGATAACAGAGTTGAGTGCTGGTCGTTAACCAATCAGAGTAAGTAGTTTCTAGGTCAAGCAGACCTTGGCTTTCTGCCAAGGGTAAATTGACACTGCCTTGAGTTAATTGTGTGAAGCCAGAATCTGTAAGTTTTCATGAGAATCAATTAACAGAAACTGAACATAGAAGACATCTGAAGGCAGCCCTGTTTAGGCAAGTTTTGATGTCTTTGATGTTTGATGACTGATGTTTTAATGTATTTTTAATCTTTTGTTGGAAGCCGCCCAGAGTGCCTGGGGAAACCCAGCCAGATGGGTAGGGTATAAGTAATAAATTATTATTAGTATTGCATTGCACATAACATGTATGAAATGTAATATAAGAAGCCTTTTTACTGAGTATAGTGGGTGGAGAGATACCAAGGATGGATAAAAGACTGCTCATGTATGCAACAGTGGCAAGAACCCTTTTAGCCCCAAAATGGAAGCAACAAGAAGTACCAATGAGTTATTAGGATTGAAAAATATATATAATGCTGTGATATAAAGGTTAACTTTGAAAGCCAAGAGGTGGGAGGGAAGGAAGTTGACAGGCTGTAAAGGGCCAAAGAGGTAAAGTGGATAATAATGATGTGCTTATATATTTTTAAATGGAAAATTTATTTTAAAAAATTAAAAGAGAGAATTGATGGTACCAATTTTTGTTTGGGAGTATTGTAATCTAGGATTACTCCCAATCTTGATTGGCAGGTAACTTTGAACAAGGCCTAAAATCAATGAAAAATGGGGACACTTGGGCAGTCTCCCTAGATGACTTCCTGCACAGTTCAAAAGACATGATTGTCCTTGTGGGTGATATCCAACATATTGCTCTCTCATTCTGTCATTGCACAGATTTTCTTTGTACAATGGAATGTGTTCTCCCCCTGCGCACCCCATAATCTATTCTGGGGGTTCCTCGAAACCTCTGGAGCAGATTTGGTGAGACTGTGGGGAAGATGTGGGGTAGGAGAGGGAGGGGAGTCCTTTTATTGTGCAAGAATCCTTGTGTTGACAGGATGTGGTAGCTGATCCCCCCTATTCACTCAAATAAGAAGGGTATATTCTCTACTGAAAACAGTCCCTTTCTAGAATTAGGAAGTATATCATCCATTTATCAAATTCTTAGTTTCGCATATAGATGGTTATAAAATCTGCCTTTCTTGATGATATCAAGATAATGGTTTCTCCCTTCTTGCATGCTTATCCCAAATCAGCTTTTGTCTATTGAAAGCAAGGGAGGCGAAGTGAATCCAGATGGAAGGAGCAGATTCATAGTTGGCTTATTCTGTTTGAACCACTTTGACATGTGCTACCCACCTGTCGATCTCTTGACATGTTTTTTTTTATTAAAAAAAACATTACAAGAAAAGTTATCAGAGAGGAAGCCAATATTTCACTTAGTGAGACTATATTATAATATAAAAATGTTTTACATCTTTTTGAAAAACACAGTTATGTTCATTCACTTTCCACATACTCTATTTAATTTAGAAACACTCTTTGTGTAATTGCCAGATTGCAAAGAAAATAATCCAATAGTTCATATTTTTTTTAAAAAAAAGTAATCACAAAAGCAACTGAACAAATCCAATAGAGCTCACATGCATTTATGTCTAAGATGCTTTCAACAGAATGAAGCAAGCCTGAACAGATGGCAGATGGCACATATGAGCATTTGATTATTGCACAGCTATTTCACTTAAAAGCTATACACAGGCTGAATTCTTGAACAGGCAGTCCTTAAGCAGGTTAAGCAAAAGTGTTGGGAAATGAGTTATGCATGATAAAGACTCTAGTATTCAAAGACAGATATAATGGGGCATGATGAGTTTTATTCCATATCTTTATACTATGGCAGCATTTGTGCTCCAGAAGAATGGCACAAAGAGAAATGCTTCTGGATCCATCAGAAGATCCCTCACCAACCTAGTGTTTTAGTTGTCTTCTAGCACCAGCGTGCTGGCTAAGGTTGATGGGAGTGATAGTCTGAAACATCTAGAAAGCATCAGGTTGGGAAAGGCTGTCTTAGGACAAAGTTGAGAATAAAAATATTAAAAAGTGAAATATCGTGTTTATCGCTAATTTTTCTTGAAACAAATATGGTCTATTTTCTCTTTGTGATTCTTTGAGAACATAATTCTTACAAAATGTATGTTCATTTTCTTCACTCTGTCATCCATTCAAAACATATAGTGCTGAGGAGCTATTGTAGCAACTTAAATCAATTTATTACCATAATCTAATGCAATCACAATAAAAATCAGTGCAACCCTTAATGCTACTATCTAAACACTAGATGAAAAAATATCTGTGTACAGATAATATAATATGTGCAGCTTATAGAAATGGCTATGTACATTTACAGTCAGATCCAGAAGAGATAAGCAGCTTCTGTAGAAGTGCAGACAATTACTTGATCCAAGCTCAACCCATATAGCTTTCCCCTATCTGCCTTCACAAAAAGGGTTCCTTGAATTAGGCTCTACATCTGGTCTCTAATCTGGTACCATTTTTACAATGGACATAGAACAGCTGCAGTAACATGATAAAAGTCCATATGACATGTGTAGCCTGTTGACTGAATCTGGTTGTGTGAAATTTCCATGGAGATAATCTAGTATTACCTAAGTATAGTGCTGTGGACAGATGCATGGAGAAAAGTAGTTCATTTTTTTTGCTTTTCTAATACATATGTTTCTTCATGAGTTTGAAGACCATGAGCAAGGAAGGAAATTCTAGTTCTCACAGAGAGTTCACTGTAGATGAAATTCACAGCCTACTTTAACAGTTCTTAAACACTGACTTTTGCTAAAGTCATTTCTAATTGCAACTTTTAAACACTTCCACAGGAAAAAAAATCGATCACAGTGATTAAGGATTATTCCTGGGCACCAGTTTGGATGTTCTTGAGTCCATAGGCTTCTTTAGTAATTAGTTTTGGGGGTTGAATAAAACCCATGTGGGGAGAGCTTCAAAAAGGGGAATGGTTACAGCCCCATCATCATTCCTGAAGATGTCTGGGAGGTTTCCTGTACTCTGATTTTCCAGGGTTCTAAAATTTGTACAGAGCTTCCATGTGCACAGGAGGCTCTCAGATCAGGGGGTCACCCTTCAACTCATTGTTCTACGCCTGTCATTCAACTAATGATGGAGGTGAAGCTGTCACATTTGGTCCCATGGCCTCTCTTACAATTTTACTTAACTCTCATAATGAATGCCTGAAGAGGGCTTATGTGTGGTAAACTTGCATGAAGAAATGTGTGGAGCAGCAACCACAGAATAATCAACCATTGTTAACTAGTCAACAAAATACATAGATAGATGTGGTGCAGTTGGCAAAGCATGCTTGAATTTTCCAAAAAGTTTTCAACAAAGTACCTCACTAAAGACTCCTGATTAATTTTAGCACTCATGGATTGATAGGAGAGGTCCTCTTGTCAATTCGGGACTGTTTACATAAAAGGAAGCAAAGACTAGGAATAAATGGACAATAACTGAGGGATATAGAAAGTGCAGTTCCCTCAATAATATGTATTGAGACCTGTCCTTTTTTGTTCAAGTTAGGGGTGACAAGGCCAAGTTTGCTGATTATACTAAGTTGGTTAGCTGTAAAAATGGCAAATTCCATGCTAGGGTTTATTAGGAAAGGAATCAAAAATAAAACCACCCAAATCCTAATGTCATTTTTTTATATATAATATTTTTTATTAGTTTTATGAAATACAGAAAAAAGAATAAAGAGCATGTTAATAAAAGTAGAAAAAGAAAGTTACAAATTTTTCTTATTCTTTTTTCCAGGTCTACTGGACTTCCCCACGTCCTCCCAACCCTGCATTCTCTGTGATACATAACCTCTGCAATTTGTTAACTTGTTTCAATACTTATTGTATCTTCCAATTTATCATGTTACCCAATTTCAAATATATTATGACCCAAATCATGTACGTTTTCATTTTAACACAATAAAGTTGTTTCATTATTCTATCTCTGACTTCTTGTACCTTAATTTCCATTTCTTTAATTTAACCTTACTGAAGCTAGAGTTTCCTAAAAGGTGCATTTTTTAACATTCATACAACTTATAATGTTTTTCCAAATAGTCTTTAAATTTTTTCCAGTCCTCCTTGATTGTTTCTTCTCCCAAGTCTTGGATTCTGCCAGTCCCAAATCCTAATGTCATTACACCAATCTATGGTGCAGCTGCTTTTCAAATCCTCTCTACATTTCTGGTTGCCTTACCTCAAAAAGAATATTGTCACATTGGAAAAGGACCACCAAAATGTTGAAGAGGATGGAACGATTCTATGAGGAAAGGTTACAGTATTTGGAGCTTTTTAGGTATGAAAAAGCAAGTAGGAGGAAACATGATAGAAATGTATACAAATTACGGATGGCATGAAGAAGGTAGAAAAAACGCTTTTCTCCCTCTCTTGTAAAACTAGAACGGGTGGACATCCAATGAAGTTGAACAGTATGCTTCTGAATACCAGTTGCGGTCCCCTCGACCTGTGTCAAAGAAGAAGAAGAAGAGGAGGAGGAGGAGGAGGAGGAGGAGGAGGAGGAGTTTGGATTTGATATCCCGCTTTATCACTACCCTAAGGAGTCTCAAAGCAGCTAACATTCTCCTTTCCCTTCCTCCCCCACAACAAACACTCTGTGAGGTGAGTGGGGCTGAGAGACTTCAAAGAGGTGTAACTGGCCCAAGGTCACCCAGCAGCTGCATGTGGAGGAGCGGAGATCTAGCTACCAGGGATGGAGGCGGAGAGCCACAACCGTCACTCCCTGGAAAGAGATGAGCAGCCATTGCTGGCAATTACAGGTAGAGAGAGTGCCCACTGCTTGTGAGCTTCCCGGAGACATTTGGCTGGCCAGTTTGAAGACAGGATGTTGGACTATATGGGCCACTGGCCTGATCTAGCAGTCTCTTCTTATATTCTTAACCCAGCTGGAACTATTCTGTCAAATAATGTCAGCTGGAAAATAATCCGTTGTTGAAGACAAGACATACGTGATTAGGATTCATGTGCATGTATGAACGTAGGTTCTTAGTGAGACAGGCTTCAACAGTAAGTTCTGCCATGCCATTTCACAGCATCCCTAATCCCTCTAACATGCATCAGAAGTGAAAGATAGGTTGGAATGTATTACCGCTTGACAACTGATTATAAATGCAAGCTTTCAGGTCAGCAAATAATAATTAGTGAAGTTAGAAGTGCACTCTACAGTATGCTTTCCATTTAAAATCAGTGAGAATCTTTCTAAATTCTTGGCCAAAATTGAGAGGGCAAAGACAGTGAGATATTATTAGAAATTTATTCACTCACTAAGACCATGGCTATGGCTTGGTGCCAAGATGTCATTCATAAGACCTGCCAACCAAAACTCTTTTATTGTGGATGTCAAACTGACCCACTGAGATGGGAAATTTATTGGAATTTCTTATGCAGGGCCCTGTTGTGAGCTGAACTACTCATTTTATATTGAATCATCTTTTCGGTGGTAATCCAGCCCATGGTTGAAAATCTGTTATTAAGGCACTTGTCATCGTCTCTCTTTGTGCATAATCTTAAAGCTCCAATGATCTCATGAATGGCAGAAGAACAAGGGTTGTGTGAGTGTGTGTCCTCTTAGAAATTTTCCCACAAACAATGAAATGTTCTTGAACTTCCCTGCAGGTTTAAGTTTCATCCGCTTCCGTAGACATATGCCCTACAGATACAATGGTGGTGAAACAGGGCATTTCCCTTTTGCTCATTTCACATGGAACACATTAAAGCATTTATCTATGTAAAATCTGAGCCACATTTTCACTGAGGCTCTCTCACTCCTAGTCCCACACATTACTATCAGGGTTAAAGTGCTTGTCAGCATAATGCATCAGTGTGAAAGTTCATGTATGCTGTCAAAAGAATGCAAAGCATATGAGAGGCAGGCCTGATATAGTGGAGCTAAGGCTTTATTTAAAGAGAGGCTAAATGAAGCAATATTAATTAATGACTTTACATTTCCTCCAGCCTCACGGAATCCTTTGAGATATTAAAGACTTAACTAGGCCATCATGGCAGAATTAGCATCCATGGGTGGCTTGCCTCTACTTGCTCACAGAAAGACCCCTGCCCCAACTTAAAACAGATGCTCACCAGCAACACATAGGCTGCATGATGGCCTTCAACACCGGTTCTGTGTGCTGTGTTGCGTGTGTGTGTTTGCCTGCAACCCGGGATAAGATGTCGTGCATCTGATGAAGTAGACTGTAGTCCAAGAAAGCTTAAGCTATAATAAATGTGTTAGTCATTAAGGGGCCACAAGAATCTTTGTTATGTGACAACAGACTAGCACAACTGCCCCTCTGGAAAAATATGTATTGTGTGAATAAGCACTTGCCTAAAACTTTTGCAAATCAATTTCAGGGGGTGATTCCTAAGTTCTGGTATTATAAGAAAAGCAGAGAAATGTCTCTCTGTCCAATCGGTCTTCTTTTTGACATTTCTTCTTCCAGTCCCAAAAGAAAGATAACAGAAAAATGAATATGCATACTCCCCTCTGTTTCTATTTTTGTTATGAGTCAAGGAAACCTACTCAGTGGATTTGCATTTGTGCACAAACTGTGATAGAAAGGACCTTGATCATTAACTTCTCCATTATACATATATAATTATGTAGCCTTGAATGACATAACAGGCAGCACCATTATCATTGTGATGAATTCTAGACCTGCAAAGTCATCTTTTTTTCTTTCTCTTCTTTTTGCCACTGCCACATGTAGTGGAAACGACAGCAGTGCTCATCTTTCAGTGGCCCAGCCACCATTTTCCTTTCGTATTAATGCCCCAGAGGTAGAATTGTGCAGCTCTCACCCCTCAAAAAATGCATTAAAATCTAATATATCAATAATTTAGAGTCTGTCTGCTGAAGCAGCTGAAAACATTTGAACCACTGTTACTCACCCGATTGGAATTTCCTGCAATTGTGCTTTCCTAATATAAAAAGAGATGCCACCACTGGTGAAAGGAATTTCCTTACCGATGTCCTGAATCATTTATAAATTCAGGTTCTTAACTGCTCTTCAGCCTGTTTATGCTCACAATCTGTAATTGTCTCTGACTTTGTGATGTCCAGTGGTATAATCTTCATCATCATCCAAGGAAACCCACACCTGCAAGTTATGTTTTCTAAATGATTTATAGAACCCTTTGTTAAGAGGAATGTTGTCAGAGGAAGATCGCGTTTTATTTGAAGTTTGGATGGGAGTTTGATACTATTACAATTCTCCTCCCCCCCACCCGCCTCTTTATTTTTTAGTCTATTTCAGTTTCAGGTTTGCTCTCACTAAATAAATTGTAATACACACAGAGAAGAATTCCCGCTTTGTTTTGAGATCTCCTGTTGAATCTCCTGAGTCTCTCTCGGCACTGCAACCATCACAATGTAACATAGAAGGCTAGGTAACTGTTTCCAGACCTCCAGAGTTTAATGTAAACACAAAGGGCCACTTCTCATGGTTATTTTAGCATTATTGAAGACCATACAACTTCATCGCTTGGAAAGGGTCCCACAAACACAAGAAATGTTGGGCTGCAAGGAAAGGATAAGGTACAGAACACATTCCTGGGCCAAAAGTGCAGCTTATATGTGTAGGAGAAGCACAAATTGAGGAAATGCCCTATAGGATGATCTTATATCTACTTTGGCTCATTTGTTGCTTGAAAAAATATGGCAACGATAAATCATATAGAAATGAGCAACACTAAAAATATACTGCTAATTAAAGAAAAGGTTCTTCAATCGTTCACAGCACTCCACACTACAACGCATGAATTTATTACTACTATTCTTTTTTGTTAACGATGAAGGGAGAAAAAAAGGATAACACAGCAATCCTTCCCAAAAGCTACTTGAAAGAAGGTTTTCAGATGCTGGAGCATTCGGTAGTTGTCTGAAAAGTTTCATAGGAACACACACACACCCATCAGAAAAATCACCCCATCATATTGCCATAATTGCTGCATGTTTAAAACAGGGAAGTAGTAAAATATATAATCTTGGGAGTCTTTGCATCATCTGGGCCATTCTACCAGTGTCCCATTTACATCCTTAATTGAAAGGAGTACCTAAGCAGTAACACCTTAGCCTGCTATTTTCACGCCACTTGATTGTTACTTTTTACCAGACATGCAAATCAAGACATGTCTGAAGTTTTTTACAAAAAAAAAAAAATTCTTAGGAGACGGTTCATAATTATTAGTGCTTAAGAATCAAACTACGCAGGAAACCATCTTATCATGAGATAATTGACTAATTGCTTCAGATTACTTTCTGGCTTCTCTTTACGATACTTAACATGGTGACACAAGCCATTACCTTTATAATGTCTACTTAGCTAGAAAATAACACTTAGAGGATCTATAGATGTACAGCAAATCAACCATATCCAAATCACTTGTCTGCTAAGCTGGTGATTTAAGACCTAAAGTTGCAAGGACTATGGAACTAATGCTTTCCTAAATATATGAAATATCAAAATGTCAAGGTGTATACACATGACAGGGGAAAAGGGTTTTGTTGGTTCATGCATTGTTCGCCTTAGCCCTACACTGTGGCAATTGAGCATTATATAGTCCAGTCCATATACATCATCATCAGCAAAAACAAACACCCACCCCCTTTTTTACTCCTCTCCCCTTTTTTACACAACTGGGTTTGGAAGGACGTTTTTGTATCCTTTGATGTTTGCTTATCTTCATTCCCTTTTTTCTTCTTGCCAGAGAGAAAGGAAAGTAGGAAGATTGCTCATGCTAGAGATGGGTGAATTTCTTTCTCCCAAGTTGCTATTTCCCCCACATTCAAATCTAAAGTTTCAAATTTCCACATTTCCTCCCCAGTTTGCGATATTTTACAGAGAAAGAAAGAATAAAATTCATTAAACTTCATTAGCATCATCGTGCAAATTCCTCCTAACACACATTTTTGCATGCAGTTTGGCCTAATGCACACATTTTTGCAAAGCAATTTTGCCTAATATCATACATTTTTTTGCTAATATTTTAACCAATATATGTATTCTTGCACACTTGGCTGGAGAAATGCACTGCAAAATCTGAAGAAGTGTGAATTTCAAAATATGGGTCTGTTTTAGTTTGTTTTTTTGAAAAAGTGCATTTGGCAGGTTTGCCTTAAAGGCAAACAGAATCAAATCTCTCACCCAACCCTAGCTCACACCCCCTTCCCAAGCTCCATGTGAATGGACCCCTGTCTTGGCCATCTAATCACTTTTTCTATAGCTGGAAACAAGCTGGGTTCGAGACCCTAGTGCAGGAGGGCCATTGTCACTGGGGGCAAATCCTGGAATGGACCCAGTTGACAAAAACAAATGTCTTCTTCTACATCCATGACAGTTCTGTGGTGCTGGGGCAGGGAGAGTGAGAGAAAAAGAAAAATGATGCCTGGATAAACAGGAGGCTGGACTGTGGCAATCACACAGGGTCCCCAGACATTTAACAGTCTATTGATCCCTGTGCCACCACTGTGGTCGCTTCCCCGCTGCCACCAACCCCTTACTCTTGGGTAAAACACTGAGTCCAGAGAGTTGTTTAAACTGAACCAAATAAACATGTTTATTTTACAAGCATTAACAAGTTTATGGTTTCTCAGATAATTTTCCTGTCAGTTTCTTAACTTTAGTTTCTTTACCGGCCTATACCTCCCTAATACCTTCTGACTAATTATATCAACTGTTTGACTGATTCCTCTTAAGAGATTCTCTCACTCTCTCACATCAGACTAGCCCAGCCCTCAGACTTATCCTCTCTGTCTCTTCTCTAACTCCAGACTGACTTCTTAACCACCCTAACTCTAACTCCTCCACTTGGGTTCCCATTGGTTAGTCATTTTACAATTAGTTAACCCTTTCCTTATGAACCCAGTATGATGTCACACACCTAGGAGCGCAAACACCACATGGACACACACACAGAGGCATATATGGGCAGCAGACGGTGGATTAACTCCACATAGGTAGCCCACATCTCTTCATTCTCTCCCAACTCAAGGCTTTTCCTGTTCACCTTAAATTTGATAGCACTTTTCAATGTTTTGCTCTGCTGTACACCACAGTAGGAGGGTCTCAGGGCTCAGTAGAACTGGGCACTACTTATTTTGCTTGCTTACAGAGTCCCCTCTCAGCCTCCCTCTCTTCCAGTTCCCAGACCACCTCACCCTTTCCTTTCCATTTCCCTTTGCTGCTGCTTCTTTTCCATCTCTATTCAAGGCCCCTTCACTCGTGCTTTTCAATATTCAGGATTCAACACATCATTAGTCAAAATGGTTTAACGATGTGCAGGTTGTGATACGGAGTTTTAAATTTATGTGAGCTAATGTCCTTTTCGTTAAAAAGACAGAGATTGGAAGAGGCAGTGGCCTTTAAGTTGACTCTGGTCATTTCAGTACAATGCTTATTTCTACAGAAAGAAAGAGAGAGAGAGAGAGAGAGAGAGAGAGAGAGAGAGAGAGAAAGGGAGGGAGTTAGATAGATACAGGGGCTCAGCCTTTGTTTGAAGTCAAATCTGGCCTAGAAAGCTTTACCTCCAATACCTGTTTGTGAATGGAAGCACCAGCTATGCTACATCAGGTCAGCAACTATTTTGAGCCTGTGGGCAAGCCAAAGAACTCTCATGGGGACTACAGAAACACACAATCAAGCACACATCACAAGCTGTTCTATGGGCTAATCTTCCTTTCAGCAGGAGGCAGGTGCATGTTGGTGACTAAATGGTAAAAGAAACCACCCACATCCCTACTTTATTATTCACACAAGTATACTATGTGTTTATTGAAAGTCACCTTGGTGATACTATTATTGGGTTATTTTCCATTATTATGCAATAAATATATCTCTGGGGGTATTATATGCGCCAGGGAATTGGTACAACATGCAAGTGTTAAACTCCTGTTCCCCTAATTCAGATTGCCCTCCTCATCTGCTTTTAGGGAAGGAATCAGATCATTCTGGTTCTCAGTCCTCGGCTCATGACAACAATATGTCATGTGCCACTTTAAAGAGTACTTTTTGGAAAAAAATGGTATGGCTTTTGTGAAGCAATCCAGTCAATTTGTCAGATACATAGAATCCTCAGTTGAAAGATATATAACTGAAGATAACACTTCATTGATCTGACAAAGTGGACTCTGGTCTTCAAAAGCTTATACTGCAATAATATAAATATTATTGGATTTGGAGAAGACCACATGTTTCACATAAAAAAGCCCTTGGTTCAATTCCCAATATCTCTTGAGACTTGATGTAGATCCTAGTTTGAAACTCTGATGAACCACTGCCATTCTTAGCAGCCTGTGGACAATGCAAATTGACTGAAATGTGGCAACTTCCTATGTTCCTTCTCAATTTACCCCAAAATTGATTGATTGCTTGTTTATGCTACAACAAGCACATCTATGACTTTGTGAGTGCCAGTATAGACAATCCTTCAACTCCGGAGGAAATCCAAAAACATTTGTGTTATACTAAATATACTAAAGATGTCTCAAGATTCTCTAATTTAACAATGATATTATTATTAATAATTCTGAATATATTTGATTTAGATTTATTTTTGCATATCAGAATAATATAATATCTACTTTATGTCATTAAAAAGTGACTGATGGACACACACTCTTTTTCTCTGGCTATCCTGTCCCTTTATATAAATATTATATAAATGCATTTTAGTATAAATTTGATAGATTTTTTTTAAAAGTTTGTTTTAGGGTATCATGTGACTTATATGTGGCCATCTCGCTTGATCTCATACATTCTTCTGAACACCTGAATAATTGTTGTCAGGGTTTTAGTTTATATTCTTCCTTAACTTTGTTGTGGCTACTTTTGTGATAGCATTAAAAAATAGCTGCTTAGTCAAAGTGTTTAGCTTTCATCATTTTGTCATTGAACATAGGCAACTTTATTATTGCGGAAAGATTTTGATTTCAATAAAGTACACTTACCTAGCTTTGCAACGGCACAATAAGAAAATAAGTGGCTGTAAACTGATATCCCTGTTTAGCAGAAAATGATGGGATTTGGCCTTGAAAACAATAAAAATGAGGTTTTCTACAACAAAGAATGCAAGCAGTGGAAGATAATGACATAGGTCCCAAACAGAAAAGAGAAACATCACTAGTTACATCCATCTAATCTAATATGACACTTACCCCCTGCTTCACAAAAGAAGCAGCCAAATAGTTAACATTACATGTGAACTTTTCTTCCTCTCCCCTTCCCACACTTTATCACATGCTTCATAATTTGGTATTTTGTAAACAGGGGTGCCAACTTGAATTAAATATGGGGGAGCAGGTAAGCTCTGCCCCACATAATTGATCACAAGACATCACACACACACACACACACACACACACACACACACACACACACCATTTGAATGGCAAATCCCATCAACTTGGGGGAGTCCAGCCTCAATTTTTTTATCAGGGGGACGGAGGGAAAATGAACAATCAGGGGCACATTACTTAGGTTATACAGTGGTACCTCAGTTTAAGAACAGTCCGGTTTAAGAACGATTCGGTTTACAAACTCTGCAAAACTGGAAATAGTGTCCCGGTTTGAGAACTTTACCTCGACCTAAGAACGGAATCCAAATGGTGGAAGGGCACTGGCGGTGGGAGGCCTCATTAGAGAAAGCACACCTCAGTTTAAGAATGGATTTGGTTTAAGAACAGACTTCAGGAACGGATTAAGTTCATAAACTGAGGTACCACTGTACTCCCAATTGTTGCTTTGCAGCTGAGGCTGACAATTGGCACTGTTTAATTTTGGCACTGAATGCAAGCTTATTACACAACTGTATTGCAATGATAATAAACAAACAAAAAACAAACAAACAAACAAAGTCTGCTGTTTCCCACTTGGGAACCCTCAGTCAAAGCTGTATGCAAGTCACAACTGCAAATATCACGTCAGTATAGTCTCTTCATGTAATATGTCCTTCACAGGAATTGAAGCATTTTCTACCCAAATCTCATACTCCATTCAAAACCTGTTGTCAAAAAAACTGCATCTGCATACTCATAATTTTGGAAGAAACCATCATTTTCCATCTGAAATCCCTTTTCGTTGCCAAGATTAGCCTCATCTGGGCCAAGAAATGGACTTTAATATGGAAAAGTGCTTAAAAACACACAACCTAAATTGTAGGAGAAATACTATAACATTTTCAGTTTCCCTGGCTGTGATGAAAATAAGTTCTCAACAACTTACATATTAAAAAAAGACTCTCCTAGTTCTCCTCTGCCTGTGCTCTAATTCATTTGAGGCTTGCAATGCCAACTTGTACTGTAGGTCTTACACTCTTGACACCATTTTACTTCTGATTTCATTTATGTCTTCTCACTCTTTTCACCGAAAAGTCAATAGAAGTCCACTGCCTTTCTGTTTACAAAATCACTGCTCCATGTACAACAGAACTGCACTGCGATTTGAAGGGAGAAAAGTGTTCCCCTTTCAGTCAATGTCTAAAAGCTAGAAAATAACACCTTTAAGCCATGCTGTGACAAATTGAAGCTTTCTAGGAGAATCACATTAATTCCACATTGGGATAAAGGATGTACACAGGGAGGGGGGGAAGAGGTACGGTACCACTTAAGTCTATTTAAGTGATAATCCTTTAAAATTTGTTTCAATGGCTTTGCCATACTTGTAAACTATTTAATAGCAATAGCCAACTAGTTAAAAATGTTTAATCGTTCTTAAGCAATTTTAACTAGTTTAATATCACTGTTGGATATCTTACAGGTGTGATAGTTGACAAAGGAAAGAACAGACTACATAGAGTATTTGGAGTTTAATAAGTATGGCAGGGGATCCAATTAGTCATCCTAGATCACATCCACACCCATATATTTAAAGCACTGTTACACCACTTTAACAGTAATTGATTCCCCCAAATAATTCTGGCAACTGTAGTTTGTTAAAGGTGTTGGGAGTTGTAGCTCTGTGGGGGGTTTCCTAAGAACTCGCAGTGCCCTTAACAAACTACAGTTCCCAGGTGTGATTTGGGGAAGCCATGGCAGATAAAGTAGCTTGCTTTAAATGTAAGGCGTGGATATGACCTTAGCAGTAAAGTTCTAGCAGAAGCAGCATCCACTGGTGGGGGAGAAAGGATCCATTTTTTGCAGATTCCACCCCTCCTCCTAGTACTACAAAAACCTGTTCTGGGGGATTGGGGAACCCGTCAGCACTCCCACTGAAAAACTGTTCTAGAGCGGGTTGGTGGACACTCCAGAACACATTTTCGGGGACTGGATCAAAAGTGTTGCACTGTAGCACCAGTTGGATACAGTCTATGGTTTTTCCAAGTTTCCAAAGACTGTGAATCTTGGCCAGGGAATAACTGAACATAAGGGAATAAAACATTAAAAATTACCTTAATAAGAAATCAGTTCATTAGAAGAAACTCTTATAATGTGCTCCAAGGTCCTGTCTTCTATGTGATTTGTCTTTTATCCAAAAATCCCTAAAAAGACTTGCTCATTTTGAAGAGAGATCTTACGTATTACACACGGTTATGATCTTATCTTATATACACAAAAGCACCAAATGTGTTTACAATCTCCATATTCACATTGGACAACCAGGTGGAGAACATATACACACAGAGAAATATCATTAAAGCTGCTTGGGTATTGAACACACCCAGCGTTCAATATCCCCTTAGTCAGAAAACCTAAAACTAGTACAATGTGTGCTGTAACTCAAGATTACTATAGACATAAAAAGTACTGAAGAGTCTCATCCCTTTAATATGACCTTATCTCATCTTATCTCCCCAGAAGCTTAAACTGTAAATTTGAGCCAGTGCATTTCCAATTGCCTTAAGCCCTTGCAATTTTCCTAACATCCCTAACATCGCATAATGCAGTCAACGTCTCCCAAATTCTCCCAGCCTTTCCTTAGCCCTTCTCACTCCAGTGTTGGGCTTTATCACCAGTTATAAATTGCTTTGAAATTCAATTTTCCCCACCTCCAATTTTGCCCCTGGAGGCATCCAAGTTATCTCGCTCTCATTTTTTCGCCTTCTCTCTTCCTTCATTATTTGCCTTTCTTTAGGGTATACCCAGGTAGTCCTGGCATGACTGGATGGTTTTACATATCTTACATCTACCACATAATAGATGCAATACAGTTTTATATAGGATGTGTTGTTCCCATAGTGTCTCAGGGAACAGATAATTCTGGGGACTCTCAGAGTGGTCATGGCAGGTAGAGAGGCACCAACCCAGGAACAACACTGCTGTTCCAAGTGACTTAATCCCAAGATCCCCTGTAATTTAACAGATAATAATGGGGGGGGGGCGCTACCCAGTTTATAAACTGGAATTCCCTATCACATTGCAGACGTTTTTGAGGTGCACATCTCAAAGTGTCTCACTGGAATGTCTAAAGACATGTGTTTTCCTTCTGCCTCATTTTTCTAAGGGTGGAGATGCCCCCCCCCCGTATCAAGAATCTTTTAATGCACCAGGATATTGGTGAAACCCTACACAAAAACCCTTGCTACAACCATATGTACCATCACATTGAAATTGCTTCTTTGCAGTGTTTTATCAACATTCATGCATGCATTTGTGATGAGTGAAAGAATGGCTGTACCTCAGTGGTAAAGCATCAAATAGGGGCATTCCTAGGGGTCCCTGCAGGGTCTTAAAAGCAGGTGGCTCTTAAGACCCTGTGAATACAGCAAAAGAGGTTGAACATTATTGGTTTCCTACCCTCTGTGTTCAGGAGTTTAAGTCTACGCCAGTTCTTCTATAATATAGTTACCAGGATTTACAACTCTGTCCCCAGACAAAATCCGTCCCCGGAATGTCCCCGGATTTCATTTAATGTCCCCGGATTTATATTTTAAGTGTTGTAGATTTATTAGTAGGGAATGAATGTTGTGTGATTGGTTCAACAGTACAAGACACATCATATGGGGACTTCTGGCAAGGCAAAATGGCGGGCCCCACGGCAGTGAGCAGCTCCTGAAGCCAGCCAGAGCCAACTGCGCTACCAGGCTGGTTCCGAGCTGCTGAGACTGCCGCTGTGGAGACGCCCGGCACATCAACTGGGGGAACTGCTGACACACAGCCCCACGACCCAAATCAAGCCAGGAGCGAGAGCACCTGGGCACCTGGCTGACTGCCCAGCAGCACTCCAAGGCCAGGAAAACCCCGGAGCTGATGCAGGAAGGAGGAGGAGAGAAGGAAAAGGAAGAGAGAGAAAGAGGGGAAAGAAAAAAGAGGGGAGCCCCGACCTTGCTGCTGCTGCCGCCACTAAAGAGGAGAGGTATAGCACTGGGGGGGCAAGGACACATGGCCGAGCCCAGGCCCGACCCGAGCCTACTCCATGGTGGCTAGCATTCCACGAGAGCAGGCTGGGGCCCAGAGGAAGGCTGCACGACAGAGGAGATCACAGAAGAGAAGATATTACTTCTTTTTTAAAAAACACACAAACAAACCATTTTAAAATAATCTCTCTCTCTCTCTCTCTCTCTCTCTCTCTCTCTCTCTCTCTTTTAAAGTGTCCCCGGATTCTTTGAAAAAAATCTGGTAACCTTATTCTATAACCCTGTGCACCACAAATGCTGAACAGGGATCAACAGAGTAGATACATTTGCTGAAGAAGGCAACAGCAGCAGTTCATATAGATAACATTCTAGCCACATGTCCAAGCCTTCAGAGGTGCACCAGGTATTACAAGACCTGATCCTCAGTAGGTGGCTGGGATGGCCCAATGGAGAGTGTTTTTTGCTGCAGATCACTGCAGGGGCCCCAATACCTGGCCACAACACCACCCACCAAAAAAGGTGAGCAGACTTCCCAACATGGTAATATCCCCTACCTGAAACCTTGGGGGACCACTGCCAGTTGGTATAGCCAATCCTGAACTAAATAGACCAATGCACTGAGTCAATATAAGGCAGGTTCCTGTAGTCCTGTAGTATTAAAAGAAAACAGTTAACTGGAAGTACCAGATAGTAAACCGCACTACCTGCTTTCCATTTTGTAAAGAGGATCAGGTGATAAAGAATTCCAAAATCCAGAACCAGATCTGAGAGAATACATTTTTTGGAAGCTAATTTAAACAAACAAACTCATAGTTTTATTCCCACTGCCCAACCCGTTGGAAGATGTGGTTTTATGCAAGGGTGAACACTCTGGAAATATGCAACACAACTGGAGATGCCCAAACCATCGTGTTCTGTTTCCAGAACTTGTTATTCTTTTAAACTCTGGGCCTTGCACCAACTTGAAATACCAAATTGTTCTCCAGCAGTATCCGCTACAACTTAGCTTCTGCAAAGAGATATTTTTGGAGTCCCGGCAACAAGACCACCATATAATTGAGACATTTATTAAAGTTCTTGGGCTAGTTTGCTCATTTTGACAGCTAGCAATAACATCAGGATCTTCATCAAGAAACCTTTCTTTGAGAGACAGTGACAGAAGAGTGCACCAGCAAGGTTGACAGCATGACTGAAACACAGGTTTCTCTTAATTCACCCGGAGGGCCATCGCGATCAATGGGAATGAAATTTCTTGTGGTCACCACATTTACTGCAGTACACTTAGGTTTATTGCTCTCTAATTAAAGTATGAGTTATTCTGATACTGCACTCATTGTGTGGTGTGATAAATAATGAAGCATCAAGCACATCAGGAGTACAACTATACCTACATTTGTGGTGCTTTCTACAGCCTGTTATAGTCTTTATGAGCCTTTTCAGACAATGGGGAAAATACTTGTTTTCTTAGTTTGTTTTCGCATCTATACTTCTGCCACTGCTAGTAGTGCCATATGTCACCCTATGTAATGGATTTTGGTAGCTTTGTTCCAGGATGGATAGCCATATTCTTATTTACCATTGTTTTTAAAAAGCCATAGAGATTTTCAGAGCAGCACTGAACAGGTGAAGTGCCCATATTTTTAAATTTGGGGGGGGGGGGTTATAAAAAAAGGAATAAAGAAATGACCATCAAAATGGTGGAAATTTTTTATTTGAGAAATCCTTAATGATGTTTAATACTTTAATAAATCCATGTACAAGCTCTAAATATTTTTTGAAATTTAAAATGGTACATAAATTCATGTACGGTAGTCATTGAGTGCTGGATGCGTCACTTGAGATTCCTGCATTGCAGGGAGTTGGAATCTCCTCAGAATCTCTTCTAACTCTATGATTCTATTATCACTTCTTGACAGCACAGGCACTAGCCAATGTGCTGGGTGGCTCACAGCACAGGCACTAGCCAATAGCTCCCTGCAGCACTGTACAGTCAGTATTACAGTCTATGCCAGTAGTCAATAACAATAGATGTGGTAGCCAAGAGGAAGCTTCTTCTGTGTGCAACCAAATATTGTGCAGAACAACACACAGCGGCACTACAGCAAGCAAAGGCATCAGAATCCTTACGACAACAATTATTTTGGTTAAGACATTATATGAAATTTTCAAACCATACTAAAGCGAGGAAAAGAAGAGAATAGTATAAGTAACAGCACAGTTTATATACAATGCCTAAAGACAAAACATGACTCGAAATGAATTATAATGGAGCTTCACACAGAAGAGAAAGCCAAAGAGTACTTCCTATTCTATTCTGTTCAGAGGAGAGATGCAATTTGTTTTGCCAGTTCACCCTTCAATATGGTAATGAAAGGAAATTAGGACCCCATGTGTCCAGGCAGAAATTCACAAGAAGCAATAGTATAAAATTGGTGGTCAGCATGTCTTTTCCCCCTTACTTCATATCAAAAATATTGAAAGTTTCACTGGCTGCAGGTGTCTTTCGACTAGATGAGTTTATTCCTTTAAAAAGTATAATTTACTTCCTCTCCCATTGTTTTCTTATTTTCCTCTCTATTCCATTCATTTGATCCCTCTCAGTTTTATGCCTTGATTCCGATGCCCTTTTGGCTCCCATCTTCTTTTCCCTCTACTGCTACCTGTGTAGGGAAATGGAGCACTTGAGCCTGCCAGCCTCCTTTCACCTCAGAGGTAAGTTCCATTGACTTCAGTGGATCTTACTCCTAGGTAGAGATGGAGGAGTAATCTGATGCAGCTCACATCTTAAGGTGAGCCTACCTAATTTGCACATTGCAAAACAATGTACAGACTGAAACAGAGCCATCCTTTGCCATTCAGACTTCTGTGAATATAGCCATGAAGTTCTCCAGGCAAATAATGTGTACATAAATGTATTTAGCAGGATAACGTGCGCATAAAAATGTGTGAATTAGTAAAAATAGATAAAATGCATCATATTGGGGGGAAAGTGAATTCTAAAATATGTATATGAGGAGAAATTCACACTAAAATACTGATTGATTTTCATTAGGACTTTAAAAATAAAAGCAAACTGATGTGGAAATGAGGGAAACTGAAGAATAGGAAACAGCCTTGGCCCAGTATACTAGAAGGAGCATCTCCACCCCGTCACTCAGCCTGGACACTGAGGTCCTCCTCCGAGGGACTTCTGCTGTTTCCCTCACTGCGAGAAGTGAAGTTACAGGGAACCAGGCAGAGGGCCTTCTTGGTAGTGGTGCCCTTCCTGTGGAACACCCTTCCTTCAGTTGTCAAGGAGATAAAGAATTACACAACTTTCAGAAGACATTTGAAGGCAGCCCTACATCAGGAGGTTTTTATGCTTGATGTTTTTATTATGTTTTTAGCTATGCTGTGAGCCACCCAGAGTGGCTGGGGAAACCCAGCCAGATGGGTGGAGTATTATTATTATTATTATTATTATTATTATTATTATTATTATTAAAATAAGAAACCTATGTTTTTCCTCTCTAAGGAGACCTGAGGGAGTAGGCTAGAGAGAGCACCATCCCATTTTGTGATTGTCACCCAGTTGAGGCAACTGCCAATTCAGAGGTTTATATTCGAACTTTCACACAACATAAAAGCCACTTTCAGAAAATCAGTAGAATATAGTGCATGTTTAGCACTGAAATCTTTGTTATCTGATTCCAGAAAGAAAGAAAGAAAACAATTGGTTTGCAGCCCCATTAACCTGGAAGTTAAGTGATGAAATTTGGGATACAGTTCTTTCCTTCTGTTTTCATGATGGAGCAGAAGCACGTATGCATGGAAAGTGTGGGATAGGAGCAACGTTGTGCGACAACGTCGTATGACACCATCCCAACTAATGTGAATGAAATTTAGCATGGCATGGCAGCATATTGGCCAAAAAGCCACAATTCCACAACCCAAGAGTTACTTCACTGGAATATTAGAAAACAGGAATGGAGTGCTAGTATTGTAATCAGGAAATACTAACAATATTCCGCACCTCTGAATGTTCTGCAAGTATATTCCAAAGACCCAGGTGTGAATATGTGTACAATAGACCAGTCTTAAAGAAATTGGTCTCTGCTGCACCTTGGTTTCCCAGTGGAAACAAAACCTTAGATGAACGCTAGGAACCCCCTGGAATCTTGCTACTGCTGAGCAGAAATTGGGGATGGCACAATCTTTGTAATAATATGTTCATTCTTGGAACCATTGTTGAAGCTGCACAGCCGCATGAATGAATGGAATGCCATTTGCCAACCAAGGTAGAATGTGGCATCCAATTCCTGATTTATTTATTTTACAAATGCCCCAGGGGTATATAACTCATGACAAATGAAGCAATAGTGATAGGGGATACTACTTTCAATTTTAAACAATGGCTAATTTTAATTGTATAATATTCTTTTCAGTAACAATGTCTAATTAAGGCATTTGTTAACGTTGTATAATGTTAAACTAACAGGGGGAGCCTAATGGAGTTCTATTGGAATTTTTTCCATTAAATTAACATTATGGACTTTTAATGGGTGTCTTAATTAGATGCCGTTATTAACAGGGATGGTGCACAAATAAAAATCAGGCTCAATGTGCACGTAATGCTTCATTAGCACTCACTGTGGGGCATGATAAAAATGCCTCCCTCTACCTAAAAAAGCCCATCAAAAAGCTGGAACCTAGTTGTGCACAAACAGGTATAAATTTTCACTTTTTGTTGTTGTTTACTGAACGTATGGATATTGGTTGAAAGTCTGCTTCCACTAACACCTGTACTGCCTTGTTAAAGTTAACGAGGTCTTGCCAGTGTAATGAGAACATTCTCTTCCAGCTTTCTGCCAAAAGGGTTGAAGTGGCAAATCGCCTGACATTGCATTTCTCCAAAGCTTTGTTTTTAACTCTCCTTTCGCTTGTTTCTCTCATTCCCCTTCGTTAATTAGAATGAACAATGTCAGTGCTGGTGGTGGAGCTTTGCGCATTTTCCCATCACATTTTGGATTCCTATTCTTAATTGCACAGCAGCCATCATTTCAATGAAAGCACAATAGCAAGAAACACTGTGAGCAAAATGTATTATTCAAATAAAATAACAAAACCAAGAATGGAGAAATGCAGTGGTGGTAGTGATAGGTTTTTTTTTTGTTTTTTTTTAGACAATCATGACAACAAAAGGTTATTTTTCAGCTTTCCTGTATAGATCTTCAACTCTTCAAGTTGTTGAAATTTTTTGAAATAGAACAATTTTTTTGTTCTATTTTTTCTTCTAAACAGGCTGAGTGTGTCCTGCTGCTTTAATAAGACAGTGGTTTGAATAAAAAGTTACTTCATTGTTGCAAATCTCTGATTTAACTACTGAACTCACTGGAGTTATGTAGCAGTTCAGGGATGGAGAACCTGTGGCCTTCCAGATGCTATTGGTCTCCATCTCTCATCATCCCTAGTCACCATGGCCAACAGTCAGAGTTGATGGAAGTTGTAGACCAACAATATCTGGAACGCCGAGTCCATATTTCCCTCTAAAGAGGAGTGTTTGCCCATGTCAACTTTGTAAGCCTATACATGATTACACAGAAGTAGGTCACATCAAGTACAATGGGACTTACTCTCAAGGAAGTGTATATAAAATTGTAGACCTAAACTGCTCCTTAAAATGTTACTGAAGCAGAACCCTTTTCAATCCATTCAGGGATACCTCTGTTCAATTTCTTGTTATTTTCCTAAATAGCTCAATTGGTAGAGCATGCGACTCTTTATCTCGGGGTCGTGGGTTCAAGAACCATATTGGACAAAAGATTCCTTCATTGCAGAGGGTTGGAATAGATAACACTGGTCAACAACAAATTTGTTGTCTGCGTTTTTTCAGCTGATTTAGGATGAATCTGATCACATTGGTTTTGCTCAATCACAAAATCACATTGGTTTTGCTCATTCAGGTCAAGTTTTTGAGCTATGGCCACATGTCTTTTTTTACGTTTTTGTTCACATGTACGCTTGTGTGGAGCATTTTAGAAGAAGTTGGTGGGGATAAAATGCCTTGTCAAATAATTGTTTTGATTGGAAATGATTATTTTAATGACAAGAAGTATTCATGTCCGATAGTTCTGGGTGATTATGTCGAAAAGGGATCAGTTTGAAGTCATAAAACCTCGAAATCTTCCATAAATTGGCCCAGCAAAGCATAAAGTTGGGGGATCAAAACTAAGTTAATGGGGCAGCCGCCCCACGAAGTATCCTGATCTTCAATCAGCACGTCGTCCTGTAGCTCATTGTGATGAAATTCCAGTGCCTATCTTCGGAGAACTTCCTGACATTAGTGACAAAGATGCCTCCAGTGTTGAAGGACATGCAGAAGAAGAAGTGGTTCTTGAAGATGATGCTCCACATCCATTTTTCCAAAAGGAGTTGAATGATCTAGTTTGCGACCTCAGCTTGTCAAAGGATTCTGCCAAACTGTTGGCATCCAGATTGAAGGAAAAAAACCTCCTCTCTGATAGTGCTCGCATCAGCTTCTTCCGCAACAGGCATCAAGAGTACCTTTGTTTTTTCTTGGAAGAGAAGGACTTGGTGTACTGTGCAGATATTGCGCAGCTTCTGCTCAAGCTTGGAGTGCCACAGTACGAACCCAAAGATTGGAGGGTGCTCATTGTCAGCCGCAAGCGATCACTGAAATGTGTTCTGCTACACAACGACAACCAGTTTGCCTCTATACCCCTGGCTCACTCGAGTACATTGAAGAAGAACTATGAAGCGGTGAAGTATGTGCTGGAGAAAATTGGTTATGATCAGCATAAGTGGTTTATTTGTGTTGACCTGAAGATGGTGAACTTTTTGTTGGGACAACAGTCTGGCTTCACCAAGTACCCAAGTTTTCTGTGCATGTGGGATAGTAGGGACCGTGCTCAGCATTACATGAAGAAGGAGTGGCCTGTGCGGGAGGAATTGGTGCCTTGCAAAGAAAGGAACGTCATCAATGACCCTCTGGTGGACAGAGACAGAATACTCTTCCCACCGCTGCACATCAAGCTTGGCTTAATCAAGCAGTTCGCCAAGGCTCTGGACAAGGATGGTGACTGCTTCATTTACCTGTGCCAGGCTTTTCCAGAATTGACCATGGAGAAGTTGAAAGCTGGCATCTTTGACGGTCCTCAGATCCGTCAGCTCATCAGAGATCCAGAGTTTGGAAACTCAATGAACGAAGTGGAACTGGAAGCGTGGAAGGCATTTGTTCTGGTAGTGAAGAAATTTCTTGGCAACAATAAGGCCAGAAACTACGCAGAACTTGTCAACAACATGCTGACTGCTTTCAGAAACCTGGGCTGCAACATGAGTGTGAAGATGCACTACCTATTTTCACATATGGACCGGTTTCCTGAGAACCTGGGTTCAATGAGTGACGAGCAGGGGAAGAGATTCCATCAGGACATGAAAGAGATGGAGACCAGGTATCAGGGTCGCTGGGACGCAGTCATGATGGCTGACTACCGTTGGACTCTGAAGAGAGACCTCCATGCTGCTGAGCATTCCAGGAGTTCCAAGAAACAGAAGTTCAAGCCCTGAAGTTTGAAAAATGGTGAAGCAAAATGCAATTTACGTGTACTTACCTTTATCAATGCCCACCATTCAGTTTACAGAAAACCTGACCTGATGGAGAGAAACGGATGCCATTTCCTGATTCAGCAGTGCAATAATACCCCAAATCAGTTGTAGAAATCTAGACAACATTCAAAAAGTAAAAAATTGTTGCCCAGTGTAACCCTTGTGATCCCTTCCAACTCTGCAATTCTATGATTCTAAATTAGAAGAAGAAGAAGAGTTTGGATTTGATATCCCGCCTTTCACTCCCCTTCAGGAGTCTCAAAGCAGCTAACATTCTCCTTTCCCTTCCTCCCCCACAACAAACACTCTGTGAGGTGAGTGGGGCTGAGAGACTTCAAAGAAGTGTGACTAGCCCAAGGTCACCCAGCAGC
This sequence comes from Podarcis gaigeae, assembly GCF_964106915.1. NCBI lineage: Eukaryota > Metazoa > Chordata > Lepidosauria > Squamata > Lacertidae > Podarcis > Podarcis gaigeae. Next base: position 24,667,934 of record NC_139687.1, on the reverse strand, counting down.
TGCATGTGGAGGAGCAGAGACGCGAACCCGGTTCACCAGATTACGAGTCTACTGCTCTTAACCACTACACCACACTGGCTCTCTATATAAATTAGTTACTTCCACTGAATGAATAGCATGTTTGAGGGCATGAAGTTAGATAACCACAGCTGTAGAATTCTCTGGGAAACTGCTATATATATTATTGGAGGCTGCTTCTCCTTCTGAAGGAAAAAAGGTAGAATATTATAGTAAAGAAATAAGGAGTTACCCTTCAGCAACCCTCACAAAAGAACTTAGCATGGTTTGCTTTGGTCCATACACACAGAAATGATGAAAATGTCATAGGGTGATGACTGTCCCAGTGGAAGAGCAAAAAGTGTGACATGTGTTGATGTAACAAGAGGAGCATTAAGTGCAAGCCAAGAGGGATAGATCCATCAGAGCATGCACTGTGTCTGTTTCAGATTCCATCATTTATTAAAGCCGGCTTTATTGTGGCTGAAATAGTTTTATTGGTCTATATGTAAAGCCACTTTGAACACTTCCATTTGTTTCAAAAAAAAACCATATAAAGTACTAGATTTTTTTAAAAATGCATCAATGTGGTGTAGACACAAGTCACTAAAACAAAGAAACAAATAAATATGGACAGATTAATTTTGTCTGCTGGTATATAAGCTATAATAACCCCATGGTAAGGAGGGGGGGGGAGAGTCCTCTTCCAATTCTATATAAAGCAAAGTTCAGGGCAAATCTGGAACAACACTACACAAATTATGATGGAAATGAAAATAAATGAAAATAGATTATCTCACTGCTTTTTCTGGGGGGACACAGGGGTACGCATACTCCTAAACATTTTGTGACTCTAACGGGAGAAGAAACTATTTTTTTTTTAAATAGTTTGTTCTCTAGCATGGTGAATTGTCAGTTCTGTTGAATAGCACGGTCAATTGTCAGTTTCGTTGCTACCCCCGATAGCGGCCTATAAAATGGTGGCTTTCTTGAGTCAAAATGAGAGCACCCCTAAACATATTTTTTTTAAGGAAAAAAAGCACTGGGTTATGTAAATTTCTCAGTAGTATGTCACATATCTAAAACACTGAACCTTGTTTCCTTGATGATTGATGTGGTGGAAACGGAATAATGAAGGGACTCTGATATAAAAAGTTAGAGGAACATATACAGCATTCCCAGGTTCCAAGTTTGAAAGTTGAGTGAAGCAACTTTAAATGGAAGAATGCCAGTTTCCCCACACTTCTCACTTGGGAGACATTTAGAGTGAGCAAGGTTAATCTCAGCAAAACGATTACCCACTCATACACATGGAATGTACTCCACAGTGAGATCCACCACATGCTGTCATTATAGTCCTTCAGAAATACACCAGCAGTGTGGGGAGGGGACAGGAGATAAATGAATATAAATAAATAATTGCATGCCTGCATGTCACATCTTTCCCAAATACATTTTGCTCCAAGAAGATTATTGGGATAGGGGGAAGATGAAATACAGTAGGACTTGACATCCTTCCGCAGGGCCTGCAAGACAGAGCTGTTCCACCTGTCCTTTGGTTTGGACTCAGTCTGACCCTTATGTTTCCCTCCCCTTATGGTTTTGATCTATGGGCTCCTTTTAAAATGAGGCTGCATTTTAAATTGTATTTTAGCCTGTATTTTAAATTTTTTCTTTCTTTTCCTATTATGTTTTTATTGTAATTTTACTGGTGTTAGCTGCTCTGAGCCCGGCTCTGGCCAGGAAGGGGGTATAAATAATAATAATAATAATAATTATTATTATTATTATTATTATTATTATTATTATTATTATTATTACAGTATTATTATTATTATCCAGACTAGGGAGCAATCCTATGGCAAGATCTGCTGGGATGAGCAGCTTGAGTGCGGTGGATCTCTGCCTTAGCTGGCAATTCCTGGCTTAGCCAGGCTCAGCTGCCATCAAGTCCTCAATCCTGGCTCTGCTGAAAATATGCTGGCATAATTTGCTCACCCAAACTCATCTGAAGAGCAGCTGGATGAGTTGAGGCCAGTGTAAGTTCCCCAAAAGGGGTGCTCCAGGGGTGGGGGTGGCAGGGGGCATGGCCTGGATCTCACGTTGGTCATGTGACTTGGCAACCTGGCATCAAACACTATTTTAAAGGTTTCTTTCCCCTCTGCTAGACCTAGACCTTGACTAGCCACACTGCTAAATGGATTTTTAAAAAAATATTACTTAATTTCTATACTGAAACACTGAGAGCCAGTGTGGTGTAGTGGTTAAGAGCAGTAGACTCGTGATCTGGTGAATTGGGTTCGCGTCTCCGCTCCTCCACATGCAGCTGCTTGGTGACCTTGGGCTAGTCACACTTCTCTGAAGTCTCTCAGCCCCACTCACCTCACAGAGTGTTTGTTGTGGGGGAGGAAGGGAAATTAGATTGTTAGCCGCTTTGAGACTCCTTCGGGTAGTGATAAAGCGGGATATCAAATCCAAACTCTTCTTCTTCTATACTTCTTAATGTAGCCTATCTTTTAGTTGTTTTGTTAACAGTGTTTTATAGAAGGTGGTTGTTTTACTCATTATTTGTTAATTATTTTATATTATTTATGTTATGGGTGTAATGTTCTACTATGCTATAATTTATGGTATGTAAGCCACATTGTGAAGAGCAGCATAGAATAATAAATATATAATAAATAATAATAATTAATCTATTAAAATATCTCTAAGCAGTGTACTAAAAAACTGAAGCAAATGCAGACAACTTAAACAAAATATTACAAACACCCCCCCCCCACACTTCTCTGGGTTCACAGACAGGGCCCAACAAACTCTCATCTCACCCACAATAGTCTCACAACAAGAAGAGTTTCTGGAAACAGTGGACAGCACCCTAGTCTCCCACTCTAGACTTGCTTTTTATGGAAAGGTCCAAGGTGGATTAGACTTCCTCAGACTGCCCACAGCTGTGTCCCATTCAGCTGCACTCTCCACACCCAGTTCCAGGTACAGCAAGTTCATTAAATTTCCCAGGGGATCCAAAGGATGGGAAGCGGACCCTCCTCCACTCACAGCTCTTTCTTCACTTCTACCCTCTCCTCCTCCTCCAGCTGCTTTGGATCTGCTGTAACTTTAGGCTGTCTTAATTTATACCAGCTTGCTCTATGCCATCCTTTTCAGCATAGGATTGCTCCATGATACAGTGGTACCTTGGGTTACATACGCTTCAGGTTACAGACTCCGCTAACCCAGAAATAGTACCTCGGGTTAAGAACTTTGCTTCAGGATGAGAACAGAAATTGTGCTCCGGCGGTGCGGCGGCAGCAGGAGGCCAAATTAGCTAAGTGGTGCTTCAGGTTAAGAACAGTTTCAGGTTAAGAATGGACCTTCAGAAAAAATTAAGTACCTAAACTGAGGTACCACTGTACATTTTTTTAAAAGATTTTTTTTTCTTTTTTCAATTTAGCAACAATACTCATCCTTTACATTTATGTCCCTCATTTCAACTGAAAGAGTGTCTCCACCCCCATCGTTCAAACTGAGGTCCAGCACCAAGAGCCTTCTGGCAGTTCCCTCACTGAGAGAAGTGAGGTTACATGGAACCCGGCAGAGGGCCTTTTCGGTAGTGGCGCCCGCTCTGTGGAACGCCCTCCCAGCGGATGTTTTAATGTAATTTTAATCTTTTGTTGGAAGCCGCCCAGAGTGGCTGGGGTATAAATAATATATTATTATTATTATTATTCCCTCTTCTCCTTCCCTGGTTACAAAGTAAATTTATTTAATTAAAGTGCACCTCCTCCTTAACCTCATTTTTTTATAAAAAAATATATATCTACTTTCCCCCCAAGATCATCTTTTAACTGCTTTATTTTAAATTATTCCTGCTAATGTCTTTAGCTGTTTACAATGATTCTTCAAATAATCTACATAACTTCCCCATTCTTTAATAAAGAAACTTTCTTCTTGATTTCACATTCTTCCCATAAGTTTTGCCATTTCTGTGTATTCTGTTAGTTTTGCTTACCATTCTTCCTTGGTTGGGACAGTATCTTTCTTCCATTTCTGCGCATAAAGTATCCTAGCAGCTGTGGTTGCATACATAAATAGTTTCTTCTGGTCTTTTGCTATATCCTGCCCTATTATCCCTAAAAGAAAGTCTTCTGTTTTTTGTTTTTAGTAAAAGTTACCTTCAATGTTCCCCCCCCCCCAATTCATTATAAATCATTTCCCATGGGACACCATGATGGAAAGTAGAGCGCACGGAAACGCCATTTGCCTTCCCACCACAGTGGTACCTATTTATTTACTTGCACTGGCATCCTTTCAAACTGCTAGGTTGGCAGGAGCTGGGACAGAGCAACGGGAGCTCACTCCATCATGGGGATTCGAACCATCGACCTTCCGATCAGTAAGTGCAAGGGGCTCAGTAGTTTAGACCATAGTGCCACCCATGTCCCACTTGCCAGATCTCTGTTATACCCACAATCCCTTGCCTCTCCACTATACACTATACACACTTGTAGTGTAGACCTTAAGTGCCTATTCTAAAAATATGTCTGGATCCATCTCAAATAATAAAATATCAAAAATAGTATACATCAAAAATAGTATCTATCTATATCTATCTATCTATCATCTATCTATCTATCTATCTATCTATCTATCTATCTATCTATCTATCTATCATCTATCATCTATCTATATCTATCTATCTATCTATCTATCTATCTATCTATCTATCTATCTATCTATCTATCTATCTATCATCTATCTATCTATCATCTATCATCTATCTATCTATCTATCTATCTATCTATCATCTATCATCTATCTATCTATCTATCTATCTATCTATCTATCTATCTATCTATCTATCATCTATCTATCTCTATCTATCTATCTATCTATCTATCTATCTATCTATCTATCTATCTATCTATCATCTATCTATCTATCCATATATCTATATATCATCTATCTATCTATCTATCTATCTATCTATCTATCTATCTATCATCTATCATCTATCTATCATATCTATCTCTTATCTATCTATCTCTCTGTCTCTCTGTCTGTCTGTCTGTCTGTCTATATCTATCATCTCACTGACAATTCAGCAATCAGCAGTTCATTTAAAATATATCAAAATAGTGTAGTGGCATATTCAAGTAATATATATTTGTGTCTACACTATCTTAATTCTGTGACATCTATCTTAACAAAAATATAATGTCACCATTGACTAAGTTTTGATCTGACCGAATGAAAAGAGCAATTGGTTCCAATTTCAATCCAAAAATCACATTGAAATTTATAAAGCTTCATTTCTCAGGTCACTTGATCACCTTCATTTACATTCATCATCTCTGACACTAGCCACTTTTCAGTGGTTCATTCATAGAGACAGTTGTCAAAATACAGGCAAATCAAAACAGAGATATGGCACAGAATAAGGCACACTAAATTAAAGTGCAGACAATGACCAAATAATGAATATAAATATTATAGCTCAAAATAACTTCACCAAATATATTATTTAGTCCTCAAATGAGGCAAAACCTGTGGTTTTAAACCACAACAGATTTTTCCTTCGGGTGTATTTTTAAAACATTATGCTTCCTCCATTTGTACCAGCAAAGACCAGTCTCAGAGGCACATGAGCGCATATTTTGGATAGCTCCAAAAGTTGCAGTGCAGACGCGGGAACGGCCAACCAAAACCCACTGTTTTTCTTTTGAATTGGTATTCACTAAAATAAGTATGAAATATCAGGTTGTCCTGCCTAAATCATTACATGTACTGTGCCTTATTTCTGCTGTTTGCTCAGCGTGGGCTGTGTAAAGCATTTGCAAAGAGATGTGTTTAAAACACATATATACATTCCAAGGCTATCTAATGCATTTAGCCCTTTTCTAAAAATGAGGAAAACAGCTGTTTATGTTAGGTTTAAAATACTTTGCTTACCTCTGTGGAAGAAACAGGTAATCGCTCATGTGTTCACCAGATGTGCTGATATGTCAAAACCTGAGCATTCCTTATAAATAGTCCTGGACACGGTGTTTCATTTAAATGGAGGGGTTTCTTTGTATGGGTGTCCTTCTTCCCTTTTTGAAATGGACGACAAATCTGATATCTGCTTTTTACCAAAAATGTGTTTGTTAACCACATGCTTAATATAAGAAGAACAGAAGAACTTTGTGGAGCAGGACTGTTTTCATCTTTCTTGTGTATGTAGTTTTTATTTTATTTTATGTTTATAAGAATGTCAATACTATATACCTCTAGAAGCAAACAGTATATATTTGTCAGCTCTGAGGGCCTTCTGGCTGTTCCCTCAATGTGAGGTTACAGGGAAACAGGCAGAGGGCCTTCTCGGTTGTGGCGCCTGCCCTGTGGAACGTTCTCCCATCAGATGTAAAGGAGATAAACAACTGTCTGACTTTTATAAGATATCTGAAGGCAGCTCTGTTTAGGGAAGTTTTTAATGTTTGATGTTTTATCGTGTTTTTAATATTCTGTTAGAAGCCGCCCAGAGCGGCTGGGGAAACCCAGCCAGATGGGCAGGTTGTTGTTGTTGTTGTTGTTATTATTATTATTATTATTATTATGGTATTATTATTATTATTATTATTATTATTATTATTATTATTATTATTACCTCTTGTGTGTCCTGAATCTCCAACCATTCTGTTGTATTAGATGACCTCAGGTTCAATTATGAGACAGGGAGTTAAATGTTCAGCACCACTTTCACCAGCCCCTATCAGCCCACCCTCTAAAAATACACTTCCCTTCCCTTCCCTTAACTTTTGAGTGCCACAGGGACCAGAAGAATGCATGCACATAAAGTTGAAAAAGATGGGGGGGGGGATTCCCCACACACTATGAGTAGCTCATGTGAGATCTATGCCTTTTCTGTTTGTAAATCTTATGAATAATCTCCATCTATCTTTTTACCACGGGGGAAAATCATTAAAGAAACTTAAAACAAAACAAAATCTGTCAAATTGATTCATAACATCATTATCTTAGACTTAATTATCAGAAGTTTTAGGGGACAATTCAGCCAAAGATAAGGACTTTTAAGTCCCATTGATTTGAATGGGAGGTACGTAAGCATGTATTTAACTCTCCGTTTGAATCAATAGGATTTAAAGGTGTTTGACTATGGCTGAATTGTGTTGTAAAGTTTTTTAAAAATATCCCCCAGCGTCAAATTTGAAGGTAAAGCTGAAAACAAAATGAGTTATCAGCAAGCTAATCCACATGTTTAACAGTACAAATCTCCAACTTCTTTTGAATGTTATGCTACTAGCATCCTTAAAATTTTAGACTATGGAATTGTTTCTGCCTTGGTGTGTGATAATTTATGGAACTGCCAGCATACTGATCATGGTTATTACAGACCATATGCTCTTTCATTGCATTTTAACTCTTCCCCCAACTGCTTGCATTTAACACATATATGGCTATGACAAGCTCATATATCTGTACCTTCGTAGCTGGCAGAATCAAAGTATTATGAAATGTTCTTCCTTAAAAAATTGAAGGATGCTGCATGATGTTATCTAATGTAAGCTGCTGTGAAAGGTAAAGGACCCCTGACAGTTAAGTCCAGTCGCAGATGACTCTGAGTTTGCGGCGCTCATCTTGCTTTACAGGCTGAGGGAGCCGGCGTCCACAGACAAGTGTTTCCGGGTCATGTAGTCAGCATGACTAAGCCACTTCTGGCGCAACAGAACACCAAAACCAGAGCAGCGCACGGAAACGCCATTTACCCTCCCGTTGGAGTGGTACCTATTTATCTACTTGCACTTTTGGGGGGGCGTGCTTTCAAACTGCTAGGTTAGCAGGAGCAGGGACCGAACAACAGGAACTCACCCTGTCATGGGGATTTGAACTGCTGACCTTCTGATCGGCAGGCACAAGAGGCTCAGTGGTTTAGACCACAGCGCCAATGTAAGCTGCTGACATCCTATGTATTTGTTTTTTTCCACAGACTTCAGCACTCTTAAGTAGTGAGATTTTTGCCTTAGTGAGTTTTAGGCTTCAGTAAAAGATAGCCTCATTTAACCAAAGGAACTATCCAACTCCTCTATCTGTGCACTGAAAAAACAATGTGTCTTATTTCCAAATAAGCATGAGTAGGGCTGGGCTACACACCAAATTAAAATAATCCAAATTTAACTAATCAATTAACTACTCTCTAATGTACTTTTTGGACTGTGCAGTTTATTTTTAGATGATAGATACATGGTGATGGACTATTAAGAAGCCTTCTGAAAATTAAGCAGTCTTTTCTGCTGATGAATCTTGTCTTTCTTGCAAGACATCAGACAAAAAAAGCAGAAAAAGAGAAATGTTGAAATGATTAGAAAGTCTCTTGTTCCTTTCATTTATCAGTAGCATGAGCTGATGAGGCTATGTTTTGATTAACTTGCCACTGAGCTAGAAGTCAAAATTTGAATCAAGCTATTCCATATAGTATTCCTTGAATACAAAGCAAAATGATCAGGAGTAGCCTTTGTAGATGTTCTAGAATATTAGATGCTAATTCTATGAGCCCAACAATCCTGAATTCTTCTTGCTTGTTTGTTCCGCAGATTAGCAATCTTCTGGTTTATAAAAGTTTAGACATGTATTTTCAGCACATGTCTGAATTTTGCAATTTGGAGGTGGGCAATCTTCTTGCCTCCAAAGGTTATTCAGCAGCGGGTGGGTGGTAGTTGTCAGTGGGCATGGACAGCAATGGGTGCGTAGCCACTGCTGATGTTGGGTGAGATCTTTTAGAACCTCATGGAATGCACATGCACATTCTCCCTGACACACATACACAAAGTGAGTTTAAATGCATCAGGATGACTGGAGAGTATAATCTCTACTGCCCAGCAATCCTGATACAGCACAAGGATAGGAATATTAGATCCACAGGTAATGATGAGAGAGTCTCCACTCTCCAGCAGTTCCAATCCTGTACCAAGTGAGATCCATATGGTGCCTTCACTGGCATCTTTTTGGTGCTAGGTATGGATTTACATGAGTGCTATTATTCTAGAAAAAAAGGTGCCAGAACTCACCATGAACATCTCCCTTGTTCTCTTATACAGTCATACCTTGGAAGCCAAATGGAATCCGTTCCGGCAGTCTGACTCAAAACATTCAGAAACCAAGGTGCAACTTCCAATTAGCTGCAGGAAGCTCCTGCAGCCGATCGGAAGCAACAGAATCCCCATCGGACATTCAGGTTCCAAAAGAACATTTGCAAACCGCAACACTCACTTTCGGGTTTGCAGCATTCGGTAGCCAAAACATTCGACTTGCAAGTCATTTAACCAAGGTACGACTGTAATGGCAATGACGCCCACCCCAGAGTTGCCAGAACTGAGTTCCAGTGAGTTCTGGCTGGGGAAAAAAAGCCTGGATTCATCATTCCCCCCAGGCCTTCTGATAAACCGAGATTATATTAGTTGTGTTCTGTGATAGTTTGATGTGGTTGTCATGGGGTTTCATTTTGTTTTTATGACACTTATATTAATATTTTAAAATGTGTTGTAACTTGCTCATATACCCTCAGATAACGAGCTAGCAAGTCTAATAAATAATAATTGCACTGATAATTACACACACACAGAGACATATAGAGACTCCACCTTGAATTTGTTTTAGCCTGGAAAGGAAGCCTAGAATATTTTTAAACAAATAAATATAGTACATTCAAAGCATATGTCTTTACTTCTGTGACACAGTGCTATATGCTCGATTCATTGCTTATAAACACAATTTTCTTTCCTAAACCAGGCTCTGCTCTCCCAATTTGATTAGCTGTTTCAGTCAGGAGTCAAATCAGGAGTCTAACCCTAGCCACAGCAAATATATAGAAAATAATTTGACTATTCAGATACTGAACAGTACAATAGATGTATTTTGTCCCCTAATGTTTCCATAGCCCATCTGTCTTCTTCAAGCATCCTGACTGGAATATCACTTCCATGACACTAGAAAGAACTGACATTTGTGGTAGTTGTAACAGTCAAACAACTGATGGATTGCTACTGAAATACAGCAGCTGATTTTGTTTGTTCTTAGCTGTGCTCCTACTTCTGTTCAGCTTTGCTTGGATTTATAGGAAGAGTTCTTAGGTGTCTTTTACATGTTAGGGCAGGTGGTGAAACAGATGGATGACAGACACCCAGGTTTGTTCTTTGGTTCCTTCTAACTGTAATAAAATGGCACAAATCTTCGTACGCAGAAACTAGAGCAGCTGTGCTAGCTCTCCACAGAAGTCTCTAGAAATGCAAGCATAGCTGTTGTCGGTGTGGCCCATGCAGATGGTAGAACAAGCAGGCTGTGACCTCCCAAGCCAAATAGTTTATGAGAGTCACGGAGCTCCTTTTGGCCGACTTGACTTTTTAAATTGTAGACCTTGGCAAGCTCTCTCTGGACACATGAATTTAGGGCAGCGCTGTGTAACGCTGTTCTCTCTGCATCGCCAGTATCTCAAATTAAACAAGTTCAGCATTAAGGTCATAAGCAACTGAGCTTCCCTTGATCTTATAAACAGGCATCGTCATTGCAGGACCAGCAAGAGAATGCAATAGAAAAGCTCATTACGATCTAATCTCAAGAACCAGCCCTTTCCTAAAATACTCCAGCAGCAATCAGGACAGACATCTTTTGGTGGAAGAGAATCCCAAAGATTTCTATGTCACCTTTGAAAATAAAGACAGGGGTTTTCAGGTGTCCTTAAGGATCAGCTAAACTTGGAAAGGACACTGCTCCTTAGGAAATAGTAGCCCAAAGATACATTATTTGTATATATGTACACACAGAGAGAGAGAGAGAGTTGTTGTTGTTGTTGTTGTTGTTGTTGTTGTTTTCTCTTCAACATAAGGTCCCAGGGTAGATGGGTGGATTGCAAATAAAATAAGTTAATAATCACAATCCAAAAAATAGTATGTGTGTGTATTGTGTCAAAGGCCAGGGTAAAGAGGTGAGTCTTCATCATATGATGAAATATATACAGAATTAAATGAAGCTTGTATACTGCAAGCATTAATCTATGTTTCTGATGGTACTAGATGTTCCTCTCCCAAGTCCTGAAGAAGCAATGTAATTTCAATAACCCAACTTTCTGTCCATGTGAGGGGCTTGACTTGCCCCATGCTAGAATACTCAACTCTCTTATGAATCCCCAAGTTAACTGTTAAATAAAACCTCTAATTTTTTAGACTTTTCTACTAGGCTATATGAGCACCAAATGCCAGCTTTCTGGGTGCCCTAGAAGAACCGATGCAATTTGAGAGAGATACCACTTATTCTAAGAGACTAAGTTATGCCCCCACTTTTCAGTTGTTTCTATAACCATGCCCTAGTCTATAAAGGTGAAATGTGTCCTGGAAGAGCCTTAACTATTTGAGTGACCCCCATTTCCAGAAAGACATCTGCAAATATCTGCCTTTCAAACATTTCCAGGATTCATTTCTCTGCAGGGATGATTAAACCTCTTCTGACTCACTCACCAAAACTAATTGGGCTTTTTAAAAATAAATCAGCACCCCTCAAATGGAAGTATCTGCTAGTCACAATTATGTTGTTGAATGAAGTGTTCTGTTTCTAATATAATACAATTCGCTTTATTAAATTAATAAGCTGTGCCCTCAATGTGGATAATTGATTGAGTGACTAACATGTATGTGGCACAAACAAGCTAACTGGTGAAGGTTCAGTCACAGAACTCTGAAAACCACTGTAACTTCCTGGAAAAAAGACCTTAGCAGTAGAAGAAACTTGTGTACCCATAAATGCAAAAGGGTGTTAATAATAGGTAAAGTGGCTGAATTAAAATATTCAGTTTTATCAAATAAAGGCATTCTGCTAGTGCAATGATTTCTGGTGATACAAGTTCCCATCCCTCTCCTCTCCCCATGCGCCCCCATCTCCCCCCAAAAATTGCTCTGGGGGTTCCCCCACCCTCTAAAACAGATTGAGGTGTCTGAAAGAAGAGGTGGGGGATTTCCACTGCGTGGGCAGAAGTTATTCAGAGCGTACAACAACTTCGCTGGATTCAGCCAACTGATTCAAAATAACAAGTTGGATCAATGGACTGAACAAGACCATAAGAAAAGACAGACCACTCTTCTTGTTAAAATGATCACTAGACTACCCTTCGGGGAACAGACCACCTATCTAATATATTACACAGTATTTTTCAAGGAAGCCTTCCTACTCTCGCACCAGGCACTGAAAACCTGCTCCCCAGAGGTACAGTCTTTCAGAAAGGTTGCAAGGGCACTGCTTAGTCTAGTCATAAGAGGGAGAAAGAAACACAACTCTCCAAGTTCCTCCAGGCATGCTAACGCAAGCCTTGCTTGCAGAGAGCAAAAGTGAGGCATTCATGGGAGCTTCTGAAATCAGTGATAGCTAAGACAGTGTTGAGTCCCTCTTATGGAAAGGGGCATCCTTGTGAAATGATGCTTGTACCTTAGGGTTAGACTAAAGGGCACCTGGCTGCTCTGGCTGCTTTTTGGCCTGTTGCCTGCAAAATCAAGCTGCTGTTTTCCTTTGTGTGGCAGAGCGCAGCTTGACCTAAACCCCACTTGATCAGTCCAGGGCTTCATCAGTATGCTCGACTGATAGCTCTTTGTCTCCTGTGGTTTAGGCCTCTTCTTGCTCTGTCTGAGTCTGCTCTGTTCACCTCCACTAACCATTTGTAACCAACTGCAGTCTGTCTGCATAATGCATATGCATCCATAATGAGCTCCTGCTGCCAGAGCCACACCGTGACCTTCCTAATTTCATACAGAGGCACCTTTAGAGCAGAAGGTTTGTGTGTGTTTTTCAGCAGCAGCAGCTTCTTCTTGTGTGTTTGTTCACTTTCGTGACTGCAGCATTCTTTGAGCAGGGCAACAGATAGCTTTTCAAAAGAGAGGCAACCCGAGACACTTGGACAATGCCATGGGAGTGTATTATGGATGCCCCCAAGCCTTTATATTAAGCTAATCATAAAAACAATGTGCAGCAAAGGAGGAGAGCCTGAATCCCTCTTCTCTTTCCTAACCCAGAAGAAAGCCACTAAATGTATCCTCATTATGCGTGGTATTCAATGGCTTTTGTTTAGAGCAAGGCCTAATAACAGCATTTAAGATCAACTCCAGGGTGTGTTTTCTGAGAAAGCCTCCTTCCTTCCTCCTTTCCCCACCCTTACTCTATACACTCCAACATTTCTCTGATGAAAATAGGGACATCCAATTCAGTAGTAGTAGTAGTAGTAGTAGTAGTAGTAGTAGTAGTAGTAGTAGTAATTCTATTATTTATACCCCATGCATCTGGCTGGGTTGCCCCAGCCACTCTGGGCTGCTTCCAACGTATATAAAAACACAATAAAACATGGAATATTGTTTGTGGGGGGGACTTCGCTATTCAGGGCTTCTTCAGGTGTCTTCTAAAGGTTATATAGTTACTTATCTCCTTGGCCTGGGGGTTGCATAACTCCATACCCTCCAACATTTCTCTGATGAAAATTGGGATGTCCTACCATAACTTCCAACATTTCTCCGTTAAAAATAGGGATGCCCTAAGGAAAATGCCCTAAGGGATGGTGGGTGGCGCTGTGGTTTAAACCACTGAGCCTAGGGCTTGCCGATCAGAAGGTCAGCAGTTTGAATCCCTGCGACGGGATGAGCTCCCGTTGTTCGGTCCCAGCTCCTGCCAACTTAGCAGTTCGAAAGCACGTCAAAGTGCAAGTAGATAAATAGGTACCACTCTGGCGGGAAGGTAAACGGTGTTTCTGTGTGCTGCTCTGGTTTCGCCAGAAGCGGCTTAGTCATGCTGGCCACATGACCTGGAAAAACTGTCTGTGGACAAACACTGGCTCCCTCGGTCAGTAAAGCGAGATGAGCACCACAACCCCAGAGTCATTCGTGACTGGACTTCACTGTAAGGGGTCCTTTACCTTTTAAGGAAAAGCAGGTCATTCCGAGATTGAAACTGGGACAGCTTTGGTAAATCTGGGACTGTCCCTTGGTCTGTTACTCTGTAATTCGGCTTACATCTGTTTGAGGAAATTAATCAACTTCTGTGAAGTTGAAATTCTGCTTCATGTGCCTTGGGTCTGCTATTCCTCCAGAACAAAAGTTCACCAAGGGCCTTGCCAATTGCTAATAATAAACCCACACACACAAAATTGTACATATCCAGATCACATCTCTCAAATCAGGTTTGTGCAGTTAAGTTTTCTTAGGTGATCCTCAGTGCCTGCATCTGATCCTTTTTGAGTTTAGTATCAGATGTAACATCTTGTTACACTGGAGTGTGACAACATAGGTGGAAGGTTTCCATTGGAAGAGTTATGCAGCTTCTTAGATATTTTGACTGCTTGGACTAGTGCCAGCTTTACTTCTGCAACTTAAGGGAACAAATAGCAAACAGAAAATACTGGACTGACAAGCCATGTATTTGCTAGCTCCTACAGCGTGCACACATTCAGAAGAAGTAAGAAGGCAGAATTCTACACAGAGAGCTCTTGTTAGCACCTCTTGCGAGTTCTAAGCAAAGGAAAGATGAATGCCAGCCATCCCGCATCGTACCATCGGCAACAGCCCCAAACATCAAAGATTGCTGAGAGAACTAACAAAGTCAGCATGTAGGCTTGACGTGCATCCATTGCTACAGGGAGACAATCAACAATAACTCTGCTCCCCTGACTAAACCAGGGTTTTCTTTAGATGAGACTAAGTTATAATGGGAAATTGATGCTTTTTCTAAAAGCTGACAAGAAATAATTTAAGAATTTGGGACCTTTCACTCATAAAGCCACATTTTATAATTACCAGAAACAATGCAAGAAAGCTGAAGCTTGGAAGTTCTGATGTCGCAAGAAACAACCGGTTTTGTTAGTGTTGCTATTCAGCTGCCTCATAACAGGGGCGTATGAAATTAGTAATGTTGGTTGCCCCCTTTATTAGCCATAAAGCACAAAGGTTGTTATGCTGGCATTACGTTTCTTTCCAACACATTGCATTCCATCCTGCTGTTTGCTAAGGTGGAATGTGCTGTTGCTATTTTGTCATGATCTATGCTGCTGTGTTACGCTATATTTGCAAATCAACTACCTTCTCTGTGTGTTCCCTTTCAAGATTTAGTGAATTTCCAGAGGGGTTACAAACCACAAAGAGCCTTGTGACACCTTAAATACAAATTTAATGAAGTGGCTAATGGCCCGTCACAAATCCATCTATGGTTACAAAGCTCACCAGGTTTACTCAGAAATAATTCCCAATGAATTCAGCAGGGATTACCCCCAGGTAAGTAGGGTTCGGATTGCAGTCATTCTCATCAATTTGATTTCACAATTCAGTATAAATGTGTCATCCCATCTCATTTTCCTCAGTCAGGCATAAGTTTAGTTGTAAGTCAATAAAACTTTAGGGTGAGGAGAAAATGCTTTCTAAATTTAATCTTATATTTATTTAGGTTGGTAAAATGGGCAGCCAAATCCAGATGGTTCTCTCCTCTTTCACAAAGAGATTCCAACTTTAAAGGAGGGTCCCAGATAAAATCCACAGGTAGCAAGAGATATTATTTATTTCTATATGAAAAGAACAATAATGAGTGGTAACATTCACAAGAGGAAGCAGATTAAGGATGAAATCCTAACCCCACTTTCCTTGAGGTAGGCCTTACTGAATTCTAGTTGATTTGCTTCTGAATAGACATGGCTAGCACTGCAGTGTTAGTGTATATGGGGTGCCTCTGGCAACAGACAAAACACATTAGAAATAAAAAAGCAAAGAGGCAGTTGCATAATTCAATTACTTACTCACTTCCCTTTCACTTCCCTGTGTGTTCTTTTTCAAGGTAAATGAAGCAGCTAATGGCCCATTATCCATCTCCATGCAGGGTTCTAAACCTCTACTGAGCTTCATGGAAGCATCAGAGGACCAAAAATGTCAAAAATATGACACTAAGTGCAGTGGTACCTTGGTTCTCAAATGCCTTGGTACTCAAACAACTTGGAACCCAAACACTGCAAACCCGGAAGTAAGTGTTCCGGTTTGTGCACTTTTTTCAGAAGCCAAACATGCTCTGTTTTGAGTGTTATGCTTCTGTTTTGAGTGTCATGCTTCCATTTTGAGTGCCACACTTCCATTTTGAGTGATGCCAAAGGGGCCCAAACCAAGTACTGAGTACATATGCATGCTTCTACTTCTCAGAGGTCCAATATTGCTCTATTGCAATCCTTGTTTTGCTGATTTCATTTAATATTCTAATTTTCTGAGATTGTTAATTTGGGGTTTTCACCAGCTGTACGCCATGATCATCACAATTATAACAAATAAAGGCTTGACATATCTCGCTTTGCATGTCATGGGTCTATCTCATATATTAGTTTCACCATTTAAGTTGAATTACTGAAATAAATGAACTTTTCCACGATATTCTAATTTTTCGAGTTTCACCTGTAACATTACTTCATAGTTTAAATCTACATTGTATGAAGTACTTTCTGTTGTCTCCCCTGATTCTTCGAATATTCAGCATCATAGGATGACCACAGTTTCTAGTATGTCTCCACACCATGAATAATTTTATACCCTTTCATCACATCCCCCCTTGCCTTTTCCTAATCTAAAAAGCCTCAAAGGTAGCCTTTCTTCAAAGAGGATGTGTACCAGCTCCTTGACCATTTTAGTTACCCTTTCCTTAGCCTTTTCCAGCTCTGCAATATCTTTCTCAATATGCGACAACCCAAACTATACACTGTATTCCAGGTGTGGTTGCCCCAAAGGTTTGTATAACTGCATTATGAATTTTTTTTATATTTTCAGTCCTGAAAATAATTTTCAGGACTTATTTTCAGGACTTATTTTCAGGACTATTTTCAGGACTTCTTTTCAGGGCTATTTTCAGTCCTGAACATGGAATATGCCTTCTTCACAGCTGCCACACCCTGGGTCAATGTATTCATTGAGCTAGCCACCATGACCTTAAGATCTTGGAACAAATTCCCAATTAGCCATAAAACATAAAAACTTAATGGGCAAAAAACTCCCTAGGGTTATCCATAAAGAGTTCTCCATACCTGAAGGTTTCTTCTCTGCTCCCTTTTAATTAAATGTAGATGCTATTTTTCTCTTGCTTGCTCAGTGAATTTCCTCTTCTGGAATTCGATTTCCCATGTGTATTTAATATAGAAGAGTCACAACAGCAACCCCAAAGTCAATCCACCAACCGCCTGAAGAATGTGCAGCTTTGACTTATTGTCCAGAGTGCATTTGGTGATATTTGTACTCAACAGTTTGAAAATGACATCTTGCATTTGATTTAATCAGTTTTGTTTTCACAAGGCTTGAGCTGTTCGTTTCCTTTTTAATTAACATTATAAGCAAACAGAAGTCTCATTTGCGTACTTTGTCTCTATAGAAGAGTTCATTATGATTGTTGCATTTGTCATGTTAAACAAGAGTTTTCATGCCATCATCAAATCCCTGACTTGGGTTCATAGGCATCAACAACATGGAGCGATCGCTTGGCCTCCGTACAACAAGTAGAAATGGCATGCGTGTTGACTGCTTGGTTCCATATGCAAGTGAATGAACGCTGAATAGTGGAGCATATTCCACATGTCTTTAGATAGAATCAGAATTGAAGCATTGGAAGTGACCTTGAGGGTCATCTCGTCTATCTTCCTGCAATGCAAAAATCTCAATTAAAGCATCTAGCTCTGCTTAAAAACATCAAATGAAGGTGAGGTTTCCTTCCTTCTCTCAACACACAGTAGACTTTTTAAGATGTTCAGGATATTGGGTAGAACACATGGGGTGGGGCTGTAGGGATTAGCACAAAACCCCCACATCACCCTATTGAGGTTCAGTTAGGTGACCACCATTCCATCCTCTAGATACCTCAGACTGCTTACCAGATTGCCAGCCACAAGGTAAGGAAGCCAGCATTTGTCTTACCTATCCCACCCGCCTAGCAAAATAGAATAGATCATTCCAGCCCATTCCAGACATCTTTATTGCACATAGCCAAAGGCCTTTATAATATATTTCCAAAGCAATACATGGATTAAAAGAGAAACTTGTTATGGAAATTCACATAACCAATAGCCATGTATACCATCCTTCCAGGGTAACAAAGAGTTGGATTAAATTTTATTATATATTTTAATTCCTGTCATGACGAGAATGCAGCTTCTTAGCTACCGTTGCAAAATTAGCTCCCAAATTGTACAATTGTTTGTCGGTTAAAAGAAATTACCACGATTGATCTGAGTTCAGCTGAAGAATAGGTGACAGAAATTTCCCTCTGGGCTCCAAATGACAAAGGGCAGGACAGCACACAGTGCATAATACCTTCAGTCTAATTACAGCCGAATAAACATTTTTGTTCTATAACTGGGATTCCAAGGTATATCCCATTAAAATACACTGAGGGCATCTGCTGAAACCTAAGGTCTGGAATGCCCTTTGAAGCTGTGAAAGGACAATGTCTCAAAATAAGGTGGCCCTGAATGCTTTATTTGGAGGTAAAGGTAAAGTTACTCCTGCCCGTACGGGCCAGTAGTGTCCGACTCTAGGGTTGCGTGCTCATCTCGCTCTAGAGGCCGTGAGCTGGCGCCATCCGAAGACACTTCTGGGTCATGTGGCCAGCGTGACGAAGCTGCAGCTGGCGAGCCAGCACCAATGCAGCACACGGAAATGCCGTTTACCTTCCTGCTATAAAGCGGTACCTATTTATCTACTTGCACTTAAGGGTGCTTTCGAACTGCTAGGTGGGCAGGAGCTGGGACCGAATGACGGGAGCTCACCCCGTCGCGGGGATTCGAAACCGCTGACCATACGATCAGCAAGTCCTAGGCACTGAGGTTTTACCCACAGCGCCACCCGCGTCCCTTTTATTTGGAGGTACCAAGAATTTAAAAAAGCAAGAATTTGGAGGTACCAAGAATAAAAAAATGTGGGGCGATAAACTTGAAATGAGAGAAAATGCAACATCCTGAGACAACTTAGGGAGTCTGAAGCCAATCAAGGAAAGTCTTGACATCTCTCGAAATCCAAGGTACCTGGAAAGGTGCTTCCTAATATATATCAAGCAACTTTTAAAAAGCAAGATAGACTTTTAGATACAAGATACACACACACACAGAGAGAGAGAGAGAGAGAGAGAGAGAGAGAGAGAGATGTTGTTGTTGTTTAGTCGTTTAGTCGTGTCCGACTCTTCGTGACCCCATGGACCAGAGAACGCCAGGCACCTCTGTCCTCCACTGCCTCCCGCAGTTTGGTCAAACTCATGCTGGTAACCTCAAAAACACTATCCAACCATCTCGTCCTCTGCCGTCCCCTTCTCCTTGTGCCCTCCATCTTTCCCAACATCAGGGTCTTTTCCAGGGAGTCTTCTCTTCTCATGAGGTGGCCAAAGTACTGGAGTCTCAGCTTCACAATCTGTCCTTCCAGTGAGCACTCAGGGTTGATTTCCTTCAGTATGGAGAGGTTTGATCTTCTTGCAGTCCATGGGACTCTCAAGAGTCTCCTCCAGCACCAGAATTCAAAAGCATCAATTCTTCGGCGATCAGCCTTCTTTATGGTCCAGCTCTCACTTCCATACATCACCACTGGGAAAACCATAGCTTTAACTATACGAACCTTTGTTGGCAAGGTGATGTCTCTACTTCTCAAGATGCTGTCTAGGCTTGTCATTGCCCTTCTCCCAAGAAGCAGGCGTCTTTTAATTTCGTGGCTGCTGTCACCATCTGCAGTGATCATGGAGCCCAAGAAAGTAAAATCTCTCACTACCTCCATTTCTTCCCCTTCTATTTGCCAGGAGGTGATGGGACCAGTGGCCATGATCTTCGTTTTTTTGATGTTGAGCTTCAGACCATATTTTGCGCTCTCCTCTTTCACCCTCATTAAAAGGTTCTTTAATTCCTCCTCACTTTCTGCCATCAAGGTTGTGTCATCTGCATATCTAGGGTTGTTGATATTTCTTCCGGCAATCTTAATTCCGGCTAGGGATTCATCCAGCCCAGCCTTTCGCATGATGAATTCTGCATATAAGTTAAATAAGCAGGGAGACAAAATACAGCCTTGTCATACTCCTTTCCCAATTTTGAACCAATCAGTTGTTCCATATCCAGTTCTAACTGTAGCTTCTTGTCCCACATAGAGATTTCTCAGGAGACAGATGAGGTGATCTGGCACTCCCATTTCTTTAAGAACTTGCCATAGTTTGCCGTGGTCGACACAGTCAAAGGCTTTTGCATAGTCAATGAAGCAGAAGTAGATGTCTTTCTGGAACTCTCTAGCTTTCTCCATAATCCAGCGCATGTTTGCAATTTGGTCTCTGGTTCCTCTGCCTCTTCTAAATCCAGCTTGCACTTCTGGGAGTTCTCGGTCCACATACTGCTTGAGCCTTCCTTGTAGAATTTTAAGCATAACCTTGCTAGCGTGTGAAATGAGTGCAATTGTGCGGTAGTTGGAGCATTCTTTGGCACTGCCCTTCTTTGGGATTGGGATGTAGACTGATCTTCTCCAATCTTCTGGCCACTGCTGAGTTTTCCAAACTTGCTGGCATATTGAGTGTAGCACCTTAACAGCATCATCTTTTAAAATTTTAAATAATTCAGCTGGAATACCATCACTTCCACTGGCCTTGTTATTTGCAGTGCTTTCTAAGGCCCATTTGACTTCACTTTCCAGGATGTCTGGCTCAAGGTCAGCCACCACGCTACCTGGGGTATACGAGACATCCATTTCTTTCTGGTATAATTCCTCTGTGTATTCTTGCCACCTCTTCTTGATGTCTTCTGCTTCTGTTAGGTCCTTTCCACTTTTGTCCTTTATTATAGAAATCTTTGTACGAAATGTTCCTTTCATATCTCCAATTTTCTTGAACAGATCTCTGGTTCTTCCCATTCTATTGCTTTCCTCTATTTCTTTGCATTGCTCGTTTAAGAAGGTCTTCTTGTCTCTCCTTGCTATTCTTTGGAAATCTGCATTCAATTTCCTGTATCTTTCACCATCTCCCTCGCATTTTGCTTGCCTTCTCTCCCCCGCTATTTGTAAGGCCTCATTGGACAGCCACTTTGCTTTCTTGCATTTCCTTTTCATTGGGATGGTTTTCGTTGCTGCCTCCTGTATAATGTTACGAGCCTCCATCCATAGTTCTTCAGGCATTCTGTCCACCAAATCTAAATCCTTAAACCTGTTCCTCACTTCCACTGTGTATTCATAAGGGATTTGACTTAGATTGTATCTTACCGGCCCAGTGGTTTTTCCTACTTTCTTCAGTTTAAGCTTGAATTTTGCTATAAGAAGCTGATGATCTGAGCCACAGTCAGCTCCAGGTCTTGTTTTTGCTGACTGTATAGAGCTTCTCCATCTTTGGCTGCAGAGAATATAATCAATCTGATTTCAATGCTGCCCATCTGGTGATGTCCATGTGTAGAGTCGTCTCTTGTGTTGTTGGAAAAGCGTGTTTGTGATGACCAGCTTGTTCTCTTGACAGAACTCTATTAGCCTTTGCCCTGCTTCGTTTTGATCTCCAAGGCCAAACTTGCCAGTTGTTCCTTTTATCTCTTGACTCCCTACTTTAGCATTCCAATCCCCTATAATGAGAAGAACATCCTTCTTTGGTGTCACTTCTATAAGGTCTTGTAAGTCTTCATAGAATTGGTCAATTTCAGTTTCTTCAGCACAAGTAGTTGGTGCATAAACTTGGATTACTGTAATGTTAAAAGGTCTGCCTTGGATTCGTATCGAGATCATTCTATCATTTTTGAGATTGCATCCCAGTACAGCTTTCGCCACTCTTTTGTTGACTATGAGGGCCACTCCATTTCTTTTACGGGTTTCTTGCCCACAGTAGTAGATATGATGGTCATCCGAACTGAATTCACCTATTCCCGTCCATTTTAGTTCACTGATGCCCAGGATGTCAATATTTATTCTTGCCATCTCATTTTTGACCACCTCCAACTTACCCAGGTTCATGGTTCTTACATTCCAGGTTCCTATGCAATATTTTTCTTTACAGCATTGGACTTTCCTTTCGCTTCCAGGCATATCCGCAACTGAGCGTCCTTTCGGCTTTGGCCCAGCCGCTTCATCAGCTCTGGATCTACTTGTACTTGCCCTCCGCTCTTCCCCAGTAGCATGTTGGACGCCTTCTGACCTGAGGGGCTCATCTTCCAGCGTCATATCTTTTATATGCCTGTTGTCTTTGTCCATGGAGTTTTCTTGGCAGGGATACTGGAGTGGCTTGCCGGTTCCTCCTCCAGGTGGATCACGTTTGGTCAAAACTCTCCACTATGACCTGTTCATCTTGGATGCCCTGCTCGGCATAGTTCATAGCTTCTCTGAGTTCTTCAAGCCCCTTCGCCACGGCAAGGCAGTGATCCATGAAGGGGAGAGATACTCGGGTGCTAAATCATATCCTCCAACATTCCTCTGATTAAAATGTTGTTGTTGTTGTTTAGTCGTTTAGTCGTGTCCGACTCTTCGTGACCCCATGGACCAGAGAACGCCAGGCACCTCTGTCCTCCAAACTGCCTCCCGCAGTTTGGTCAAACTCATGCTGGTAACCTCGAAAACACTATCCAACCATCTCGTCCTCTGCCGTCCCCTTCTCCTTGTGCCCTCCATCTTTCCCAACATCAGGGTCTTCTCCAGGGAGTCTTCTCTTCTCATGAGGTGGCCAAAGTACTGGAGCCTCAGCTTCACAATCTGTCCTTCCAGTGAGCACTCAGGGTTGATTTCCTTCAGTATGGAGAGGTTTGATCTTCTTGCAGTCCATGGGACTCTCAAGAGTTTCCTCCAGCACCATAATTCAAAAGCATCAATTCTTCGGCGATCAGCCTTCTTTATGGTCCAGCTCTCACTTCCATACATCACTACTGGGAAAACCATAGTTTTAACTATACGAACCTTTGTTAGCTTTAACTATAGCTTTGTTAGCTTTAACATAGCTTTAACTATACGAACCTGATTAAAATAGGGATGTCCTAAATAATAACAACAGCAGCAGCAGCAACAACAACAACAACAATACCCTACCCAATTGACTAGTTTGCCACAGCCACTCTGGGCAGCTTCCAACAGAGTAAAACATTAAACATTTAAAGCTTCCTTAAACAGGGCTGCCTTCAGATGTCTTCTAATGGTTGTATAGTTCCTTATACAAGGAATAACTCCATGCCATCCAACATTTCTCCAATGAAAAGAGGGACATCCAACAGAAAAGCAGGACATCCTGGGATCAAATCAGAAACTGGGACGGTTTCTGTAAATCCAGGACTGTCCCTCAAAAAATTGGGACACTTGGAGGGTCTGCTAAATGTTTCTGCTTTCACCTTCATTAGTTCCTTTGATAAAAATGAAACAATGCTCTTTCCAAAGTGGCTTTGAGGATAGAATGTTCAAAGAGGCTTCATTCACTGAAGCTAAGCAATGCCACTTAACTTCAGTAAATGAAAACCTTCTGAGCACTCCAATGACGACGGAACATGTGCAGTCACTATACAACGTTTGGAAACTGGTGGGAAGGAGAAGTGGAATGGAATGTTCTGAAAGTTGGCATGAACCCTAAATATAAGCTCTCGGCATGGCAACATTTTGTTGCAGGCCCCACCAGAATATACTACTGTTAATCTTCATCATCTGAAGGTGTTATTACTGCTTTCATCTTTAAAGTATTAAAGATTACATTGAAATAGTCATATTTATGTGTATAAACTGTTCATATTAAAATATTAAGATAAACTAAAGATGTGTGAGGGTGTGAGAGATGTGTTGATTACACCTATTAAAATGTTCATTTCACAAACCTGTTTATTTTTAATGTTAAACATGGAAGCCAAAGGGGGAGTGGGAATGAACATTTATAATTAACCAACCCTTCTCCAACTGCTTTTTCTAGAAAACTATAAACAAGAAATGAAACTATTCACCTTATAACTTGGGAATACTTTCAAATAAGGAAAACAGTGGATTTAAAAAATATATCTGCATCTGTTCATAGACAATTACCAAAAATGGAAAGAATTAGCTTAATGCATTATTTATCAGCACAAACTTGTTCACTTTGGAATGGTACTTTTATTCTATTTTATTCCGCAACAGAACAAAGAATAAGAGGAAGCCCTCATAGCCCTTGCAGATACACAGCTCCCCCTGCTATCATAACTAAGTTTCTACACAGTTTCCTGCGTAGTAACCGAATTATAGTTAGTAAAAGTTTAATTGGAATTGGCAGTTTGCAGCTGGGTAAAATCCACTCGGCAACATACTGCAAAATATCCCTTCATTTCAGTCGAGCTGTGCATTGATGGTTGCATAGCAACGGTGCATGGCAGATTGGGTCCCCGGCTGCTAATTGACAAAGTGTTCGAAAGGTGAGCTGGTTTACAAGTAACAAAATGTGGATTCCACTGTGTGCGCCTAAGTTGCCATTCCTGAGCATACTTTTAGCACATTTGCAAACTGCTGCTCTGCTTAAGACATAGAGATGTATTTTATCCTCTACAGCAGTCATGCCCCTAAGGCCCGAATCACAGATTGCTGCAACAGCATGACCATGGTTTTCTTCTATTCTGTTTATGTGAATCTATACATCTTTACTGGGTTCAAAACCAATAACCAAGGGCTCAATCTGTGGCGTACCATCTCTGAAATCCCTGCTTTGAGCTGAAAGTCTGAACGGGGCTTCTGAGAACATTCAACTAATTTCAGGAAGCATCTGAATGTGCTTATCTGCCTTAAGATCGGATATTTGTCATAAACATGGACAGGTCAGATTAGATACCATATTTTTCGCTCTACAGGATGCACTTTTTCCCCTACAAAAATGAAGGGGAAATGTGTGTGCGTCCTATGGGGCGAATGCAGGCTTTCGCTGAAGCCTGGAGAGCGAGAGGCATCGCTGCGCACCGACCTCTCTCACTCTCCAGGATTCAGGAAGTTATCTGCAAGCCTTGCAAGCCCGGCAGGAGTTTCCGCCGGGTGTGCAAGGCTTGGGGCGGTAGCCTGCAGCCCGAAGCATAGGGCGCCCTCCGGAGGCGCCCCGTGCTTCGCGCAGGTGTCCACAAGCCTTGCGCGCCCGGCAGGAGGTCCTGCCAGGCACGCAAGGCTTGCGGATAGCAGCCTGTTCTGGGGGCTGGGGTCGGGGGAAGCTCAGGCTGCATCCTATGGGCCAGTGCGCCCTATAGGGCGAAAAATACGCTACTTCTTTTTCATAAACATCCAAGCTTCACAAGAGGTCTGGAGAGAGCTTGTAGGTATGGACAGCTGAAAATGTCTCATGATGGGACCATATAACAGCGGTCCTAAAGGATCTGCACTAGAACCCAGTACATTTGTGAACACAATTCAAAGTGTTGTTGCTGACCTTTAAAGCCCTAAACAGCATTTGCCCGCATACCTGAAGGAGCATCTCCACTCCCATTGTTCAGCCTGGACACTGAGGTCCAGCTCCGAGGGCCTTCTGTCAGTTTCCTCATGGCAAAAAGTGAGGTTACAGGGAACCAGGCAGAGGGCCTTCTTGGTAGTGGCGCCCACCCTGTGGAACGCCCTCCCACCAGATCTCAAGGAGATAAATAACTATACAACTTTTAGAAGACATCTGAAGGCAGCCCTGTATTGGGAAGCTTTTAATGTTTGAGGATTTAATTATGTTTTATATGCTCTGGGAACCACCCAGAATGGCTGGGGCAACCCAGTCAGGTGGGGAGGATACAAATAGGAGAAGATGAGAATGAGGATGACCAGCAACCCAGACAGGGCCATGCCTCCTCTCCCTTCTGAATGCTTGAATAGGACTTTGATTGCTCTCACAACATGTTATCTTACAAAAACATGACATTTGACTTGGGAAAGCATATGCAAATCCCAGATTTTTGAACTGTGTGATAACGACTGCAATTCCAAATAGCGTGATAATAAATTATCCAAAAGGGGTTTGCAGGAGAAATAAAACAATTTCTCATCAACTAGCTTACCTTTATGAATAAAAATTGAATTGTATATGAAAGTGAGTGTCTCTTTCCCCCACCTCTTTTCAACCTTTGTCTCGCCTGCAGCTCCACAGTTATGGTGGGCAAAGTCATCAGTGACATTAGCAGTGGGTGTTCCAAAAGAATACATACAGGAGCTCGTTTTTTCAATCATGTAAATCTCATTTGCTCAGACATCTATAACCAGACAGAGGTCGCTTACAATAATTTACATTTCAGTCTCTCAAATGCATGTGAAGTGGAAAACAGTTTTGTGACAATAAAAATTTATTAGCTGGGCTAAGCATAATTTACAGTTAATATGAGGAAAACTTTTCAGTTCACTTGATTCTGTTTGATAAAGACAGATGAGCAATATATTAACATAATGGATCTGCAAAGTGGTTAACACTGTTTATTTACCATGCTGCCCATTACATTTAAAAAAAAATAATGTTTTTTTATGGGCAAAAGAAAGTGAAATCCGGAACTGATAGTTTATTGATTTGACAGTAAGGTAATTTAGCTAATTTTAACATAGATGACAGTCAAAACCCAATTAAACTTGACTTTCTAGCTGAACTGTGTTTTTGTCCAAAGTGTAGGTAAAGACTACAAATGTTTATGACTCTTCAGTTTACATTTTAAACAGCAATAGGGTTATGAGCTGGGGGTGGGTTTAGGTTGCATTTCTGAGTCCCTGCCAATTCCTGGATCCAGCAGCAATTCAATTGCTAGAATAGCCTGGCCAGCTTCTTGGTAATAGCTTAAGTATGGGTCATTAAGGGAACAAAGAAAGTGGCTCTGTGGCAGACTACAAATGGGTGGGTCCCACTTCCTCAACTGGCTGTTAGAAGAACAGAAATTCAGAGATGTGAGAGAGAAAGAGCTAGAACTTAGAAGCAGACTGCAGACCTTTGTGAGAAAGACGTGCTTAATTTGTGTTGGAATCCAAGCAAGGCTTTCTGGGCTGTTAATATTGGCAGCCTGTCCATTGTAGACTCAGGTTGTATATATGCACAAATAAAGACACTACAGTATCTGCTATCCCTCATTTTGAGGAAACCTGGAACCCCTAGAATATTGTACCACTCAGAGGGGTGGCATTCAACACTCTAAAATGTTATGAGTTTCATGGCAGAGTTAACTGTTTGTATATGGTTGATGTGTACACTGGCTCTGTGTACAGCCCAAACTACAGACCCTCCTGGTGTCCCTGTTTTCCTGGGACAGTCCCGGATTTAAAGAAGCCATCCCAATTTCTGATTTGATCCGGGAATGTCCCTCTTATCTATAGGACATCCTAATTTTCATTGGAGAAATGTTGGAGGGTGTGGAGTTACGTGACCCCTGAGCCAATGCGATAATTAACGATATACCCTTTAGAAAACATCTGAAGAGATGTCCTGTATAAGGAAGTTTATTGTTTATTGTTTTATTCTGTTTTTGTATATGTGGGAAGCTGCCCAGAGTAGCTTGAGCAACCCAGTCAGATGGATGGGGTATAAATAAGAAAATTATTATGATTATGAAATAGGACACCCCTATTTTTATTGGAGGGGATGCAGGTGGCGCTGTGGGTTAAAGCCTCAGCGCTTAGGACTTGCCAATCGAAAGGTTGGCGGTTCGAATCCCTGCGGCGGGGTGCGCTCCCGCTGCTCGGTCCCAGCGCCTACCAACCTAGCAGTTCGAAAGCACCTCCGGGTGCAAGTAGATAAATAGGGACCGCTTACCAGCGGGAAGGTAAACGGTGTTTCCGTGTGCGGCTCTGGCTCGCCAGAGCAGCGATGTCACGCTGGCCACGTGACCCGGAAGTGTCTCCGGACAGCGCTGGCCCCTGGCCTCTTGAGTGAGATGAGCGCACAACCCCAGAGTCTGTCAAGACTGGCCCGTACGGGCAGGGGTACCTTTACCTTTACCTTTTTACTAGCGGGAAGGTAAACGGCGTTTCCGTGTGCTGCTCTGGTGCCGGTTCGCCGGAGCAGCTTTGTCACGCTGGTCACGTGACCCGGAAGTGTCTGCGGACAGCGCTGGC
This sequence comes from Podarcis gaigeae, assembly GCF_964106915.1. NCBI lineage: Eukaryota > Metazoa > Chordata > Lepidosauria > Squamata > Lacertidae > Podarcis > Podarcis gaigeae. Next base: position 24,639,930 of record NC_139687.1, on the reverse strand, counting down.
TCCCAGCCTCTAGAGTGAGATGAGTGCACAACCCTAGAGTCTGTCAAGACTGGCCCGTACGGGCAGGGGTACCTTTACCTTTATTTTTATTGGAGAGATGTTGCAGGGTATACTACCAGTAAGGGTAGACCAGGGGTGAGGACTATTTTTCAGCCCAACCTATGCTCTGAATAGGCACAAGGCAGCTCCCTATAACTATGCTTTTTTTCCTTTTTAACTTTTTGGATCATTCCAAGTATGCCGTGTGTCTAGCCTAGTTTAAATGTCTCACTGAATGCATATATATATATATGTCATATACACATATATATAGAGAGAGAGTGTGTGTGTGTGTTTCTGGAAATAGAGCAGAACTCTACCACATCTGTTACTGCAGAAACTGGAAGTGGTAGTTTGAATCTCATTGTGAATGATGAATTATAAACATACATTATCCCATAGAAGTAATATGGGCATCAGTGTATGAATTATATGTTGGTCAAACTAATGGTACTTTTGAGAAAAGAAGAGGATGGAAAGGTTCTACAGTGTTTGCAGCGAAACTGTTATGATAAGGAAGCTTTCTGACATTTCATTGTGGGTGATCAGCTCTCAGCAAAACATCCGCCTATTATAATTTTTGGAGGAACGGTGGGATATAAATTTAATAAATAAAGGAATTATGGGTTGCAGGTAAATATATATACATATTAGGCAGAGTGGGCAACCTATCTAGCTCTCAGATCTGACCCCTGAGATGCTCCCAAGCAACCCACTCAACACAAACCACACCACTTCCTTAACCCCCTTGAGGGTCTCCAGTCTGCCATACCCAGCTGACTATTCTTTGCAGCACTCTGTCTCTTCCTTGTGTGCTGTGTGACACATGAGCTGGAAACTCTAATCCATATAGCAATTACATAACAACCAACAGCAATGCCAAATTGTTCTTTGTGGGGTTTTTTTTGTTTTGGTGATGGGGTTGCCTGGCAACTTGCTTTAGACAAACAGAAATCTATTTGTTGACTTATTTGTGGCCTACTTATTGGCTTGTTGTTGTTGTTGTTTAAATGCCATAGCCCCCTTTCTAGTAAGCTTTGTCACTGATACAATGATAAATTGCTGCAACATCATTATCTCTTAATTGAGCCATCAAGGAGGTCACATCATGCGCTTCTTAGTTGGTTGCAAACACATGGCATTTTCATGGATGAACAGGCAAAAAAAAAAAAAAAAGGCACATTAAGAACTAAGCGTTATTATTCTTCCAAGCTGTAGTCTGCCTTTAACCTCCCTCTCTATATATGTATGGGCTTTAGATTACTGAAAGCAGAAATGCTTCCATCCACACATTCGAAACATTGTTTTTGACACCTTCTAAATCCAGAAGTAAAGCTTAGCTGTTGCTACTTTTGGGGGGTAGGGGATGATATGAAAGCAGTACAGAAGATTGAGAGGTGCTTCTCAAATTTACAATGAATGAAGAGGACCTTTAACTTAATTATGTTACACCCATGGTTTGTACCCACCAGCTACAGCCTGACACCACCATACATTGCTTGGATTCCTCCACACACAAAAGAACCCTAGTTCTGCAGAGTTTACCCCATTCAGGGGGAAGATTCTAAGCATGTTCAGCCAAATACATGACTTCCCCTTTCCAATATTCTGCTCCATGTGTGAATATTTGAGGCTGTAGTTAACAGGAATGGGAACATTGGGGGGAAAGGCTAGGAATGGGAACATGGGGAGGGGTGGGGAGCTATCAATGGCAACAATGTAATTGGTTATTTTTAAAGGGGTCTTGAGGAGACACAACCCCCTCTTGGGGACCATATTCATTTCTCAGGCCACAAGCTAGCCACCCCTGGTTTGCAGACTCATGTCTTGAAGGCAGTGGAATCCCAGTAGACCATGTGGTTGCACTACAAGTCCCATTAGCGCCATGCAGCAAGATCAGGAATGTTGAAAGTTCTAGTCCAAAAGGCTCTGGAGGGCATCACTTCGACTTCCCCTGGTGTAGAATCCCACTACAACTTTGGCTGTAGAATGAAGAAGCCCAAAGTCAATTTACAAGCATCCAATTTTCAGTCAGAAATAGAAAGAAATTTAAGAAGTCCAAGGAGTGGATGAATATGCAGTAATTCTGGGAGGTCATGTAATGTACTGTGTACATTGGCACACAGGGAAACTTAGTAAGTTATTTGAATTCCAAGAAAGAAAGTAGAACTATGGAAACAAAGAGTACAAGAAAAATATATATTTCAGAATACAATAGCCCAGCAGTTTCTTCATGTCTTACTTGCCCAATCATTGTACAGCTTTGCGTTTTGTATTTTAAAAGTTCAAGGTCTGCAATGTTCCCTGAAAAAATTTTTTTAGGGTACATTCTAATGGTTCCTGGAGGAGTGGTGTGGGGGCCATAGGATTCTTTGGGTCTTACTCTCCAAAAGAAGGAACATCTGCATTGAAAGGGAAAGCCAACCTTCATAACCTTCATTATACAGTGGTACCTCAGGTTAAGAACTTAATTCGTTCTGGAGGTCTGTTCTTAACCTGAAACTGTTCTTAACCTGAAGCACCACTTTAGCTAATGGGGCCTCCCGCTGCTGCCGCACCACCACCACACGATTTTTGTTTTCATCCTGCAGCAAAGTTCTTAACCCGAGGATATTATTTCTGGGTTATCGGAGTCTGTAACCTGAAGCGTCTGTAACCCAAGGTTACCACTGTACTTTGAAAAGGTCTGTGGCTGGTGTCGCACTGCCATTGTAATTCTGAGGTTGGAAAGGTGGGAAATGAGGCATTCCAAGGGCATGTCAAGAACATGCCAGGACAGGCAGTGGATCAACACAATCCAAAATCTGATCCAGGGTCCTCTACCCACCTGGTGCAGATTTTGAATGTGCAAGAGTTACACTGAAGAGGCGGGAGAAGGTCAGTTGCACAAACAGAATGACATAAAGGCAACAAACAGTTTGCTTTGCAGAGGTTTAGAATATTTCTCAGCAAGGTGGGAGAGGACAAAACAAACAAGATGAATTTTAACAGGGAGAAATGTAAAGTATTCCACTTGGGGGGAAAAATGAGAGGCAGAAATACAAGATGGGTGACACCTGGCTTGAGAGCAGTACATATGAAAAGGATCTAGGAGTCTTGGTTGACCACAAACTTGACATGAGACAACAGTGTGACGCGGCAGCTAAAAAAGCCAATGCAATTCTGGGCTGCATCAATAGGAGTATAGCATCTAGATCAAGGGAAGTAATAGTGCCACTGTATTCTGCTCTGGTCAGACCTCACCTAGAGTACTGTGTCCAGTTCTGGGCACCACAGTTCAAGAAGGACACTGACAAACTGGAACGTGTCCAGAGGAGGGCAACCAAAATGGTCAAAGGCCTGGAAACGATGCCTTATGAGGAACGGCTAAGGGAGCTGGGCATGTTTAGCCTGGAGAAGAGGAGGTTAAAGGGTGATATGATAGCCATGTTCAAATATATAAAAGGATGTCACATAGAGGAGGGAGAAAGGTTGTTTTCTGCTGCTCCAGAGAAGCGGACACGGAGCAATGGATCCAAACTACAAGAAAGAAGATTCCACCTAAACATTAGGAAGAACTTCCTGACAGTAAGAGCTGTTCGACAGTGGAATTTGCTGCCAAGGAGTGTGGTGGAGTCTCCTTCTTTGGAGGTCTTTAAGCAGAGGCTTGACAACCATATGTCAGGAGTGCTCTGATGGTGTTTCCTGCTTGGCAGGGGGTTGGACTCGATGGCCCTTGTGGTCTCTTCCAACTCTATGATTCTATGATTCTATGACAAGGATTGGAGGTTGAGTAATTCTCTCTGGATGTAAGAATGCTTTTAGAGTTCAAGAAGGAAGTCAGTCTATTGCATCATTGATAGAAGACTAATAGATCTATAATTCCCTGAATCATCAAGTTGGCCTTTCCTCAAGATTGGCACCACAATCACTTGCTTCCAACTGGGAGAGATTTTGCCAGAATTATTGATCTCAGTAAAAAGAGCAGCTAGAAGTGGAGCCCACCAATGTTGGTTGATTTTAATAAGTTCAGCAGGAATATAATCAATCCCTGGGGCCTTACCAATAAACTGTTGTATTAAGTCAGAAATATCTCCCTCGGATACTGAGTTCAGTGACAATGGTTTAAATACGTTTTTAATTATTTTAATTGTAATGTTTTACTGCTTTGTCATCTGCCATCCTGGGCTCCTTTGGGAGAACACATGGGATAGAAATTTAATAAATCACCATCATCATTGTTACTCAGCTCAAGATGCTGGGGTGAGGACAAATCGCTGCCAAAATAAAAATAAATCAATTGCAAAGTCGAGGCACAATTCCAGGTAATGTGGCATTCAAATGACTGCGCAGTGTTCACGCATCAGTTTTAAAATGAAAAGCAATATTAATTAATTAAACTACTGAAGGGGAAAAGCTGATATCTTATTTTGGGTGTTTTGCCTTCAGCACAGCTACAAAATAAATTTTGCCTTCCTTTCTTTCATCATCTTTTTAATATATATATATATATATATATATATATATATATATATATATACCAAGAGGCAATATGCTGTTTACAGAATAAACAAAACCTTGTGTAACGTCTGGCAGAGCTGCTGCCACAAATGAAAATTTTCCATCTGTGCAGATCCTAAAACAGACACAAATATTTAGCAGCATGGCAGCTGATAACATTTAATGGCTGATTCATTCACTGTAGTGTGTTATTTATTTATTTGTTTTGCCAGGGTTACTGTCAATCTGGCAATGACATTTATGGAATTTGCAGTGACGGGAAGGGAGAGGCTTTATTGACATTCTGTTTCATGATTAACAACAACATGTTGGTACAGGGACGATAGTCCTTTTAAAGATTATGGGCTGTTTGACCATGTAAAAATACAGGTCACACATAGATGTTCTTCCACGGGATGCCGAAACGGGGGCTACGAGCTTGTGTCACATTTCAGAACGACAAGTTGGAGAATAGGAAATGGGTGATGTCAAAGACCTGCTTCAGCTTTGTGCTTATTTTGTACAAGCTCAATAAATAAATAAATAAATAAATAAATAAATAAATAAATAAATAAATAAGAAAGAAAGACTTTTCATTGCTAACACAAAAAACATCACTTCACTAAAATGTCAGAAAGCGGATAATGTTGCAGGACTTTCATCCCATTGGCACCTTTCCCTTGGTACTTACAAACCCAAGAGAGGAAGGGAGAGTCACTGATGCTATACCAATGTTACTAATCTCATATTGCAGTTCTTTATATGATTTGAAATATCAGGGCCGTCTTTTCCTGGGGTTGCAAGGGGTGCGGTGCATCTGGGCGTCGAATTCTGGAGGCGCCCACCGCTGAAGCCGCCTAAGCTCTTAACCGTGATCCCCGAGTGATTGCAGTCGATGGGTCATTTCCATTCTCTTTTGCAGAAGACCTGCAGAATCAACGTATCCAACAGCCCCCCTAGTGGTGTCTTTCATTTTCGCATGATTGCAAAAACGGAAATACGGAGTTATCGCTGCCGCTTTTTATTTTTTCATGTTAGTGGTTTTCACTGTTCCCCACCTCAGGGGTATCACAAGTGGGTGGGGTGGGGCAGTCCGCCCCGGGTGTCATGCCTAAGAGTGTGTGTGTGACAAAATCCCCCCAGGCGGATTAGCATTGTGGCACTCGCACCCCTGGGGGGGGTGCGTATTTTCGCAACCAGCACCACATATCACGCAACATCAGCACACGCCACAGCCTGCGTGCATGACATGAGCAAGCCCTGCCGTGTGCAAACATGGCTGACAGGGCACTTTGAGGGGACCCAGCCGCCTTATTTAAAATTTTCAAGGGGCCTGCCCCCCCAGAGATGGTGTGCCTGATCAGAATACATAGAAGAGCTTTCTTTCAGGTTGGGATCTTCAGGTGGAACAAACCAATGTAGAGGAATAGGCATGGAAGAGTTGTGAATATAAAAAATTCCAAGTACTTCTGGAGGTTTTCTTTTAACACACACACACACACACATTCCCTTCCTCAACTCGCAGAATAATAATATTTATTTATTTATACCCCGCCCATCTGACTGGGTTTCCCCAGCCACTCTGGGCAGCTCCCAACTGAATATTAAAACTATGATAAAACTTCAGGCGTTAAAAACTTCCCTAAACAGGGCTGCCTTCAGATGTCTTCTAAAAGTCAGATAGTTGTTTATTTCCTTGACATCTGAGGGGAGGGCATTCCACAGGGTGGGCACCACTACCGAGAAAGGCCCTCTGCCTGGTTCCCTGTAACCTGGCTTCTCGCAGTGAGGGAACCACCAGAAGGCCCTCGGAGCTGGACCTCAGTGTCTGGGCTGAACGATGGGGGTGGAGACGCTCCTTCAGGTATACTGGGCCAAGGTTGTGGAGGGTTTTAAAGGTCAGCAGACAATAATATACAAAATAAGCCAACCAGACCCCAGAAACTTTGAAGCATGTGGCACAAAACTATTATGAACCAAAGCATGTTGTGAATTAAAATGTTCATTCAAGAGAAAATGATTGATCTGTACTTAGATTGTAGAAGGACACTCCCAGCTTCCTTTCAAAGGCAATTGTGGCATACAGAAGCACAAATACCACCCACAGACTTTCAGATTTAACTAAGTGATATCATCTGTCCAATTGTGCCAACGGATCGCAAGAGGGAAGTTAGAAATGGACCAAGTAGAATTACTCCTGACCCTAAATCTCTTCAGGCATTACTTTCCCATGCAATAGAGACTAGTCTGAATGAGAAATTTGTCCATTCAGGAAGAACTTTCTGACAGTAAGAGCAGTTTGACAGTGGAATGGACTCTCCTTCATTGGAGGTTTCTAAGCAGAGGTTGAAGGGTGTTTGACTAGATGAACCTCAGGGTCTCTTCCAACCCTGGCATTCTACAGTGCACAAGCAGGTAGATTCTCAGCCGGCGTACCAGATGGATAAGATTGGCTCGATCAAGCAGGGGTCTTCTTATGTTCTTAGAGCTTTCGTTGTAGGTCACAGAAAAAGGAAGTTGTTTATGTTGAAAATTCTCCTTATGAAATATCTTAAAGTTGTTAGAGTCCTTGGAGAACCCAGATCTTGTAGACCAACCTTTCAAAGAGGGGCAGGCATATCGTTGCTTCTTCGGCAGCAGTCCATTCAAATTCCAGCATTTAAGAAGACATTATTATATAGTTCCCCCAATATTATGTGGATGTTGTTTACTGTAAAGCATTTAGCTTCTCAACAAGGAAGATAACGTGCTTCATAAGAGGAGGGAGGAAAACACATGATTTTGTCAATCCTATAACAACATTGCTAATACCTAGCTTAAAAAACATTCTGAAAGATCTCTTTGACATTTTCCTTTCATTAAAGGGGGATAAAATCTCATCACTGACTCTAATCTACAAATAATTCATATAAAATGTTTCTAAGGCTGTATTTAGTCTAAGGATGTTTAACAGATGAGTTATCCAGGCTTGGCAACAGTTAGGTATTTCACAAGCAGAGGGTACTTAGCTATTGTCCAGCCCAGCTACTGATAGATGATGGACTTTGGCTATTGAAACAAAACTTGTGAAAAAGCCAATAAGTCTTTTAATCCATTAAACACCTGCACAATTATGTATCCATGACAAAAGAAAACCTCAAGAGATTTAAAAGGCTATTAGATTAATATTTGCTTCTTACATCCCAAAATATCCTTGTTTTGTTTTGTTTTGTTTACTCTTAAGATGTGTTAAAATTGCTTCCCCAAAGACAGGTGCTATTACGTTAAAATAAAAGAAACAGGATGTAAGAGGCTTTCAGTGAAAACTTGGCCACATTAGGTATTTGACACGGGGGAGGTTTTAGGATTTGCAAGGGCCAGCATAGGAGGGAGAGCAAATGAGATACTGCAACTTAGGTGACCATTTTGCAAGACATGTTTCCTGCTTCCTTGTCTACACTGCATCCATTGGAACCCCTAAAATGGTCTCCCTGATGGTCAGGGGACTTTCAAGAAAGCCTTTGATGTGTGGGTGACAGCAATGTTGGGGAAAACTGGAAAATAGACCCCCCACAAATGTAGACGTTTGGGGCATTCAGACTTGCAGTGAAAACGGTTAGCAAGCTTTAGATACACTTCCTTATTTTCATAAACATTCATGGAGAAATTCAATGTCATGCCAAGATTCTTGTTCGACCAGAATAGGCATTTCAGCTTGCTAGATGGGATGTGCAGACATTGTCAGTGTTTCTGCTAACCAGACTTGTTGGGTGAATTCTGTGTGTGCATGTGTGAGCATTGTGCCTCCCTCCCTAAACAGGGAAGAAGATTCCCAGGCTTTGGGAAGGAGGCCCCAGGCCTCTGAACACTACCCAAATCTGGGCGGGCTTTGGGAAGGTGGCTGGAGGTCTCTTGGACACATCGAAGCATCGTGCCTCCTTCCCTAAGCCAGGCAGAAGCTTCCTGAGCTTTGGGAAGGAGGTGCTAGGGAAACATTTAGGGGCCTAGTCTAGTCTTCCTAGTCCCCTGACTGCACGCCATTGAGTGGGACTATCACATCTTTCCAAACAACTGCACACAACAAGCGTTCATTTGAATGGCAGAAAGTGACTCCACTGTGAAAGTGCATTTTGGTAAGACTACAGATAATATTGTGTTCCTAAAAAATGTGCAACTCTAGGTTCTTTCAATACAAGAACAAATTGCAATATATTACTGAGCTCTACCTGGAGACTCCATTAATCCATATCATGGAAGGAGCCTTCTGCAAGAATCACCCTCTCCCAGGGAAGATTACAGGTGTAGATATTTTGCCGTGTGTGTGTGTGTGTGTGTGTGTGTGTATTGCTCTAGTTCGGATTTAATTTTGAGTATGTTAAGAATTGTTCTCCTGCTGATGTTATGGTCTTTTTGTGCTTATATTTTCATTTGTAGGGCAGACTGCTTTGAGTTACTGTTATAAGAAAAGCAGTGAGAAAATGTCTTAATAAGTAAATATGACCCAGCAACAGCATTCAGTCATCTCAGAAGCAAAGGGTTTTTTTTTTTTTCTAAAACAAGATGATGCTTGAGAAAAGTACATTAAGCTTTTTTAAAAAATAAAAAATAAAACAATCTGATATTAATTACGGAAAGCGGAAGAAGCATATAAAACCACCACCTGTGCTGAAACCTTAGAGAGATGCCACAACATTCCTAAAACAATCTGCAACTTATTACTTTTAAAATACAGTCACCTGCTGTTCCTTTCCCTAATGTCATATGGAAGTAACAGCTCCAGCTGAAAAGGGAGCCATCAAGAAAGGAGTTGGACATGGCAGGCTGGTGGCCCTGCATCTGCCAGGAATTTATACTGGAATAGTCAGGCGTGTTGATCTTGGTGGTTACAATGGGGGAATTTAAATGAAGGCAAGCAGATGCTGTAATCTCAGGTATGCTGATGATGTTGTCCTTATCACGGAGGCTGAAGAATCACTTCACCAGCCAGTAATGAGATTGGCTGAAGCTAGTTTGGACTGAGACATCATGCGAATGTAAAGGAGACAAAGGAACAGAAAAGGTTATTAGAAAAGACAACATTCCAGGAATAACACAGAACAGATATTGAGAAGTCAAGCAAGCGAGAGACTTCTCTAATTAGGTTCTTCATGTATGAATAAGGACACACTTTCGGTTATATTTGAATTAGCATTTTGATGTGAAGTATACACAAACAAAGCAATTTGAGGAGAGAAAGAAAAGATTAACCTTTATTTGAAAGTTTCTGGCTCGACATTGCAGGCTCGTGGAAAACGTTCACTTGGGTTCATGCTATACTTCTTATGTGAGTAAAAATAGTGGATTAGAAAACGTGCATGTACTGTGTCTGTTGTATTTGTTGGGAGGGAAGACCAAAGCTCAGTGGTATGACTGTCAGATGAGGTGGCTGCTGCAGGCAGCAGCTGCAGTGTCTGCCTCACAAAAACATGGAGAATAAGGCTATCAATAGCTACTAACCCCAATAGCTGTATTCTACCTCCATTGTCAGAGCCTAAATACCAGTTGCTGGAAAACGCAAGAGGAGAGAGCACTGTTGCTCTCAGGTCAGGCCTGCACACTTCCTATAGGCACCTGGTTGGCCACTGGAAGAACAGGATGCTGGACTAAATGGCTGCTGGCTTGGTCCAGGAGGACTCTTCTTGCATTCTTAACTCCCAGAGTTAGTCTACTACCCTCACTTGTGGTATACAATGCTGTCCTATCGCAGACATTGAAGTAAGATCCAACAGCCAATAAGGACATATTTTGTACAGTGGTACCTTGGTACTCGAACGGCTTGGCTCCCATTAAAATTGGCTCCTGAACACCACAAGCCCAGAAGTGAGTGTTCTGGTCTGCAAACATTTTTCAGAAGGTAAATGTCCGACACGGCTTCAACAGCTTCCGAGTGAGTGCAGGAAGCTCCTGCAGTCAATCAGAAGCCGTGTCTTGGTTTTTGAATGTTTTTGGGAGTCAAATGGACTCCCAGAATGGATTAAGTTCGAGAACCAAGGTACCACTGCACCTGGAATGGCTTGGGCCACCTCTGGGTATAGTTTGGGTATAGATTGATTTGAGAAAGAGAACAGAACTGGGGAAATCCCCTATTGAACAATAAGGATGAACTGATCTGCCAATTTTGAATTCACTGTTTCTCGTTTTTATAATCTTATGTTCACATTTCTGCATCAGATTGTGACTTAAAAACCAAAAAACGTTGTCATGAAAAGCCATAATGTTTTAGTGTGTGCTTCTTCTAATATACACATTCTTGTATGCAATTTTGCCTAATATTCACATTTCTGAAGGGAAGTTTTCCTGATATAATGCTCCCCTTTATTCTAGTTTTACAAATATACACATTTACCCCAATATATAAATCAAAACTGCATCAAACAGTTCAGAGAAATTTCAAACAATAATAATAGCAGAGCTTTGGTTCATGTATTATTTCAGTAACTATGCAGTAAAAGCGGCACGCTGGTGGCGCTGTGGGTTAAACCACAGAGCCTAGGACTTGCTGATCAGAAGGTTGGCGGTTCGAATCCCCATGATGGGGTGAGCTCCCGTTGCTTGGTCCCTGCTCCTGCCAACCTAGCAGTTCGAAAGCATGTCAAAGTGCAAGTAGATAAATAGGTACCACTCTGGCGGGAAGGAAAACGGCATTTCTGTGCGCTGCTCTGGTTCGCCAGAAGCGGCTTAGTCATGCTGGCCACATGACCTGGAAGCTGTACGCCGGCTCCCTCAGCCAATAAAGCGAGATGAGCGCCGCAACCCCAGAGTTGGTCACGACTGGACCTAATGGTCAGGGGTCCCTTTACCTTTTACATGCCGTTAAAATGTGAATTTAACCAAATTTCTCTCCCATCCCTGGCACAGGACGATGACTGCTAGTCAGAGCGAACCTGGCTGGGATATATGGAGCAATGACAGATTTATATGTGAATGATACAGTTATGTCTTTGGAACCAGACTATTAGTAAAAACTTCCTTTTGCGCATATGCATTTGTCAAGGAAAATGTGGGACAAAAAATATGTATTTACATATTTTCTAAGCTAGATAAGTATGAAAAGAAAATGCATAGTGGGTGAGATGGTAGATAGCTGCTTAAAAGCTGTCATACCGCACCACCACTCCTTTATGTCAAAGGCGCCAGTCATAATACAGGCTGGCACCCTGACAACATAACAAACTCCTGTCTACTAATAAACACAGCTGGAGAATTTGCATGCAGTCAGACTCCACATACAAGACACATAGCTTGCTGCTAGGAAGCCTGACAAAAACTGTCTATTTAAAATGGAAAATATTATGTCTTGCCATAGCATCCATTATTGATTGGTTTGCTGGTTTTATTTTTATTTTTAAGTCCTATTGCAGGATATGGAAATAGAGGGGAAATTAAAATCTGAGCAATAGAAAGAGGAAAAGGGAGTAGATTGCAGTAGTCACTAAGTGACTGAAGTAGATACGTGAAACTCAGAAGGATTATGCAAACAAAATCCCCCTGTGGCACAGAATTCATATTGCCAGGAATGGATAGTGGGGTTAATCAGGGTGGTGGGTTGTTGTTCACCCAGCTTCCCAATGCAGGGGTCACTGCTAGGAACTGAGAAGGGGGCAAGGCGGCAGGGGGTTCAGCGTGGTGCAAGAGCAGTGTCAGATTGGCTCTGCTGTTGCACTAACATGGTGCTGACCTCTCTGTTTGCAGTTATAAGCAGCAAACTGCATTTGAAAGCCAAGTGGGCAATGTTACCCCTGTGCTTCAGTCTGCTGGCTGCTGCTACACATTATTCATTGCCTGAAATATTTAGCCTACGCCATTGTGATAGCTTAGGGCAGGGAGCAACATTGATTGGGGTTGATATAGTTACAAGATCGTTCTCAATCTGAGCCGATCTCTTAACTGTGCTGCAAGTCACCAAGGGTATAGGACACCCTTTTAACCTACCATAGAAGTTGATGGCTTCTAGGTTTTTAAGAAGACAATTATGAATGGATTTTAGTGGCACGGTTACATGAGTGTCATTCAAAAGTTGTGAATGGTACCCAAAATGTCATTAAACTACAATAATAGGAACCCCATAACTAGTTCTAGGAACCCAAGGGAGATCTTGTTAGTTAGTTGTTTTTTAACAGCAAGTACTACCCAGGCGCTGTGATCTAAACCATTGAGCCTAGGGCTTGCTTATCAGAAGGTCGGTGGTTTGAATCCCTGCGGCAGGGTGAGCTCCTGTCGCTCAGTCCCAGCTCTTGTCAACCTAGCAGTTCGAAAGCACGCCAAAAAAGTGAAAGTAGATAAATAGGTACCACTCCAGCGGGAAGGTAAACGGCATTTCCATGCGCTGCTCTGGTTTCGCCAGAAGCGGTTTAGTCATGCTGGCCACATGACCCAGAAAAACTGTCTGCAGACAAATGCCAGTTCCCTCGGCCAGTAAAGTGAGATGAGCACTGCAACCCCAGAGTCATTCACGACTGGACTTAACTGTCAGGGGTCCTTTACCTTTACCTTTTTACCCAGGCTCTATAATGACATCCTTTTGAATCAGAGAACAGTTTCAAAACACATACATAGTTTGTAACATGGTAACTATTCTCTTTGGTATGATTCTTAATTGCCTTTTGTATACCAAAGGCTATCTAATTAAGGATTTCTGAAGGGCCTCACCGCAAAGGTCTTATGCAGAGGTAAATAACATAAATCTCTCAAACAACAGTACATAAATAAGGGTTTTACAGAGATGATATAATTTGTGTCAGCATCGTAAAAATAATAAAACAGAGCACCAGCCTCCCGAAGTCCTATCTTTCAGGTGTCACCACAAAACCTGTTCCTGAGGCTTGATCTTTTTGATGGCTAGAGGAAATTGCCTCTTCTCATTCACTCTGCAGAACAGTTTGCACTCAAGAAACTGAAACTTATAGCCTTGTTTTTAAGGGTTCATAACCTTGAAGAAAGAGGAAAACAGGCACAATCCCAACTATTGTGAATTAACATAATCAAGTTGCCCATAATGGCGGCTGCTCCCTGCCTCAACTCTCCCAGTAAGTATGTGCAGCACTGTTAAAGTGATAAACAGCAGTGGGTTACAATATGGTATTGTGCGGGGGGGGGGGGTTCCTGGTATTTAATGGGGAGGGGGTCAGAAATTCCAATAAAGGAGCCCAAGCTTTTGTGTGTGTTCCTGAAGTAACTATTCCCATTCTAACCACTTTGGTATAATGACTTTGGTATGAATGAAGTAGAAATGCTGTTTCCCCTTGTCTCCCTTTCTCCATTCTTTAAATAAAAATAACAAATCTGAGGATAATAAAGAATGAATGAGTTTGAAGAGATACATCTTCATTTACTAGACACATTAGTCATTAACAGGAAGCTCAAGTATGCTCCCATTAAAAGCAATAGCATAATAACTATTGATTTCAACAGACGGAAGAGTGAGACTCCAGTCCATGAAAAGATCTAGTGGCTACCACAGAAGACCTCTAATAGCCACAAGAATTGCAATAAGTACTGGAGTGCTTATCACTACTGAGGAGTCAGAGTTGAAGTGCTCTCTAGATAAACTTTAAAAATGCAAATGGGTTAAATGTGAAAATGACATGGACTATTTTTAATTACCCTACTTGTCATTTCAGATGAACAGCGAAGGCCAATCAAACACTTATGTCACCAAACCGAAAGTGACAGAAATACTGACGGCCGTCTGTGTTTCATCTTTTCATTCCTCCCTAGAGTGCCAAGTAAAATGAACTTTTGGATTCCTTTCCCCTTAGCTTAGCATGAAAGCCTTTATGTTGAAATTGTCTCTAAAGGAACCAACAGTTTTTAATGCAAAGTTCTCCCCTCAAGGAACAGGCTCTAATTTTTCATTTTTCTGAGGATAAAAATATTACTCTCTTAACATGAAAGTTCTATCTTTCCTATTGCTGAGGGGTAAAAAGCAGCGAAACCTCTTTAATATAGCCCAATTCATCAAACTGATTCTTTCTCGCTCTAGGTTATTTCACATTGATATTCCCTTTGGTTCTGCTGAGTTTTTAAATTAGTGTTTCATACATCTATGGAGCACAAATTATTTAGCTAACTATTAGCTTTCATTTGTATTCATTATGTGTTGCATGACTTTATCATTGCTCAGCATTATTGCTACCATAAAGATATGTTTTATATTGCCATAGATGCAGCGATAAAAGTCTTTCATTTTGAAATCAGCATCTTTTCTCTTCCTAATCAGATGAAGAAGCAAAGCATCCGGGTAAATAAATTGTATATATTTATCTGGGTATCTTTGCAGTATACACTGTTATTCCACTACTTCAAAAAAAGCAACCTTTTTCCTTTTGTTTCAGTTCATTTGTAACTAGTCATAGAAATATCTGGAGCTAACGATCACCAGAAAAATCTCAAACTAGAAGCTTCACTATATAATACGTAGAGTATATATTTCTTGTATACTTCCAGACATATTAATACCAGCATTGTGTTTTCTGTGGTTTATTTTTTTCTTTGCCCATTTTTTTAGAGCTTACACCTCAACCTTCATGCTAAAAAGAACTTGAAGACAGAAAGCGGAAGGCTTCCTTCAGAGAAAAGGAACTTGAAACCAATCTGTCACCAATAGCCAATGCTCTGTATCCAAGTTAAGCATTTCCACTTTTGGAGTTTGCACCCTACTTCCGTAGGGATTCTTCAGTAAATTGTAGAGTTTAATCTGTTCCTCTTAACAAAGCTGAGAATGATGAAGCTATTTCTCTCCCCCGCCCCTGCCCCCCCCCCGATGAATCATTTTCAATAACAAATACTTTAGGCTTGCCGTATTTTTTTAGGCAATCAGACTCTCAGTCCCAGACATTTTCCCAATTTCCTAAATTCCCCCTGGATGCTATTTTCAATGGTTAAATTCCCTAAGATACTCACCTACTGGCCTTGATGCACAACAATCCTACAATTTGTTTGCACTCGAACAACTATCCATCTAAAGAACTGGTTTCCAAACTTTTGGCAGCCATTTCCTACCTTGGTTCCATAAATAAAAAGCATTATTCAGAACACAAGTTTGCACAACCCACTAAGGAAGATAAAAGCACAATAAGTTAAAACATAGTAACAAGTCATTGCACGTTTATTCAAAATCCAAGTAAAATGATTTGGTTTAATTCATTCAACAAAACAATTTGGTTTAATTCATTCAACAAAACTGATGAACTTGATTCAGTGATACCAGATTTTCTCCTTCAGTGCCCCCTGCAACCCCTTTGCCTCTAATGTAATCCCACTGCACCACAGGGGCGGCGGGGCGGGGAGGGAGTTCCAGCCACTGGTATAAAAAAGAGTATAAACCACTGTAGCTCACAGAATAGTTCATTCTGTGATACTCCATGGGTTATTGCTGAAATGTTTTTTTTTTGCAGGCTGGGGGGCGTTGTACAACAGAGTCATTTTTGTGAAGCGCCCGTTCTTAGGAGGATAAGTTGCTAATGTAGCACATCTACACAAATGTGTTTTAACGCACCCCCATGTGTGAAAATATCTGCATAATGCATTGTTGAAAGCCTCAATCATCCAATTGCCATTCAAACTAGCACAAAACTGAAGCAAGAAAGTGAAGGAATGGAAAGCCATGTCTCAGCCAATAATGTGTTGTTGCTACAGAGGGAGCTGCTGCTTAACACCAGCAACTATCAAAGAGAGAAAGCATTTGAACTACAAGAAATAGGATGAAAATGTATTTGTTTACATAAGTCTCCAGAGATCAAGTAGAATGACTGAGGCAGAAAATCAACTGAATAAGTCATAATTCTTTGGTCCCACGTACTGAACAAATAAATATAACACTAGACATAAAGCTGAAAGTTAAGCTTCCTTATTAGCAGAAGGGCAGAAACAAGGAAGGCCATAACATTTAAGACTGAAGCTGGTAGTTCTGCACCGTTTTTCAATCAACTAGAAGGAACTAGGAACAGGAGAGAAATGCAATTTGGTTCACATTTAAAGGTGGATCTACACCAGGGGAAGTCAAAGTGATTCCTTCCAGGTCTTATTGAACTAGAACGTCCATCGTTCCTGGTCTTGAGGCCTGGAGCTAATGGGATTTGTAGTGCAACAACATCTGAAGGACACCACATTGGGAATAGGGATGGACTGGGAAACCGTATACCAATTGTAGCCCCAAAAGAGGAATAAGGGTATCTTAACAACTCTCAGCATCCTTAGCCAATTATAGGTTTTTCCAGGATTCTTTGTGGCCATGGCTGTTTAAAGTGGTATGATATTGTTTTAAATTTACCATGCAGAGGAGTTCTGAAGGCGTCATGAATGGATCTAGGGAGAAGCAGTAAAAAATATTCTGTGCAAAGAGGAAATGATGACACAGTGATGTGGTGGGCCCTCTGTTCTCTTGGGACCTTGAGCGCCCAAGTGGTCCTGTCCTAATAGAAGACTCATACCACTCTTATGTGTCAACAGGGGAGGCATTTGTGCAATATGTAAGGTCTGAGGGAGGTACACACCCCTGGCCTTGTGAGCCCTTTGTTCTTAGCTATCTGTGGCAGGGGAGACGCTGTTGTGGGGCCAAGCCAGTGAGACTCTTCTTACACACCTAGCTGCAATCTCCTTTGGGGGGGGGGGCTTTGGGTTTTCTCAGATCCTGGGGCTTCCTTCCTGGGGTATGCAAGTTAGGGAAGGCAGCATCTGGTTGAACCAAATACCAGACACCCCACAAACTATTCCCTTATAATAAGGTTGTGTAGTCAGCTCCTTTCTGTTTGTTGGTCCCCTTACGAGGCCTCTCTTTTTCTAGGCGGCAATCACACTGGCCTTTTTCACTCTCTGAAGGTGAGTGAATATGCCACAGCTTCAAACCCAACTCTTCATCATGGCCTTGTGTCTCGGTCATGTCAGTTGTCCAGATTCGGAGTTCTTATGCTATTCAAAGACTGATCAATGGGATAGGGGCACTAGGATCTTATTCCAACTCTCCTATGTCAGTGGCCTATGTGCTGTCTGGGACATGTGTGAGTTTTTGAACTTACAGCCTACTGTTGGTGGCCAGCTATTCATTCACCAGGGTGGATCACAGCTGATCAGGTGGTTGGGTGCTAAGAGCAGCCCTAGGGAGCTTGGGGCTATCCCCTAAGGATTATGGACTCACTGTCTTCACATTGGCGCTGTTACTTCTGCTGCTTCCTGGGGGCATAGTGATGAGTGGATAATGCTTGTGAGCTATTGGCGACCAGGTGTGTTTTGGAGCCATGCCCCCCATGAGGGGCCTGAGGGGAGGATTGACCATGGCAAACCCATGCGTGGGTTCAGTATCTGCCTGGTTGAAATCTGCACCTTGATGCCCCAGTGAAACCTTGCTTGGTTGGTTTGCACCAGGGCAAGGTTCAACACTGGCCAACTCCCAGTGTACAGATTTGGAGTGATTCAAACCCAGTGGATCCATTCCATCAACATGGGGCTTGTGGAATGATGAACTGATTCTGGGACCTAATGTCATGCTAACCCTTGTCATGCCTGCTGCTGTCAATAAAGATTTGGCCTGATTTTACCCCATCACTGTTATACGATGTGGTTTTTTTTGCTGGTCTCATGGGTCACGTAATGCACCTACCTGGGCAACTGGGAAATGCAGTTTGCCGTGCTTGCAAGGAAGCACTTCGCTTGTGTAGATAACAACAACAACAACAACAACATGTACATTTACTACCCACCCTTTCCCCACCACTCTTTCCCCACCTCTTTCCCTCCAACTTTACACCGTATACAACATTGTCTCACATTGAATGTAACTAGTCAATAGAAAAGACTCTACCATCTTAAAAAGGAGACATTGCATTATAATCCAAGAAAATCTTTAATTAAAAGCTATTTTTTAAAAAAACAACAACCATAAATACGTTAGAAAATTGAGACAAATCCCAATCTTTTATATCCATTTATTTGTGGTTAGAGAACAAGACCTACTATAAATTTAATTGCAGTTGTCAAAAATTAATTTTCTGTAATTACCTAAGGTAGATTACATAAGAGAAAGAAGCTGGGGAAAGTGAGGATCACTGTTCTCTATTTTCACCTTTAAAGCTATGAAGAAAGAAAATAGAAAATGGTGCAATAAATTGAAGGGGGATTTTCCTGTCTGTAACTGTTGGTATCAAAGACAATTTTTGGAAAAGCAACGTTTGTAAAGCACAGTGTTGAAACAGAATCCGAAAGCTTCCCAAACTGCTGCTTGTTTGTACAGTGTTGGGCCTCTCGCTTTATTTAGTTTAAACAAAAACAAAAACTCTTTCCGAAGGATCCACGCAAAGCCTGAAATTTCTGCTATCAAAGTACAATCACTTGTTCCTGACTGGTGGACACCAGATTACAGGTTGCCTTTGGGCTTTGCTCAAATACTATTTCTTTAGATGATGATTCAAGAACCAAGTAATTCTTGCCTAACAGCAGGAGTTCTATGTGTTAGTTGTATATCGTAAAGGAATTTTGTATTATCTAAAACAAGGGTAGCAATGTGGCGCCCTACAGATTTTACTGAATTTCAACTCTTGTCATCCATTGCTGACTTGGGTTGATGAGAACTGGACTCCAAAAACTGCTGTTTAGCTTCTGTTTAGCCTTTCAATAAATTACAAATAGGTGTTAGAGTCGCACTCACTTGGGTCACTTCTAAAAGCAGGGGAAATGTTTTTTCCTATGTTATTATACAGTCATTTTTAAGAATGGTTGTGGGAAACAGAAGCAAAGCCTACCACCCATTAGGGGTGGAGGAGAAATTCAATTTATTTTACATTTAAAGCCAAGCTTACCAAATCCACACTTCCCAAAACAACTCACAAATGAAAACGCCACCATCTTTTGATATTTGCACTTCTACAAATTCTGCTGTGCTGTTCTCCTGCCAAGTAATGTGTCCAAACTACATATACCAGAGGAACATGTGTATATATTAGCGAAAATAATGTACAAAGTGCAAGATATTCGGCATCATATTCGAGAAATGGTTTTGCAAAATGTGCGTGTTAGGTAGAATCACATTGAAATGTTTAACATGGGAGAAATTCACAATAAAATGCTGTTTGGAGAATGGAAAGATTGGAAAAATGAGAAAAAAATGACATATTCATTCATCTCTAGCCTTCATCCCTATCTTAACTCTCCATGTTCTGCTGTATTAAGCCTTCCTTCCCACACCATCTACTTATGCTAACAGAGTTGAGTAGGGAAGAAGAAGAGTTTGGATTTGATATCCCACTTTATCACTACCCTAAGGGGTCTCAAAGTAGCTAATATTCTCCTTTCCCTTCCTCCCCCACAACAAGCACTCTGTGTGGTGAGTGAGGCTGAGAGACTTCAGAGAAGTGTGACTGGCCCAAGGTCACCCAGCAGCTGCATGTGGAGGAGTGGGGAAGCGAACCCAGTTCACCAAATTACGAGACTACCGCTCTTAACCACTACACCACGCTGGAGGGATGGAGTGAAATGCCACAAGGCACAATAAATGTGGGGAGGCAAGGCAGGGAAGTATGTGCTGAATATTAGCACATAGCTCACTCTTGTTTATAATGGAACCAGGAAGTGCATGTTTAGTAAACCCACATGTGTCTGGTCTGGCAACCTAAAATTTGTGGTTGTGGGACCAGGCGTCAGACTCCCCATACCTCAACCCATATTAATAAAGGACCTGGGTTTTGGGTCAAAACAAGCCACAACTTTATTGAATACAGATGAAAGAGGTTGGGCTTGGGCATGGGGCAATCTAAATACTTCCAGCCTGCCCACTGGAAGTGACGCGTGGTCAATCCAGGTGGGGGTTCCTAAGACTTACATCCAATAGGGTGACCCCCTCAGGGACCGCTGTTTGGGGGAGTGCCTTCAGCCCTGGCCCCAGCTGGGCACATGGACATGGCTACTCCCTCCCGTATCCCTTTAACAGGATACCCCAGCGTTTGGAGGGGCAAGTGGAGACTACAGCCTATCCTCCATCCAAAATAAAGGATTACCCGAATGCCCAACCACCAGGAACAAACAGGTAGTGCCCCAGGTGTGGGCTGCTTAAATGGGCAAGGGACAGATCTGAGGGATGCCCACCTGCTCCTTTGGCTCTGCCCCCTGGCACAGCCCAAATCCCAACCTGCATCCCCATTTGCCAAAGCAGGGTGCAGGCTAGGGTCTGGTTCCTGATAGGTGATGGGGGCTTCTGCCCTGGCCTAAAGAGCAGGCATCCTATTCCTCCAGCTCTAGTTTGAAACCAACGAACATTTCTCCCCTTCCTCTGGAACTGGTGTGATGAAAGCAAAATGCCTAGAACTGGGGAGTTTCCAATGGTTGGTATCTAATGGTGTTGGCAGGAAAATATCCTTAGGGCCGGGGCAGAAAAGGCATGTTTCCATGCACATACTTCTTCTCCTATAGCTTTTTTTTGGGGGGGGCGGCTTAGCCCACTAGCAGAACATCTACTTTTTCTGCAAAGGTTCCCAGGTTCAATCCCTGCCATCTCCAGGTAAGGCTGGCAAAGACTTCTTATGAAACCTTAGAAATCTCCTGCTATTCAGAGTAGGCAATACTGAGCTAGATAGATCAGTGATCTGACTCATTAAAGGACCGGTTCCTATGGGTGAGACAAGAGGATTAAACAGATGAATGGGAGATGAGGCTATCAGTGGTTACTAGTCATGTTAGCTATGTTCTACCTGCACTGTTGGAAGCCTTAGGCTTTCCCATACCACTTTCTGGGCATCACTAGCAGAGAGAGCACTGTTGTACTCAGGTCCTGCTCAGGAGCTTCCCGTAGGCATCTGTGAAAAGAGCAAGCTAGACTAGATGGCCCTTTGGTTCTCATGCCTCTCCAAGGAGGGCTCTGTAAGAAGCTTAAGTGGCTTCTTCCTGAAATAGCCCAGGGAGAGTCTTGTCCATCTCAGTGTTCCTCTTATCACAGAACGCCTCTCCTGATGCAGAGGTCTGGATACTTGAGCCAGGGCACGTCCTTTGGTTTGATGTGGAAATAATACTAACAGGATCAGGAATCAGAGCACTATCAATCTGCACGTTATAAAAAGGACAAGTCTATGCCATTCTGCAATCATGGTTGGTCAGGGCCCCAGACGCATTCTACGGGAAAATAAACTTTTCTTGGCTTGACTGATTATAGCATGGGTTCTCTTTTAATTTCCTTAGAAACCTGAAAGCAAGAAATAAGTGGATACATTGCCCCTGATACGCTCAGGGTTTTTCCACTTTGCAAGCTTTTTCCTCCTTGCTGCTCTCTTTAATCTCTTTCTTTCTGAGTTTTCAATTTCTTTCCTAAATGAACTCGTTGTCCATGTACTCACAAGTCCTGAATCACCAAACAAGAGTTCTTCTTCTAATTGACATCTAAAGCATTAGCTTAATCCAACTGCAGATGGCTCCCCTGTTATTATGAAGAACCCTTTGCTGGTACAGTATCCTATTTTGGTCAGGATCAGAATGCGGCTAGTCTTTTTGGCTTGAATTATCACTCCATACACGTTCTAGGGAGTGTTTAGTAATTGGGACTTGTTAGGAAATAGATAGAAGATTGCAGGATCGGTTGTTGTTGTTTTCTGCTCATCTCTCCATTCGTATGTGCACTGTGTGTAGATGATATGGTGTCAAAGGCATAATCAGGTAGTACTTATAGGAAAATTTAATCTAATGTAATATCCGGCGGTTGCTGTGGGATATCTATCATTCACAAGAATGTTTTCATCGGAATAAAGCAGATCAAATTGGCATTTCGGCAGCAACAGAATCCTAAAATAAATGTGGTTTCCAAAGTTGTTATGTGTCATTATTGGGTGATTTAGGATAGCAAGCAGCAACTATTCACAATCTCTTTGCTGGGACATTTTACATTCTAATGCTTTCCGAAAAGCAGCCTTTCTCACCTCATTGGAAGCAAAGCAGCTTTCTGGGCTCCACAGTACAGATATAAGAAATGAAACCAGGGCATGGAAGCCATACTGAACATCTCTAATCAGTGCCAGTTAGTAATTAGGCAAGCATCTAATCACATACCTATCTTTGTGTTGTTTCTCTCTGTTGGCCTGTGAGCCTCTGCGGAAGCTTGTTGTATTTATTGAGCAGTAAATCAACAATAATGTGCTCCAAGCCAAAACATGTTTTTTAATTTGCTATTACTATTTCAATGCAAGTGCCTTTCCAAGTAATACAATTCCCCGCTACGCTCCCGTAGTGGTGGGGATAGCTTGCAAGCAGAATGTTAAAAGGAAATACAACCTGACTGGCGGATTACTCTGTTTGCATCTCTTTCTTTTCGATAGATGGAAATGACAGGAAAGAAAGGGAGTGGTACCCAAGCAGTTTCAGAAGTGGACTAAATTGCAGGACCTTTTAAGGAGTCCACAGAAGTCTGCTAAATAATATAGGGAGGGATAAAGGTAAAAGCAGCACACATGAATGGATCTAAGTAATTTATGTACGGATGAATAAGTCAAAATCTGCATTACGGTGCAGTGGCTGAAGGAGCACTGTAGAAAGAGGAAGGAGGCACTTTGGTCTTCACTTCTACCGCCATTCCACAGGGCCTAAGCCAGGACAACTCTGTGCAAACCACATTTTTCAAAGCGATTCGTAGGTGGAAGGACTCCCACCATAATATTTGCACAACTTCATAGCTAAACCAGTTTGTGACAGTCTAGGAATGAATAAATCGGCCTGTTTTGTTTTTTCTCCATTCCTCATTTTTTTTCTTATCTTAAGCTCAGTTCACCACATTTTCACATCAGTTTTCATATTTTCATATTTTTTAAAAGTCATCACAGCCATCTGTCAGAATTTTAGTGCACCATTTTTTTAATGTAATTTTGCGCAATAAACACATTTTGGCAAGCAGTCTCCTGGGGTATGATGCATTTTTTGTGAATCGTTTTCACTAATATATGTACTTTTATGCACATGTCAACACCAAAACAAACCTCCAAACCAAAAATTATTTCTTCAAAAGCAGACTCTTCAAATGTATCCCATGACTTTTTGGGATGAGGTTGAAGAAGGGAAACAAATATTTTCGCTGCAAAGGGAAACACTTCCTTTGCACATGGGTTGAAACCAAAACTGTTTGGGAAATGGGAAATGCTTCATCTGATGTCATGGTGACATCCGGTGATTGGCAGGTGGTGGCAGACATTAGGATCCACCAGCAACACAGAATTCCTCATGCCTGATTAAGAGACCATATTATATCCATGTTCAAATATTTGAAGAGCAGTCAGATACTGTAGATGATGCAGCAACTTTGTTTTCTGTGGGGGAAGTATTTATTTAAAAAGTATTTAGAATAAACATTAGGAAGAGGTTTTTCATAGCACAAGCTACAGAGGAACAGAGTATACTGGATGATGTTAGCGTTCTTTAAGCAGAGACTGGTGGCCACCTATCAAGGAAGCAGTAGTAGTGAATGTCCTGCATTGGCAGAGATGGACTATGTCCATCTTTGAGTTTCCTTCCAACTCAGAGATTCAGTAGCAGATTTTACTTTTCATTTACCCTATGTAGCATTTTAATGAAGATGAGAATTAGGAAGATAGTGAGGTTCCCCCCCCCATCCTTGTTCTGACATGCAATCTGCCTAATTTGCTAGTTGAGAAGTAATTGCTGAGGCTTAATTCTTGACAACTGCAATTACAGTAATGTCAAGGGTATTATACACTTACATTCTGTACAAACAAATAAATGGATAGATAATGTGAAAGATTAGAATTTAATCCGCAGATGTTCCACATGCCTTTAGTTTTGCATGTGTTTCCACGGTAGAATATTTAAAACATTTATGCCTGTATTGTAAGAGGTCAAGCTAATGAAATAATCATTGCACATTCAACATGTGCGTATTTCACATATTGGTGGTTCCGAATGCATCAGGAGGTCTACTATAGTTGTACACAGCAGTTCTTGATTTAAAAGGACCCTGCATAGGAAAAGGTCCCAGTAGATTGTGCTCATGGATTTTGAGCTAAACTACGTACTGCAGTCAGTACAGTGCATTGTTTTTTATGGGGTTTACACAACATTCCTCACTGTGAGTTTCACCACACCTGGAGACTTTGTGCTTTTCCAAGGCTGTTGTACAGAGGATTGATGGTGATCATGTTGCTTGTGGGAGAGCACAGAACAATAGAATTGCAGAGCTGGAAGAGACCCTGAGGATCATCGAGTCCAACCTGCTGCAATGCAGGAATATGCAGCTGTCCCATATGGGGAATCAAACCTGCAACCTTGGCATTATCAGCACTGTACTCTAACCAACTGAGCTGTACTCATAATTTGTTCTGAGCCACCTGGCCAAAAACTTGTGTGTCTGTGACCGAAGGCTTGAAGACTTAGTTTGCATAATGCATATGGGGGGGGGGGAATACCTAGTTAGTGAAGCTATTTTCATTTACCATACCCTTTCCTGTTGAAAATTATCCAACAGAAATCTATGCATGTTCACCAGCTCTTCCAATGGTCACTTATAAGTTTGGTAATGAATTCACTTAATTCATTTTAATGTATTTATTTAAAATAATTTTAAATGAAATAAAATCCAGTCCCTTTATGATTGCACCAGGAAGGCTAGCACTCAAAAGGTTCAGTTGCAAGGATCTTAGGGTTCCCCCTGTTAACATATGCAAAGTTGTGCTTTTTCTTTTTTTTGTTACACTCTTGTCTCACTTATCCTTACCACAGGTTTGATCCGCTGTAAAACTGCAGCCCTACACATACCTACTTCCATTTACACAACAGGACTTAATTCAAAGTCCATATGCCCAGGATCGTATTGTTAGTTGCTCTCATTTAAATCAATAGGACTTAAGCAATGACTAACATGTCTCATTAATTTCAATGACTGACTCGTCCTACTCATTTCACCTAACTCAGACTGTATCCATCCAAACCTGGATGAACAGCTAGCAATAGCAATAGACAGGATGTTGATACTGGGGAACCGTGCAAGGATAATTTCTGTCAAATATGACCTGGAATTGTGAGTTACTTCTTCTCTCTCTCCTCCAATATTTCACACAGAAAAGTATGCATACGTAGACATTCTTTTCTGCCAGCCTGAAAACTCCTATGTTGT
Source organism: Podarcis gaigeae (assembly GCF_964106915.1). Lineage (NCBI taxonomy): Eukaryota > Metazoa > Chordata > Lepidosauria > Squamata > Lacertidae > Podarcis > Podarcis gaigeae. The sequence continues at coordinate 24,614,306 of NC_139687.1, read as the reverse complement.
TTTACCCTGGAGCAAATGCCTGTTGCTGAATTATGAAGCACTGAAAATAGGGGTTTATAATGAAAATGTCATGCCGCTGTAATAACTTCCAATTCATGTTTCTACAAAATACGCTGTAGATCAAGTATAATATAGTTCTGCTCCATTTTATTTTGTATGCCATTAGGTTGTTCTACTGTTGCCATCACTTCTTAAGCTTGTTCTGGAAGAACGGAATGAATCTTTATTTTGTGTGATTGGATTTCAGCCAAGGGTTCTCAGACTTTTGTCACTGTGAGCCTCCCAAGTGTAACAAAGACAGATGGAAAAGCTCAGCTTCGTCCCTGGTAAAGGCCAGGTGACTCTAAGGGAAAGAAAAGGAGCTGGCCCCATGTAGGCCTGTGCCATCATGTATGGTTTAAATGAAGGCATTCTAGGAATCCAAATATCTACCAAACAGAATGTGTGTTCTTGTCCCCAGCTGTGCAAATCAGCATAGGACTCATAAATTATATACTACAGGTTCAACTCCCATTTCCATAAACAGCATGTCATTGTCTACCAGAGGCTGTGGGTAGTAAACATGGGATATCTGTCATGATCAAACTTGCTTCTGATAATCTTTGAGTTATGTGGTTGGCCACTGTAGAGACACAATATGAAGCTAGATAGCCCATTGCTCTGATGTGTATTGTTTAAAGTTCCTAGAGCTACCTAAAGTTTGCACTGATTCATACAAGTAGAGACACTCTGGTGTCCATCATAGAATTGTAGAGTTGTAAGCTACTAACATGAGTTTGACCAAACTGCAGGAGGCAGTGGAAGACAGGAGTGTCTGGCGTGCTCTGGTCTATGGGGTCATGAAGAGTCGGACACGACTAAACAACAACAATGAAAGGGACCCCAAGGGTCATCTAGTACAATCCCCTGCAACCTCTGCTTAAAAGCCTCCAGTGAAGGAGACTCCACAACCTTCCAAGGGAGTTTGTTCCACTGCCAAGCAGCTCTTATTGTCAGAAAGCTCTTCTTGATGTTTAGTTGGAATCTCCTTTCTTGAAACTTGAATCCATTGGTTTGAGTCCTACCCTCTGGAGCAGAAGAAAACAATCTTGCTCCATCTTCCATGTGGCAACCCTTGAGATATGTGAAGATGGCTATCATGTCTCCTCTTGGTATCCCCTTTTCCATACCCAGCTCCTTCAACCGTTCCTCAGAAGGCTTGGTTTCCAGACCCTTGATCATTTTGTTTGCCCTCCTCTGCACACGTTCCAGCTTGTCAATATGGTTTATGAAAAATAACAAAAGAAAATTTAGGAAAGGATAATGGAACTACCAATGTCTTTCCTAGCAAGGGCCTGCAGATTGTTTTGGGAGACTGTCTATCCACTGGCTGAATTTCTAATCAAAACATTTTAGTCTATGATGTTTGATATTTTACAGAATATATTTCTTGTAACTCTAAGACAGCAACCCTAAGCACACTTTGTAGTGAATAAGCATCACTGAACCTAGTGATGCTTAGCTCCCATTAAAAAAGAAAAAGATTGCACTGTGAGGCTGTAATCCGTGCAATATGCACCATTGAGCCTTAATTTTGAGTAGTCATTGCGTTGTAAATTATAGAATCATAAAAAGGTAGAAGTAGGTGGTAAACTGAAGCTAATATGGTCACATCAAGTTGAAACAGTTTATGTGATATATATTAACCTTCTATCTGATATGACATTAGACATGGGATCAAAAACACAAGTCACTCATGCTACTCCCAATCCAATGTTTAATGTAACATTGCAGTCAACCTTCAAAATCCATTGCTGTCTGTTAGCAATGGCAGTCTATGCTTTTGGGTTCTGACATAATCCCACATAAAAACTTCATTTAGCAAATCTAACGATCTCAAGAAAAGGAAATTTATAAACATTATAATACTAAATGGATCGTATTTTGCTCTTAGCTATGAAATCATTTTTGGAGAAGTATGACAAGCTAACTAGGTATATACTTTTTTCTAGTTATGATTAGTGCTAACTCTAAAACAGTTCGAGCCTCTGGCATTAAGACATATGTCTCCAATGCAGCTAATTTCCATACACATTATGCAAGGTGACTAGAACAAGGTTATTCTTATGCCTGCCTGAAATCCAAGTTAATCAGCATAGCTTACTCATTCTGAAATAAGACTAATACACATTTAGATGTCAAAGAGTGTGGGAGTTAGTAGAAAAGGAAGACAACTAAGATAGAGGCTTGCACCTATGTGTAAAAACAAGGTGAAACGGGGTCATCCAGGTCATGAACTCCTATTCCCTGGGCAGATCAGGGACTCCGTAAGCTTCCAAGTGACTCAATGGCCTCATCCCCCCCCCACCACCAAATGTTGAATGCAATCAACAAACCCTCCCATTTCTTCTTCTTTCTATGAAACCAAACCAAGCCGATTGGGGGAACACTTAGAACTTGAGAGGGGAGAGAGTGCAGAAGAAATAGAAAAGGTGCAGGCAGAGCTGAGGGTGGGTCTTCCATTTTGATAGACAAGTCCAGCTTTTAATTGCAGTGAATTATTTCCCCAATGCATTCTAACCATAGTGATTTGGGGGAGGGATGTTGAAGTAAGGGAGTTACTTTTCCTGTGAGCTATCATTTGGTGACTTTTGACTCTTAGAGCAGGGTGTAAGTTGTAGGTTTAAACCATTAAGGTGGCCTGCTTCTTTTCCAGTATTAAATCTTCCTACAAAACAATTAAAAGTCATCTCTCTCTGAAAGTATTTTTTTTACAAAAAAATAAATAAAATTAACATTTTAAAGGTTCCTTGTACCAAAACAAAACAAAACATTCTCTAGATCTTTCTGAAATTTAGCAGGCTCAATCCACTATAGAGGTTCTCCTTTGTTTGCAAGTTTCATCTACTTATGTGACAAATGCTATAGCCATTTTTAGCTTCCTCGTTATGGTCACTGAGGGCAAAACATAACTTCAAATTTGGGCCAGAATAATGAGTCAAAATGGCATGGAGTGGACCTGAAACAGTTCAGTATGTTTCCAAATGCTACGAATACAAGGCACTGACTAATTAAATTATTTGCTTTACTGAAGCCCAGTGTTAATAACTGTTGTGGTGATAAACCAGAAAATTCGAGCTTTTGGTTGACAATTTTGGACCAAGCACTCTTGTGACAGTCTTGCAATACTAAGGTAGTAGACTGGTGGGGTTTAAATTTAGCTGAAGCCAATAATTAAATGTCCTACCCCAAATCTGTAATTCAACAGGGATTAGCCTCCAAGCACAATGAAGCATTTGGAACACAGAATGGAACAGAAAAAAATGCCTTAGGAACTTAGATTGAACAGCCAAGATGAGCGCCTGTCCAAATCTGAGCCCTATATACAATAACTGAGCTAGGGGTTTAGTTTTAAACACATCAAGTGCTGATGGTATGTGATTATCACCTTTTGTATGGAAAAAGTATGTCAGAATTTTGGTGCTTTGAGAGGCTTTTCCCTTTGCATATTTCTGATGTGCTCCCCATGACCCTATTTTCTTGTCTAAGCAGCATCTCATACATTAGCTGAAACAGCACTGCTTTTCATGTGGTGAAGGAGCAGATGGGCTCTTTCCACCACCAATATGGCTTCCGTGCCCTGTGGGAAGGAAGATGAGTGTGTGAGTGGCAGAAGACGACAAAGTCAGAACATGCAGATTTGGACTGTTCCTTCTCCCATCCCAAAGAGTGAACCTATTACAACTGTGCTATTTTTCTAGAAAAAGTGGTACCAGAACTCACCATGAACACTCCCTTGTTGTGGTTCGAGGAACCGATCCCCGCAATGTGAAATGAATACACAAGGACACGTGATATAAGGTTAATGGTCAAGGAAAGGCCACAACTTTATTGATTACAGCAGTGAAAAGGTATTGGCTTAGGCATTGGATCTCTCAAGCAAGTGGGTTTATTCACCAGTAGGTGGAGCCTGTTGATGCTAATCCAACTATAGGCTCACCCCTGATGTCACCGAGGGTCGTGCCATGGCCTCCCGCCAAGCAGGCATCAGACAGAATACACGACCGCCAGATTCCTTTAACGGAATACCCAAAAATTGAAGGCATAGGCGATGGCCACACCTAGCCCTTCGACACACCACAACACATTATTCCAATGCCTAACCTACCCACCAATACCACAAAAGTTGTGACGATTGCTACGAGGTAGGCGAAAAAACCAAGAAGCCTAATGCCAAATGGAAAAACTCCTACCAGGCCCCCTGGACAACCAGGGCAACCAACCTAAGGTCCATAGCAAGGCCAATGACCTAAGCCCTAACTCAAAGGGAGTGGGGGCTGGGTGACTCGCGACGAGACGACGGCGAAGAATGAGGCCGGGGAGAGGCTGGCGCCGCAGCAAAAGGCTGCTGAACATGCCCCCTCTGAGGCACCTGGTTGGGTGCCTGCCAAGGGGCATGGGTGCCAGCCAGGTAAGGTGGAGGCAAGGGGCTAACGCCCCCTGCTAGGGGAGGTGCTCGGGCTCCCGCCCACAACCACTCCCCTCTCTTCCAGGGAGGAGAGTCTTTCTCTTAGAATGGCAATGGCATCCACCTGAGAGGTGGCAGAACTGAGTTCTGGTGAGTTTTGTCTGGGGGAGGGGAAGCCCTGCAATTGCCCTGTGGGAAGGAACATCAGGTGCTGATTCTTGTTCCAGCGAGACTGGCTGTTTTGTTTCATATAACATGTGGTCTTAAGCTTATCAGTTGTGTTTCATAAATGCTCATGGTCCCTTTGAGAACGAAGGGACCAAAGAAACAAGATTTGCATGACCATCATGTGTGTGGCTGTCTAATTAATCACTCATTTTTTGACACTTGTTCTTAAGCAAAAGGCCAGAGCACAATGATTTTGCCCCTTTCTTTGAAAAAAAAATCCATGGGCAAGGGGCCAGTTGTACAATAGCTCTGTACATAAGAACATCTATATAGTCTTAAGAGTGAAGTGCCTTTTTCAGCTCAAAGGCCATATTCTCTTCTGGACATCTTTCCAAGGTGGAAGCCAGAGATGATTGGTAGCAGAGGCAAAAGTGAGTGAATGAACATATACATATGTCTATGTGGGGTGGTTTCTATGCACACCCCTCTATCCTCCATTCAGGCAAGAAAAATTCATTATCAAAATTCAACAACACATTTCAGCTAAGTAAAAACACTCAGGGAGAGTGCAAACCAAGGGATGTGCATGGGAAGTGTATTGGGGGCCAAGTGGATGGGCCTGGAGGGCCACATTTCCCCCCAGACTTGTGGTTCTCCCTCCCTGATTTTCATGATGGAGGGGGAAAGTTTGAGAGATTTTATTTTAAAAAAAACAAAACAAGGTAAAAATGAACTGGGCTTCAGAAAGAGTGGAACAAAACAGGTTTATTATTTTCTTTGTCATGTAAATGTATTATTTGCCCATACAACATGTGTTTATTTAGATCTATAAAATCAGACTCTATTTCCTGTACAATATAAAAAGAAAGTGCCAATAAAACTTTTATTCATTTCTGTTATCAGGAAATACAAGCCCCAAGGGAACGTTGGGGGGGGGGGAATACTGTTCGGACTATAGAGCATCACATCTTAATATGACATGCATTGTGTGTGCCTGTTTTAATACTAACAATATTAAGCGCCACAAAGCTTTATAAGCCAACACAGTGAGGACTACTTTTTGTACTCAGTTTGGACTACGTGAGGTTCACATTTGAATGCGACAATATGCTATGCAATGGAATACTTTAGACCTGAGGTCTTTGTGTTTGGGACACTGGCCGCATAACAGTAATTATCTCAGCTTTTCTGAAGCCAAGTGGAATTTTAGTGTAATGTTCTGCCTGTTCCCATCCATTAAATAACACATAACATCTGTGGTAAGAGCTGCATTCTGTCACTTAAGAGGCATCTCCAGAGTCCAGCCCTTATTATCTTGGTGCGATAATAATTTTGCTGGCAATTCAGGCCCTTGTCATTTAGCTGAACTATTGTAACACCCTGAGCTAGTAATGTGATGGATTCTAAGGTTCGCATTAATTATGCTCAGCCTTCGGAGCCTTTATACATTCTTTTACGGTGAGGAAAGGCAGCTCTCTTTATTCCACCTTTGTCGGCGTCTCTGCTGCAGAGTTAGTGAATAAATCCTCAAGGGCATGCTGTTTTAAACTTATATGAATTTGGGTATTCATAACAGTCTTATTACACCACTAGGCTGTTAAGTGTGCTTTAACAATCCTTCAGGAATCTTCAGCACGACTGGTGACTGGGATCATTACTCCTATTTACCAACAACCAGCTACAGCTCTGAGGAACTGAGAAAAGCAGCCATGGGCAGAACTGAAATCTCCATTAGAATATACCTCCAATGGGGATTAATCGTGCTCCATATGGTTCAAAGGTCAGTGAGAGGATGAGAGAGGAGATCGCTATGAAGCATCAAGCAAAGTACCATGTGGACTGCTCTGCATGAGACATTTAGTGACTGAACCATTTAGACCAAATGCTTCTTGTGACAGATCCCAGATGGCACAGACAACTGGCCACCTCATATTTAACCAGCTAACAGAGAGCAGGTCTCCAAGGACAACCCCAGGAAAGCCATTTCCATGAACTCGCTTCTAGAGTAAAATTCATGGGAATGTTTGGAGAATGCCAAGTCTGAGTGTTATCTTGGCACCTGATGTGGAAAACTACCAGCTCAGTCTGGCCTTGTTGACTGGCCATAGTTCCTGACTTAGATAGTAACCTAGTAACCCCAAAGTCTTTGCGTAAGAGGATTTAGGATATAAGACTGGAGGGAGGGGGGAAACAGACACCGGTGTGTGTCAACACTTTGTAGGCTGTTTTAAGATTAAGACATGTACAGAGAAGGGAAATGAATTACATTTGGTACAATGATTTTAATCCATCCTTACTTTTGACCTTTTCGATTCACCCTGATATATTAATACACAATAAAATGTATATTTTATATATACAAAGATATGGCTCAGCAATGCTCCTTATAAAGCCAGTCTTAAGAGTTTGGGTGTGGATACCTAGAAACCAATTACTTTTCACTTTCAGAGCACAATTCAAAGTGTTGGTACTGACCTTTAAAGTCCTAAACAGCCTCGGTCCTGTATACCTGAAGGAGCATTTCCACCCCTATCGTTCAGCCCGGACACTGAAATCCAGCGCCGAGGGCCTTCTGGCGGTTCCCTCATTGCGAGAAGTAAGGTTACAGGGAACCAGACAGAGGGCCTTCTTGGTAGTGGTGCCCACCCTGTGGAACACCATCCCTTCAGATGTGAAGGAAATAAGTAGCTATCCTATTTTTAAAAGACATCTGAAGACAGCCCTGTTCAGGGAAGTTTTTAATATTTAATGCTGTATTGTTTTTAATACTTGATTGGAAGCCGCCCAGAGTGGCTGGGGAAACTCAGCCAGATGGGCGGGGTATAAATAAATTATTATTATTATTATTATTGCCGGGGAGAGCTATTACTCAGGTAGGAGGTTTGTACCTCTTACCCTCTTCTCTGGGTAAATCCACCAACTGGCCTTTCCCTCCATCATGGAACGCCCTCCAAAGAGATGCTCACCTGGAACCTACTTCGTGGTCTTTTGGGCACCAGAATAAGACATTAGACTTTCCCCTGGCTTGTCATACTTAAACTCTTCAAATATTTGAGGTCCTTTACGCAAATATTTTTTTTTTCCTGTTGCTAGTTTTATTCTGGCTTTATGAAGTGGCTGGTTTGGTGTTGCTTTAGTTTTCGTGTTTGTTGGGTTATTGCTTTGTGCAGCTTTAATTTTTACTATCAGCTGCCCAGAGAACCTTTGTTATTGGGTGGTATATATTTGTTATAAATAAATGAGACCCCACATAATGGAATGCAACATGAATTGTCCCATTGGCAATTACATCTCTCATCTATATCTGAAAAGTTGTCTTGTTCCCTCCACAACAGAGAACACAAACGGTTTATTATTCTAAAGTGTATTTATTATTAATTCCATTTATATCACACATTTATTCTGTGGAACCTCTGCATCTGAAATAATAAATGAATCCCTGGCATGTAGAATGCTTAATTTCTATCCCAGATTGATCTCTTTCTACCAATAAAGTGAAAATTGCTACATCACTAGGTTATAGATGTCAGTTGCACTATGAACTTTAGCCTCTAACATCTTTTCTTTTCTTTTTTCTTTTCTTTTCTTTTCTTTTCCTTCCTGCCGACTAGATTCTAGTAGCATGTTTTTCCACAGGGTTGGTGAAGAAATGTTGATGATGAATTAAATTTTATGTCAACCGTAGAAGCAATAAAGCAATTATTTTACACATGACCATGTGACATTTTAAAAGATCTGTGGACAAACAAAGGAATATATTGTCTCTGCACTTTAATACGAATTTAATACCTTTAAGGAGCATGGGTGTCACTTCAAAAGGAGCTTAAAGGAACTGTGTCTGTGCATTTTATATGAATACATTTCACAACAGATGCATAATAATATGAGAAAATGAGATCTGAACAGACTCAGGCCAATGATGCTTCAGTCCAGCAATCTCAAGTCTCTGAGGATTAAATTGCACATTATAGTAAACACAAAGCCTGAATCTATGCAGGCAACTACACATTTTTTCCTTACTCATAAATAAGGGGGGGGGGCTGATCCAGAAACAAGAGGTTTAATTTTTCCTTCTCCTGCTGGGATCTCCCCCAAAACCATCTTCATTCTACAAACATCTGTAGAGAGAATAAAAAGACCTTACTGGTGATGAGCACAATGCCAGGGGATGGGGGGGGGCAGTTGGGGAGGAAAGGGTTAAACCTCAGGGAAGGATTAAATCTGACTACCTCACCTACTGTGATCCTAACTGGATAAGCACACTTTCTTTTGAGTCAAAACATATGTGTGTGTACATGCGTGCCTGCACACACACACCACACACGGCTGCCGGCTATGTTTTCAGACACTCCAAGTGTACCTATTTTCCAGTCCCAGATTTACAGCAGCTGTCCCAGTTTCTAATTTGATCTTTGAATGCCCCGCTTTTACTTAGGACGTCCCTATTTTCACCAGAGAAATGTTGGAGGGTATGTGTATTAAATGTAATGGGTACCTTGACCCTTAGATCAATCAATCTATATATACTACTAGACTGAGAGAGCTGAATTCTGAAGTGCTTGGCTGAACTATCATTGTGGTCATTACTGAATGCTCTCCTAATGAAAAACAAACAAGCATCATTTCTCATCTACAAGTAGATGAGTTAGAAGTTAGAAGTGGACAACCCAAGAGTCACGAGGAGTGCGTAGAGATGATGCTCCACTTCTTAAGCTGGCAACCAGCTGCGGGCAGGTCAAGGCCTCTGGAAGCAGTGACCCTGTTGCCATGGTGACAGGGCAATGACAGTCACAAGGGCAAGCTCTGGATTTCTTGCATGGATTGGGAGCAGGCAGAGGAAGCATGACAGAACCCAAGAGGAATCTAAACTTAGAAGCCGAGAAAAGTGTCTCTAGAAGTGTCCAGAAGGAGACTGAGCATTGAAAGAAGAGGCAGAAGGGTGGTTTTAACCTCTCCCCTTGGAAGCAAAGACCTCAGGCAAGGCCAGATTAAGGTCCTCAGCACAGAAGTGTGTGTGTGTGTGTGTGTGTGTGTGTGTGTGTGTGTGTCCCTCCCTTCCTCTTCAGTTTCCCTTCACTTTTCAGTCCACTAATCAAGCCCTGTGTCTGCTGTCACAAGAAAGCACTGGCCTTCTTCCCTCTGCCATATGGTAGGCAAGGTCTCACATGGGCATTAGAGATAAAGTTTTGAACCCAGTTAATCCCTGCTGTTAGAGCCACGTTTACCACCAATGGTGTAAAGTGATACAGTTTGTTCTTTCACTCTACGTTCGTTCTAGAACTCTACTTACTCATCTCCCTCTCATTCTGCCACATGTGTAGATGATGCAACAGATTTGAAACCCTTTTTAAACAAAAAACAAAAACACAGTATGCCAATATACCAAATTAAGGCCTTTTCTCCACTCCCAACTTCAGGTGCTTTGAGGCTTTTGAGGACTAAAGATGGATGGGCTCACCTCCAGTTGCTGGACATAAGGCAATCCTCTACCCGTTCTCAAACAATAAGCAACATTCTCCTATCAGCAAGAGGTATACATTCGATATGTTCTGACTGCAGAAAAGCCATTCCTTTCCCTCCCCAATAAACATTCCAATGTGAGTGTTATGCCCTACGTGGCTGTAAATAGGCCAAGAGTAAGCCATGATGAATAGCGAGAGCTCCAGTAAACTATTCATCTAGCTGACATCATCACACTAAGCCTTCACCTTCTCGCATGGATTTAGGAAATGAAGCTTGGTTCGCAGCAGATAGAAGAAACATATGGTGAATTTTATTAGTCTTCAGAGGCAACTTGAAAATCCCAGGAGCCTTTGTGATTGCTTTCTTTCCCATTATATCCACAGTGGTGTTAGGAACCATGCGTAGAGAAGTGGAGCGATGATGAAGATGTGGATTATCCTTGCATGCAGAAGGTATATTATGCAGTTAGATGCTGCTGCCACACTGAGAAGAAAACTCAGACAATAAATGCCAGGAAGCATGTAAGCAGCAGGAGTGGGCATGAGTGCCGTCCTGTAAAGTGTTCCAAAGTGAAAATCAAAGCGAGGAGATAAAAGCAAACATTGGTCTGGGCTTTTTAATCAGGCGCCTGGAGCAGAGCTAAGGCAGGAATGATAAATCTGTGACTATGTTATAGTACAGGGAGAGAGAGCACCACAGTTGATCAGGTCAATGTTTATGTTAACTGTGGTGGAAATCATTGAGCACTCACCTTTCACCTGCGCAAATAAATCAGCAGCTTAGAAACTGTGGCTAATTTATGGCATAGCATGCAATCTCACTAACAACTCAGGTGGAAAGGTAAACAATTCAAAACAATCCGAGATTTATATGCAGACTTCATACACTAGTAAATGTGGCCTGCTTCGAATAATTGCTATTAGAAATTCTTTGTTGGCAGGAAAATGTGGTGAAATTTAGTCAGATTCTGATGTAATCATGGAATGTGGTTGGTTAGCTAGCCCTTTATGTACCCTACCCCAAACCAGGAACTTCACAGTCAGAAATGCTGGATGTTAACTATACAGAGTCTTTCAAGGGGGACTGGAAACGTTTTCTTGCCCATGTGAAAAGTAACTTTCCATATACAAAGTCCACAGAGGGGTTTGAAGTCTAAAGTCTAAGGAAAAAAGAGCAGAACATAGTAAGAAATCTGTTAAAAAGGATGAAACAGAATATTCTAATTATATGTAATCATATAAACATTGAGATGGGTACTCAGGAAGTCATTGGTATTGTAGAATAGGATTATACTGTAACTGTTGTGTGATAAAGTGTAACTTTGAATTTTGAAATGAAACAAAACATTAGAAGTCAAAAAAGGAAGAGCCAATCTGCAAAATGAAAAAAATCTATAATCCGCATTAACAGTTCCAGGTTCACACATACATTAATGTACATAAAGTCAGTTTATCTATACGTGATTATTATTAGTTCTTCAATGTTTCAGTCACATTTGAGCGAGGGGCATTTGGCTTGAAACCCTGAAGCAAAAGGAAAAGGGGAGGTCAAAACACTTTTGGGTAGGGCTTAAATAATTTGGGAGGAAGACGAGTGGAGATGGCTTACAATTCCAGCCAAAGGGATCCTTCTTACTTCCCCTCACTTTTTTATTACTTTAAAACTTAGTTTTTTCCCTCCATAAACTCTGGTAATATGGCACAGCAGCACAGTTCTGGCTACTGCTGCTACCATTTTCCCTCCCCAACATGTCATGTCACAAAACCTGTTGGAAAAGCAGTTCTGAAAAGTAAGAGAGGGAATCTGAAGCCCCTCTCCAGTCTCCTTTCTGAAACCATTTAGAAACCCAACAGTGACACATTTTCACTGTTAGGTAACCCTTTCACAACTGGTTAAATCTTCTCTTCCCTGTGGTTCCAATTATGATTGGCCTGATGCAGCTACTCAGCTTTTCCCTAAGTTTAATAACAGCATGGGGAGAGGAAATTCCACCAGCATTGCAGGAAAGGGTAGTTTCAAAACTTTATTCTGCCTGCAATCCCTGCTGTGCTGCTCAGCTGACTGAGGAACAACTGAGAGAGATGAAAAGGAGGCTGGACTACAGAACAAAATAAACCCTTAGCTGAACCTCACTCCCTTCTTCTTGCTGCTTGGCTAATCAGTAGGAGGGTATATTGTAGGAACAACCAAAAGCTGTTCAGGGCATGCAGATTGCACACTTCTGAACAAGGAAAAAAAAAAGGAGAAAAATTTTCATGGAAATTATATATACTGAATGGAGAGTGTGCATATTGCCCAGATATGCAAATGTCACCAAGATATGCACATTCCCCAAGGCCTGTTGATGACTATGCATAACAACCAGAAGATATATACATTTTCATTGACATTTTCCAAGGCCTGATGGAGATGGTGTATGTGCAAAATGGGAACAAATCTCTCTTCATAGAAGGATAATGTACCCATCTTCCACAAGGCCTGATAAATGTGCACAACTGTCAGTGTAAAGTTACTCTAGAAATCTTCTCCTTGTTAATGGGAATTTGGAGAAGTTTAGGGAAATCTAGAGAAAGACTCAGCCATACGAGGTCCTACTTGTAGCACAGCTTAGATACAGGTGTACAGTGAGATGTAGACCTTTAGGAACAGAACTTTTCATTCACTTTTTTTTTGAAAAAAAAAAAGAAAATAAAGAGAAGAGGAAGTTATGAATTTTCGGTGTTCAGATAAAGATTCAAAATGTTCTTGAATGCCAAGAAGACTTTAAGAATTTACTTAGGTTCACGAAATGAGTGATATGGGTGCTGAACATTTTTCTAACAGAGCAGAAGTAAACCATAATTTGCTGCTCCATTAGATTTTTCCCCCAGGGGCCGATAATGCATAATTTATGTACATGCCTATTTGTACCAGAAAATGCTGAATGAACTAAGCCAAGAAATACATCAAAGCCTATTGGTCCTAGCCAGCAACTTAGGATCAGGCATAACCCAGAGCCTCTCTTAAAATAACTAAAAGCAGAAAACTTGGGAGACAGACAAAGAGAACTGCAAAGGGGCTTAATAACGTAGACAAGGGATAAGAGATGCAAGAACCATGACATATGAGGGTAGAGGAAATAGATCCTTATGAGAAAATGGAAAAAGCAAAAGTTTGAGAAACATGCAGATGATGCAATTGAAGGGGGTGGGGAGAAAATGTCAAATTTGGTTCAAAATGGAAAACTGGCCTGTTCATTCAGTGTACATGAACCATGAGTATTTAATTGAGCTCAGTTGATTTTGATGGCCTAAGTAAGATTTCTGTATTCATGGTTTGTGTCTAAGTGAAGACACCAAACAGAAACTTTATTTGTCTCTATAAATCTAAAGAATTTGAAGCATAAGTAGAAAAAAGCAGCACCAAGGCCTAAAAGCCTTTCATTTTTTTCACTAAACACAGGGTCAGATCCAGCATCATACCAGCATAAGCAACAAGACTTCCTCTTCCTTTTCCTCCCTTCAACAGCCTCCATGCTCTCCAATCTTCTCTGGAGGACACAGACACAACCCAGCAATTTAGAGAAAAATTGGTGAATATGCAGATAGGAGGAGAGGGAGGGTAAATTCCATTTGTGCAAGTAGAATCTATTGCACAAGGAGGGTGTAACAATTAGATATCACGCATTATGACTTCTCCATGAAGTGGAATGTGAACAATACATCTGAGGGGTGGGTGGGGGTGGGGGTGAGTGTGTAATCTACAAACATATAAAAAACATTCTGAATTATTATTATTATTAAATTACAATGAATTTTTCATAAGGCTCACCATCTAGTGTCACATTGTATATTGCACTTAAAACACACTTTAAATGTTTTATTTGCAGCTGTATACCTGAGTCCAGAGAGTGAGAGAGTGAGAGGCTGAATACAGAGTTCACATATGTATGGCAGTATCCCAAAATGATGGCTGTTATTTAATAAGGCTGGAAATACAAATATTTCAGGATGAGGATGCAAACCGTATGAATCATATTAACATTAACCATATTAATATTTTGAATAAAGGTGCATAAGTGTTCCAAATTAGAATGTACAGGCAATCAAGATATTTCTCCAAGTCATTTAATACATGCTGGTGTTGATAGCAATTCATTTCCACAGCTCCGAAGCTATTTGAAAATGACAGGAAAAACAAATACAACCATGACATTACTTCCGGGGTCCAATCATTTTTCTGTGTACCAAGTCCTTAAGAGAAAGGACTATGTGTGGTAACACTATCATTGTTGTTTATTAATAAATATTTGTGCCAATTGTCTGATTCGCTAAAAGATAGGCAAGTCAGTATTCTGCACAGTGACCCAAATATAACTGAAATCCACTGTGCAGTATAAACGTGTAAACAACTCCCAAATCCAGTACAAAAGCAAAACATGGTATATAAAAAAAACTCAGCGTGCTGTCATTCATTGGTACTGCTAAAGTGAGAGCAGGGGGAGCACAGCTAAAATCAGCCCAATTTTCTCCAGGGACCAGTACAATGAAGCCTGTAATAAAGCAATGAAGGCATCTTGGGAGAAAGTGCTGAATAGATGGAAACAGCTCTTCACCCAGTGAACAGGTCACTGGTGTAAATTACAAAGAGCATGATCCTGTCAGATGCAACATAATGATCTTCAAGATACTAAAGACAAGAAATGCCATGTCCTAAAGCTACAGATGCATTTTGACATGCTGGAAATATTTTGGAACATTTTGAGGCCAAGTGTGTGATAACCTTGACACCCTCTGAAAAAGCTGCCATCAAAACGACTAAACAAACACCGCAACGGGCTATGAAAATTCACTGATCTGGGCCCTGAATTTTCAGAAACCCTCATTCAACATCCTCAGAAAAGTGTTTTCAGGTTGCAGTTACCCTATATTTTACCTCCATTTTCATCCTAAGAGTCTATAAGAATATGAAAATACCAATAATGTACCAAATTGTTTAAAATCCAGGCAGTTTCAGAGATCTAAAAGCAAGTAATAACCGAATTAAGTCAGTGGCGTAGCATGGGGGGCACGGGGGCGGTTAGGGGCACAAAATTTCAGCACCCAGTGCTGCCTCGAGATAGCCACACAGTTCCATTGCTAGGATCCATTGAAAATGGCTTCTCCATGCGAACCAGGAAATGACCTCTCCAGACAAGGGAACAACTCTTCTTATCTCTGTGGCTGCAATCTCCTGGGTGATGCAGACACCATAGGCAGTTGAATGTACATGTGTTCCTTCCCTCCCACCCGCTCCGCCCTGGGCACTGGCAACCCATGCTGCACCACTGCATTATGTATATAGACACTCAATAAGAGAATAGACACTTGTTTGTATTTTGCATACAATGTATGCAAAATACATTCTGCATGCCCATAAAGTTGGGTCCTGTCTGTATAATGCCAATGTTTGGCGCTCATTCCTGGTTTTGTTCCCCCACTGTATTCCTTCAACCGTATACAGTAACCTTGGTATTATCTTTCCTTTTCTGGAATCAATTCACTAAAAGAAAGAAAAAAACTTTATGTATGCCAACCAAAATATTAGGGCTTCAAATGGGACCAGCTAGAATTATTACTTTCTGTGATCCGTTTTGTCTCTCCTAGACTGTAGCCATAAAATATAGTTAATGAATATTAATCTATACTGAAACACCTATTGGTCTCTGTCATGATTAAGATGTTTATCTTCCAAGCAGTTGTAAAATATCTGTGCTAAGTATTGATTTTGTGAAAAATGTGTCATTGTGAGGTATAAACAGGAAAAAATAAAATTCCTGTGGTGAATGAGTCTCTAGATAACAATTCATTTTTGAGAAAGCAATGTCTCATCACACCTGCATATTGAAATATCCCAGCTGGATCAACATGAATGTAAACACTAGGTGGTTAGAATTTGTTTTCTCCTACTAGAATATTTTCAAGAGGGAAATACTGGAACTGAGGGTTATGACTTAAACTTGAACAACTTGGGGGCAGGATGAATACCTTGGAGGCAGTGCTTGGAGGCAGGATTCTGATAAGATGTTAACTATCCCTTGTGCATCAATCATGCAATGGAGAGAAGTCTGTCATCCTTTGCCCAGCCATTAATTTTATGAAGCCAAAGCTGTGGTCATTGGAATATTCATGTTAAGACAGGAAGGTTCAGACTAATAGTGGTCCAAAATAGGGGACCTGTGTGGTTCAGATGAACCCCCCTTACATATTTTTTTGTGGAGCAATAGCCCTGCACCCTGCCACTGGACATGCTCCAGATTCACAGTGAGTGGGAGATGATTCTGATTATGCTGATGTAACATCATATTATTGTGATGCTGAATTCTTCCCACATTGTCTTCCACATAAGGGGGACCCTGACTGGTGCAGGTTCCCTCCCAGAGCTCTGCATGAAGTTCAATTGCATATTTAGCAAAAGCACAGGTGGTGGGATATGGCTGGAACACCATCTGAGGACCTACTTTTTGTGCCTCCTCCACGAGAAGTCTGGAGGGTGGTGTGACATTAACATATGAGAGTGCTGGAGGTGAAATAGTTAAACAAGTTATCCAATCAGAATCCAGGGGGTGGAGTCAGAGAGACTATAAAACCAGCTCTGGGAGGGGCAAAAGGAGAGTCATTGGGAGTTGGGTGGTTGGTTGGAGTGGGAGTGAATTGGGATAGAGTCTGGCGGTAGGTTGAGTTAGTGTAGCGAAATAAGTTGAGACAGGAACAGTTAGGAGCTAGGAAGACAAGTAAATATCTGAGAGGTGGTTTAGCAAGTGAGAGCAGGTAGCGGAAGTTGTAGGTCTGGATAGGCACCCTATGATTGCAATTGACCGATACCGTTTATGAAACCATACGCTTGCTAAACTGCAATAAATAAACAGAAGTTTGTTCCGATTTAAACCTGACTGGATTCAGTATTGTACCAGGTAGGGCCTAGGTGGTGCCAGCATGAAATAAAGTGGTGGCACAGGGATCAATAGACGGTGTGATCACCACAGGTGGCAGCATGAGAAAGGGCCTTTTCTGCAGTGGCTCCTCATTTGTGGAATGCTCTCCCCAGGGAGGGTCATCTGGCACTTGCATTATACATCTTTAGGTGCCAGGCAAAAACTTTCTTCTTCAACCAGGCCTTTCACTGATTAACAGTCTATGTCCTTGGAAATGTGTTTTTGGGTGGGGTGGTTAATGGTTTGTTTTGTTCTTGTTTTTATTATGTACTTTGTGGTTTTATTTTGTATTTTTATGCTGTGACAATATATAAACAAGCAAGCAAGCAAGCAAGCAAGCAAGCAAGGGACATTACTGGCAGACAGCAGATCATTTCCCACCAAATGCACAAGGGGGTGTTCATGCAGTCAGAAGTAGGACTTGGAAAATGGGGGTTCAAATCCCTACCCAGCCCTGAATGTTCATGAGCAGCCTCTCTGACTCACCGTCTCTCAATCTAATCTTCTTCACAAAATAAATATGCATGTAAATATATTTAATTGTTTCTTCTAGTGTAAAATTCACAATTTTTCTTAAATGAGACATCATAAAAATTAAGGACTTAATTTGCTAATATCTGCATTTCAGCCATTGGTGTGAATCAGTGAATTGGGGAGAGATAGAAAGGTTGATAAATTATTTTCCTCCTAAGTAATTATTTCAACCAAGAGGCAAAAGATTTCCTACTGCCCAGTCAAAGCTAACGACATTGTTAAATTAAGTAAAGGGTGTGGTACTATTGTAGTTGCTTAACGGAACTGTAAATTAATGGAATTGTAACTTCAGTACATCTGCCCAGTTTTTCCAAAAGACTAATTGAATGAAAAGAGAAGAAGCACCTGTAAAAAGCACTTATAGAAGAAAACAAGTAATAATATTTTATTTAAAATGTAGTGCCTTTTAGGAAATTATTCAACCAAGTTTACATTTTAATTCTAAGCCAAACTGTGTTACATGTGTGTGTTTTTATTTTAAAAAAATGCTTAACACTGCCACTTTAATTTTGAAATAAATGTGTCTGTTGAGCCATGATCTTGCTCCAGATCAGGGCCCCCATGTGGTTCATATGCCCCCAAAAGGAAACGGCACCTTCGGGGTTAAATGGCAGAATATTCTCCCAGGCAACTAGGATAGAATTAGGAGCAGATGACCAGATCCAGGCCTTAAAAATAAAAATAGCAAACCTTAGGATAGGCTACATTTTGTGTCTAATTCACTTAATAAAAACCTGCTTATTATTTATTTATTTATTTATTTATTTATTTATTTATTATTTGTGGTTGTTTATTAAATTTGTATAGCGTCCTTCATCCAAAGATCACAGGGCAGTTCACAAAATAAAAATATTGTGTGCAGTTTTGGACAAAGTACAAGTGTGAAAAATGAAAGGAGGGGGGTACCCCAAGAAAGAAGCACAAAAACCTGTTTTACCTCACTTTACTCCTGTGCAGATCCTGCTAGCTCTCCATTTGCCGTTCGGCACAATAACCCAGAGTTTGGCACAGGGAGAGCCCCTTGCGGCTAACTGGGGCCAGATGTGCTATATCAGCATATGTGACACTTGGCAAAAACCCTTTACCCACAGGATGCAACGGCCTACGTAACTAAGCCTACAACCAGTTTTCTGCAAAGAGCAGCCTCACCCACTATGAGGCCATCTGCTTTTGAAACCGAGCAAAGGAAACTAAGCAAAGTCTTACATCCTTTTTTTTTTTTTTGGAAAAAATAGAAAAAAGCAAGGCTTTATTTCCAAGTTAAAGAATAAACAAATTTCTCCACACACACACAATCTCTCTCCCTCCACCATCCACTACCACACAGGTGGCCTACTTTGACCCTGGCTGCCTGGTTTGTCTTGTCGCCCAGTAAAGTCCAAAACTATTCTTCCCACAGCTTGCCGTTGCAACAGTGAAAACTCCTCAAGGCAGGCAGTTGTCCATTTCAGCTCCAGCAGCAAAAAGAAAAACGGGGAGGGGGAAGGCAGGAGGAAAACTCCTAATGGTGACCTCTTCTGGTACAGTAGTGAAAGAGCTGCACAGATTCCAACAGTCCGGTTCTTTTTCTTCTCTGGAGCATCGCAGAGCAGCTGTCAAGACAGCGATGTTCCAGCTGCTGCGGCGAGGAGCTTTCTGTAGCTGCCACCAGAAGTGGCTGTCTGCCAGTGCAAGAAGGGATGTTTTGCCTCCACAGCTTCAGTAGTAAGAGGCAGGCACAGCTAGCTATTTTCTGTGGTGTGCAGAGTGGAAATTGGCAATGCAGATGGGCACCACGATTGGCTGTTTCACCGCCACGTTCGCAGCAAGGTAGTAACTGCCACTAATTTGAAGGGGCTCTTTCTCCTCAAGGTATTTCAGATATGTTTGTGTGAGGCAGAAAGAGACAGAGAGGATGAGAGAAAAGGGGGAAGGAGTTAAAAGTATTATTTAATATCCTGGCCCCAAAGAAGGCATTTCTCTCTTTCACCCTTACACACATAAACAGACAGAGAGAGAGAGAGAGAGGTGGGGAGACACAGATAGATAGATAGATAGATAGATAGATTCTTTATTGTCATTACACAAGTGCAACATTGCACAAGTGCAACGAAATTGGATGCCATCCCTTAAAAACAACAAAAGCAACACAACAACAACAACCAAACAAACCACATTCCAGCCACACCCACACCCACACCCATCAAACTCCCAGGTCACACTATCGAGTTACTGCATTTAAGAAGGCCACAGCTCTTGGATAGAAACTATTTTTCAGTCTATTTGTCCTTGACTTGATGTTTCTGTATCTCCTGCCAGAAGGCAGTAGTACAAACAGACTGTGTCCCGGGTGAGATGCATCCTGCAGGATATTGTTTGCTTTCCTAAGACAACGGGAACCGTACAGTTCTTCCAAAGATGGGAGGGGATGACCAATAATCCTTTGGGCTGTGGTTATGACCTTCTGGAGCACCTTCCTCTTCCTAGCTGTACAGCTGGAGAACCAGGCACAAATACAGTATGTGAGAATGCTCTCTATGGAGCCTCGGTAGAAGGACACCAGCAGTCTCTCACTCAGATTGTTCTTCTTTAAAAGTCTGAGGAAATAAATTCTCTGCTGGGCCTTCTTCACCAGAGCAGTGGTATTTGCGCTCCAAGTCATGCCCTGATCGATAGTCACTCCCAAAAATCTGTTTAAAAAAATTGCGGAGAGTACAGTGGTACCTCAGGTTAAGAACTTAATTTGTTCTGGAGGTCCGTTCTCAACCTGAAACTGTTCTTAACCTGAGGTACCACTTTAGCTAATGGGGCCTCCCGCCGCCGCGCGATTTCTGTTCTCATCCTGAAGCAAAGTTCTTAATCCGAGGTACTATTTCTGGGTTAGCGGAGTCTGTAACCTGAAGCGCCTGTAACCTGATGTACCACTGTATTTAATTTCTTTAACTCTCACCCCAAGTGTACCATACTTCTCCTCCAGCAGAAACCTATAGCTGATAAAGACAGGGTGAGGGAATGGACAGGAATAATTAATTGAAAAGGAACTGAGTTGAAGAAGGATCTGGTAGGAAAGTCACTGAGCAAGAACTGGTTTGGAATGCTCTGGATTGGATATTAATTTACGGTGGGTGCAAATTAATTGAGGAATCACAGAAACAGAGAATTGTAGAGTTGGAAGGGACCACAGGGTCATCTAGTCCAGCCCCTGCAATGCAGGAATCTTTTGCCCAACGTGGGGCTTGAACCCACAACCCGGAGATTAAGAGTCTCATGCTCTAATGAGTGAGCTCCAATTTTATTTGGATGGCTAATTAAGGAAAAGCAAATTCATTGAATTAACGTTGGTTTTGATGGGAAATTGTCATTGCCTTCCATGAAATCTCAATTGTAGCAAATGATTTCTAAATTTGCATCTGAATATATGAATTAGTGTCTTGCCTTTTTTAATGCCAATTTGTGCCATACTTTTTGGTGATGTGTTTCTTCCTTTTGGTAACATCTCAAATGCACAGCTATCTCTCTCTCTCTCAACTATGCTAAAACAGGTATAAAAGGTCCCCCCCAATTTATTATAATTAAAATGTCCATATATTTTGTGAACAAAGCATTTTCCATTTTTCCAAATGCTTCCCTTAGTTACAAAAACTGCATAACTAGGGATCAGTATCACTACTGTCCAGCATACATGGGCAAAAGGTTTGGTCTTAGCTCATTCAAAGTCAGGGGACAGCAATATTGAAAAATAATGATTTTTCCCAATTAATCTGGACAGGATTGTTCCTCTCTCCCCATTTGGAATCTATTAGGGCACATCTGCACTCAAGCAGTCCTAGATCAGACTGTAAATTTTACAGTTGTTCTTTACCTTCTGGCAGCCAGAACTAGGATAAAAACATCTTGGCTGCATGCACTAGAAAGGCATTCATTCAGAGTATTAAACTTTTGATTTATTATCCAGTGGCAAAATAGACTCATTGCCCCCTTTTTAAAAAATACAGGACTCTAAGTTTTCAATCTTCATCTGGCTGGTGGAAAGAGCGAGTGGTTATAAAGATTTTAAAAAATATCACCATCATCATTTTTTCTTTACTCCTTTACCCAGTTTTTTAAAGGCATACTGAGTCATGCCTTAAAAATACTAACCATAAGGAAGTCTTTAGCATGAGGAAGATTTTCAAAGAGTTAAAAAAGAAAGAAAGCCATAATTGTGGGTTCTTTTCTTTTTCTCTTTCATAATGTCCTGGTATCCCAAGCAAAGATTCTGTCTGCCTGATACATAAAAGTGGTGAGATTTCCTTTTTTTATATGAAAAATAGAACACACAGTGCATTCCATCCAGCTCTCATAAGGTCTTGTTCCTGCCTGCCACACAAATCAATATATGTGGATCTCAGCCACTGATTACAAATAAACCAGCTATTTAATTGAGACCTATAACAGCATCTTCATCTATAGACATGTTGAATACCCTATAGCTGCAACTTAATATACTCCTGGAAATAGAAGGTATCTCTCCCTTCCAACATAATCCATATGTATAGGGCAAGGGCAAACATAATGTACCTTTAAAATACACCAAAATACCTCTGTTTTATAACTGAAGTAACATAATAATCCATCCATGAGACATGAAGAGAACATGAACCTAGGCGGGAGTTTGCTGTAAGAGCAGCAAAAGTACATCCTTCGTCCCTAACAGAACAGCCATCTAAAACATCAATTTGATGTTTTAATGAGTGCCAACTTTCAAGGCAAGCTTGAGATTTTTCTCGTCAGTTAAATAAGAGGCTTGTTCTCTAGGGCATAAATATATATCCAAAGGAATATTTATTCACAAAACTCTGGTACACCTCTTTGTAGCTTCCAGGGGAGAAAAACAACAACACCATGGCATTGGAATTACCCCCAGATGGCACTCCAAGATTCTGCAGCCTCCAAGCTGGTCGAAAGGAGTTTGCAAACAGTTCTGCCTAAAAGTATCAAATAGACAAATGAGGTTTGCAGGACAACAGTGCCTGGAGAATTGTTTGGCCTTTGTGTTGCCAGGCTGTACATCTCGGCTGCTTAAACTGATCGTTGGGATTCCCCAACCTGCCGGTTAACCATGAAACTTAACATGTTGGCAATACTGTACTCTATGTCTGTATTTAATGCTGGACTGGTTTGGAGAGACCAGCAACAGGCAAAGTATTATTTTACAAATAGCATTGTTAGAATGAATAATCAGAATGTTAAAGGTTCAGTTACATGTGCCTTTACTTCATAACATTTAGACCACCTGCAGGATACTTTCAGATATAAGGTTTACAATATGCATGTCATTGTGCAAGGGACTTATCAATCTTGTCATGTCAGTCATGAATTTTCTTCTCTCAAATTATACGATCAAGATGAAGACCATCCTCATAAATTATTCCATGGACTGGAACAAAATATTGATTCATTGATTGATTGATTGATGGGTGGGTGGGTGGATGTATTAGAACATTCATATGCCAGACTTCCACCTATTTTGATTTCAGGCTGGTGTGCAACATACAATCAATACAATGAAACAAAATAACAATGATAACAACAGGTTTGCCTACAATCCATGTTATAGCTTTGCTATGCAAACCTAGTAACAATTTGACTTAACATTCAACGCATCCAGTATTTAGGCTGCCAGTGGCTTAAATGACTAGTGAGATAAACTGTACTATCCCTAGGGGAAAGAAACCAGTCGCTTTTCGCTTGTTGAATAATTAGTTCTAGTATGATGCTACCTCTTGACCCTTCGTCTACCTAGGGGCATATTAGGTATTGTGAAAGAGTGGAAAAATATGATAGAAAATAGGTTTAA
Source organism: Podarcis gaigeae (assembly GCF_964106915.1). Classification (NCBI taxonomy): domain Eukaryota; kingdom Metazoa; phylum Chordata; class Lepidosauria; order Squamata; family Lacertidae; genus Podarcis; species Podarcis gaigeae. The sequence goes on along the minus strand of NC_139687.1, from coordinate 24,590,924 downwards.
AAGTGAACAATTTCAATAAATGCGGATACTGGTTATAATTAGTATCTAACTGTGCTAGCAACAAGATTTTAAATTGAGTTTTTAAATGAAAATGTTTCTATCTCACGTGCTTCTTCATAACATCCAACACACAGAGACAATTTCTAACTAGGTTTTCCTTGGATGTTAAACCTACCAAAATGAATCAGGAGGGCTTAGTGAACCTTATTTCTGTTGTTTTGGTGGGCTGGGTATTTTTCTTCTTCAAAGGCAAGCAATGAGAAGAGGCTATTATCTGTCCTGCAAATAGAGATTTTTTTCTTTATCAGTCTTTGCAATTAATCAGATCCGGATGATTAGCATCCACAGGAGTAACAAAGATTGCTCTATGCTCTGTTGACATTATGAGAACAGAGTTTAAATGAGTGCCTCTTCAAATTCAGCTCCGATTGTGCTCCACATTAATAATGACTCCAATTGACTGAAAATGGCACAAAAAATATGCCCAATTAAGTGTCATTACAAGAGTTCAGTCAAATACCCACTTTGAAAAATCTCTTGGAAAAGATTAAGTTTCATGGAGTTTATAGTAGAATGCAGGGATGGTTGTTCCTTAATTCTTAAAGGTACATTGTCAATAAACATAGTTTTAAAAAATGCTTGAGTTAATAATTTTAAAAATGACTTAATTTCCATTCCCCGCCCCCTAAGAAAAGAGACAATGTTTGTGAAAGTTTGTTTGATTTCTGCAAATAGCCAGCTAATTATCACTAGTTTACAATTATATTATCCAAGTGTACGGACATGAGGATTTTCCCCCCATTACAAAAATGTAATGCATATCTAATGGCCTACATGTGAAAGAGAAGAATGGCAGGCCTCAAGCTTGTGGAATCTGGTCCCCCCCCCCAAAGGTAAAGGGACCCCTGACCATTAGGTCCAGTCACGGACGACTCTGGGGTTGTGGCACTCATCTCACTTTACTGGCTGAGGGAGCCGGTGTACAGCTTCTGGGTCATGTGGCCAGCATGACTAAGCCGCTTCTGGCGAACCAGAGCAGCGCACAGAAATGCTGTTTACCTTACCGCCAGACCTATTTATCTACTTGCACTTTGATGTGCTTTTGAATGTTGGCAGGAGCAGGGACTGAGGAACGGGAGCTCACCCCGTCATGGGGATTCGAACCGCAGCCTTCTGATTGGCAAGCCCTAGGCTCTGTGGTTTAGACCACAGCACCACCCACATCCCTAGTATGTCTCTAAGATGCAAAATACTGGCTGAGGGAAAATGCTGAGAATTAATGAACACTTGTTTCTGAGCTTATTACAGTATCTGGTCATAAGAATGGAGCAGACATTCAGTTTTGTTCGCATTTTAATGATAAACTCCCTAATTCCTGAACCAATATGCAGATTGGCACACATATACCCACTAAAATGCCCACTTCTCTTAAGTGCAGTTCTCCAGCCAAGGGATGTATAAAAAATGCATACATTAGAGAAGCATGTGCACAAAAATATGAGTGAAAAGGCATGCCAAAAATATGTTATATGAGGGGAAATTGCTTTGGAAAATGTGTATATTAGCTAAAACTGAATGCAAATTATGTTAGGAAAAATCCACACTAAAATGAAGAGGAGGGCTTTAAAAAGAAAATTCACAAATTGCTGCAGAGATGTAGAGAACTGAATCTAAGACTGGAAAAAGGAGAAACTGCAATTGGCAGATTTGACTAACCTTCTCTGGTCAGGAATTGGTTTTCAGGACCAGAAATGAGCTCCCAGTTCTTTCACACACAAAAATCAATTCTTGGTCCCCCACCACTGCCCAGAACCTTTCAGCAGCCTAACTTGGTGCATAGAGAGGTGAAAATGCTTTGTGCAAACCTTTTCTTAACTACCACAGATCACCCAGAGATCTATGGTAGATCTATCCCGTCCTTGATATGGAGATAACAGCTATCAGTGTCCCACAGCAAATACATGTGCATACGTAAATAGGGTTGCCATGTATCCTCCTTTTTCCAGGACACATCCTCTTTTTCAGGGGTAAATTTTCTGTCCCGGTGGATTTTTTATATTTGCCAAAATGTCTCTAGCTATACTTTCTGGATGAGACATAGACATAACTGGTGGCTGAATACTTGCTTTCCTCTTCTTTTCTCCTGCCCCCCCCCCCCCCTTAGCAATGTAAGGTAAAAAGCAAAGGTAAAGGACCCCTGGACAGTTAAGTCCAGTCAAAGATGACTATTGGGTTCTGCGCATAGCTGTCAACTTACAGATTTGAAAATAAGGGACCAGCAGCCTTGAAAATAAGGGATCAGCAACCAAAATAAGGGATTTTAGCCAACCAGCCGCCAAACGAAGCCTCAAGCAGTGCTTCCCATGTTTTGACCAGCATGAAGTGGGGGCTGCCCAGCTTCCCTCATTCCCCGCAAGCCTTCCTTTCGCTGTGCCCTCCGCCTCTTGCTTCTTCTTCGATCGCTCATCTCTCCCCATCACACTTCCTAGGGAGGGAGGGAGAGAGGAAGGGGACAGTCTCTCCAGCTCCGCTGCCGAGCCGAGGACAGCTGCAGCCCCTCCGGGAGAGGCGAGGCAAGAGGACAGGGAGGACATCGGGCAGCTGTTGCTAATCCCCCTTCCTCCCCGGCAGGGTGGAGACTGCTGCTCCTCCAGCTTCAGTGTTCTTTCGCCCGCCCCGCAGCAGCAGCAGCGACACAGGCCTGTTGGGTTTATCTTTGAAAGTGAAAGCGCCCTGGGCGTGCAGAGGCCGTGGGAAAGGCCTGTGTGCCTGTGTTAGACGGGAGGGAGGAGAAGGGGGAGCGGGGGGCAAAGATTGCAAACCCCCAACGCACTCAGGGCGGGCTTGGTTTGTTCCTGTTGCTGAGAGGAGAGAGGAGGTGGAGAAGGGGGGATTCTCACTGAGCCTTAGCCGTTCCCTGACGTGAAGGGACTTGGGGATCCTGGAAAGTGGCGGGGTGATGTGTTTGGGCCGGGGGGCAGCAGCTCTTTTGCTGCTGCCGCCGCCGCCTCTGTTGCCACTAGAGAAAGGAGGCGACACCAGTGAAGAGGAAGAAGAGGAAGACAAGGGGGCTCGGGCTAGGGGGGGAGTTGCCTGGTGGGTCTGGGTTTGGGGGGGAGACGGATGCCACGGTGCAGCACGTGTTACGATATGAGTGCAACGCAGCTGCAAACTGGCAGCTTGGTGAAAACATCACATGATGTGACTAGCTGTGGGAAAGAGCCTTCCCAGAAGTTCACAGGCTTCAAAAGTCTTTGTGCAGTGTGTAATATGAGACCTTCCTGTTGCGTATGTAAAGGAAGTCTTTGCCACTTGCTTGCTGAACACTGAACTGTTCGGACATGTTTTTTGTAGAGTTACATCAGTCAGAAATAAACAAGATGTAAAAGTATTTCTGACTATCTTCTTTCCCTGCTAGGGAAGCAAGGTCAGAAGGGGGTGTGCATTTTCCACGCTGGGAAATGTCGCCTATCGAGATCTCCTGGACTGCGGGAGATTGTAGCCAGGGCAGATCACCGGTAAGCAAGCCCGGGAGCCTGGGAGAGTTGCCAGGTTCTCCCGAGGGGGCTTGTTTTCCAACAGCACGCAGCTGCGGGGTGTAGTTGTTGCTGCCGCTGCCGCCACCGAAGAGAAGGGTCGGAGAGGCCGAGCCAGACTCAGGGAGGGAGGGAGAGGAGCTGCTTCCTTTGAAACCCGGGAAATTTATGGGACATCATCAATCTGGGACAGCAGCGGGAAACGGCGCTGGGATAAGGGAGTTTCCCGCCAAATAAGGGACAGTTGACAGCCATGGTTCTGCGCTTATCTTGCTTCAGGCCAAGGGAGCCAGCATTTGTCCACAGACAGCATCCTCTTTTTTGTTCTTCAAAATATGTCAACCCCAAACAATCATTTTTAAATAGGCCTTCAAGTGACTGAAAGCCTTAAAAAGCACCAACACAGAGAACCATAGAATTTTAGAATTGGAAGAAGCTCCAATGGTCATTTGTCCAAACCCTGCAATGCAGGAATCTCAGCTAAAGCATCCATGACAGGCCCTAAGTCCATTAAATTGTATGTGTATAATGGCTCTATTCACATATTCATAAAGGATTCATGCTGGACCCATACACAGAGCTATATGAATATTTTTGTGTGTTTAATAATGATATTGTCACTTCAAGAAATGTGAGTAGGTAGAAATTCCTAAGGAGAGCAAGGAAAGACTGAATTAGCATGCATTTTATTCATAAACGCAAAACTTGATGCTTTAACTTGTTTATGGTCTGTTTTCCTTTATGCCCAGACTTACTAACAGAAGTCTTGGATAAAAAAGAAAATAAAGAGTTAGAATTTGTGACCTCAAGTAATAGATAAACACACTATTTCTCTAGTTTTCCAACCTCTGTTCTGTTTCTGAGGAAGACAGAGCTTTGATCCCCCTTGGTTGTGTGAGACAACAAAACAAACATAATTGCAGCCAATGCAACTTGCAACAAATGAGAAAGCAATAACTGAGATAATTGCATAGTAATCACACTGAAGACTAACTGACTGTCCAAAGATATAAGTTATAAGAGAGACAGATTATATTTTATGGGGGGGGGGGGAATAAACCAGGTCAGTTAAGCATATAAATAATTTGCCAAACGTGGTAAGTGGTCTTACTATTAGCAAGTGGACAGATTTAAATGAAAACGCTTGATATAGAACAGCAGTCAACTAAGTGTGTTTGCAATCATGGTTGCTTATTGAATCATTCCATCCCCCCATCACTGCTGGGCTGTGAAGAGTCCATCAAATGGCCTTCGATCCCTCTTTCTGTGGTGGATGGGCCCTTTGTTTCTGCAGAAATGAATTTTAGCACATGGAATCAGAATAGCTGTAAAGGAAACTTGTACAGTGGTACCTCGGGTTAAGTACTTAATTCGTTCCAGAGGTCCGTTCTTAACCTGAAACTGTACTTAACCTGAAGCACCACTTTAGCTAATGGGGCCTCCTGCTGCTGCCATGCCACTGGAGCACGATTTCTGTTCTCATCCTGAAGCAAAGTTCTTAACCTGAAGCACTATTTCTGGGTTAACGGAGTCTGTAACCTGAAGCGTATGTAACTTGAAGCGTATGTAACCTGAAACATATGTAATGCGAGGTACCACTGTATTACTGACACCTCCTTTATTTGCTCAATAAGGTAAGATGTGCTGAGAATATTATTCCTAAAAATCCTTTGGCATTCCATGTTAGATAATGAATATTCTAGATGTCTGTGATTTCCTTATCATTCAGTGAAATCCCATACTCTTTTGTGCAAAGGAACACCAGTTTGCAATATTCTTAAAGCGGTGGGGGGGGGGGATACGATAGCACATGAAACCCCACTGGCTTCATATCAAGAGCTCCTAAAGTGAGAAACCAGGAGCTACTGGATCTGTATGCCTGTGAGCATATGGTGATCATCCAAGGCTGCAGCATGGAGGTATTCCTTAGTTTTGTAATTGCTCTGCTCACCCAGGTTTGTCCAGTGATTGCCTTCCCCTTACCTGGTTGGGTTATTTCACATACATACATACATATAACAATGCATATCATTAAGGCTCCCTCCTGACTAGTGTTTTATTATGGGCACCTCTTGACACGACAACAATACATTAGTGGTGAATTGATTCTGCTTCATTAAATTTTTCTGCGATGCTTCCCGTATGCTCCCAAATTATTGCTGTCCGGAGGGGCTATAGTCCAACAAAAGCAGGACAAAAATAAGCAAGAACATTTGCAGAATTTCAGCAGGAGGTCATAAGATATGCACTGAATAGAAATAAAGCATTAGGACCACCCCAAAACCTCTTGGCATTGAAAGTGGGATTAAGTCTGACTGCTCTGTTAGCATGATGAACACATATCATCATGAATGCACAATATAAAGGTCCACAGAAGCTTATCCTACAACAAATCTGTGAGTCTTTTAGATGTAAAGGATCTTTGCAATAGGCTAACACAGCTACACTTCTGGGAGTTGATTCCTAGCTGGCTTACTCGCTTTGGCTTCCCAGATCCCACTTCCTGTTCCGAAAAGCTGTCTCTGTGGCTTTCCGTGCCTGTTTTGGGCTTCCGGGGAGCTTTGGCTCTGTTCCAACCTGCTCTCCGTTCCTCCCTTATCAGCCAGCCATCCAAGGTCAGGGGGAGTCAATGCTGGCAGCTGTGGGCTCTCCTGTGCCAGTGTGAAAGCCCAGCCTCCCTGTTTCTGATGGCATTCTGCAGCCAGCTGTAATATTACACTGGGAGCTGGTGTATTCATGACACCTTTATGTTAGAATTGTTATGTAAAGTATCTTAGAAGCAAAGCAAAGAAAGATAGCTGCTGCTGTTGTTAAAAAGATTATTTTAAAAATTGTCCAGTAGCATCTTAGAGATCAAGTAAGTTTGTTCTGGGTATAAGCTTTCGTGTGCATGAACATTTCTTCAGATAACTGAATTGCTATTGGACAATTTCTAAATATTTTTATTTATCTATTTTGACTGTGTCAGACTAACACATCTACTAACCTGAATCTAGAATTATTATTATTATTATTATTATTATTATTATTATTATTATTAATTTTGCCCTTCATCAAAAAAAATCCTAGGGTGGTCACAGACTAAATAATCTGGAATAACCACAGATCAGGTTCCAAAGCACTTGTGTAAAGCTGCCCAGCATTGCTCTACAAAAAGGCAACCCATTAAGACCCATTTTACAGATGAAGGGCACTGAGGCTGAGATCATTAGCCCAATGTAGAAAGGGACAATGAAAATGTTGCCTCAGTGACTGCCTCATTTTATTGAGACAGCATGGTAGCCACAGTCTGACTATTGCTCATGTTAGACAACACTGGACCACTGGACTGTATACTTCAATATAAAGTAGCTGCATTCATTCATAATGATTATTCAGGCTTTGATCCTTAGACTAGGGTCAAATTGATGAAGAGTACTGTCACATCTCTTATGCTCATTCATTTTTGGGGAGCAGGCAGGAGTCTTGCAAATCTCAGCTAATTCTCTTTGCACAGTTAGCTTTAAAATATTTATCCGAGTTAACAAAAATAAAATAAAGAAGGAATAAATGGTCTAAATCTGGACTACTCTAACTTCGTTTTTAAAAAGGAGTTTAAAATGCACCAGCAGGACTGTTAATACAAACTCAGCACTGAAATAAATCCTGGCAAACCATGTTCAATCTCAACAGGTATTTGCAACCTTTCCATATAGATTTGGAAACTGCTTAGAAATAAACAGATAAATAAATTAAACTTGTGGTGTAAAATCCGGAATGGCTCATGTAGAAAATGTGAAGGACTCCTATATAATGCTGTAGGTATAACTCAAATGTCTCTTCAGTGCTAAAAATGGGTGCCCTGGAAGATAAACAAGACTATTTAGAAATAAGATCCTGGGGACAAATTCCAAACATTCTCCTTAAAACCCAGCAATGTTGTACCTAAGTCATGTCATCCAGTGACAGATACACCTGTGTATCGTCCCTGTTATTCATAAGGTGATGACAGGCTATTTTTATTCAGGAATTCTTTACTCTTCTTTCTTGCTACAGCAAAATAATAATAATAATCACTGTTTTTGTTTGTTTGTCCAGTTCATGCTGGGTTATCTCTTTTGTTTCTTTACATTTGGGTTACACATGAGTGCAATTTGAGAACTGCTGTGGTTTTTTGTGGAACATTTGACTGTCTCTCAGATTCAAATGCTGTTTTGGTTGAAGTAAAGAAAAAGAAAAATCACCCAAAATGACACTGTTGTTGAACAAAGCAAAGGAAAATCGCCTCAAAAGACACTGCTGACTTGGGTTGTCACATGTCCGTATTTTCCTACTGCAGTGTTCCGGGTACCTTATGACAACCCTAGTAGGATGCTGGAAATGGTAAATCTGTGAGGGCAAATCTACTGTTCCCAGGACTGTTTGGGGGAAGTTATGTGCTTTGAATGTCCCTTGAATGTGGTTTAAAGTCAAAATGTATCAAAGGTTTATAATCTCAGAGTGGCATAATTTATTGATGAATGTTCAGCAGATCTAGTAAAAGCAATGAAGATTTGTATGTATCTGTATTTAACCCTTCAGTTTTTCATGTTTATCTTACAATAATGAAAGGCAAGTTCATATTCACAAATGGAAAGTCTTCTAGGCCGACTTGTAGGCAAACACACACACAGAGACACACACACCTGGAGTAGATAAAACAAAATGAAATAGACTTCTGTTTTCTCCTCAAGTGGGTGCAGGCTAGTATAAATCTCTTCATGCTCTATTTATGTGTTAGAATTTCCTTCTACTGTCACTCCACAGGTATTTTCCATGCTACTGGAGATCGCTGGTATGTGTGGCTTGTTCCGCATTTGATTTTCTCAGCTGTCTTGTCTGAGGAAAATTATTTACTTTAGTAAAGGTTATAATTATAAGCCATCAAACTTATTTTGTTTCTCCTTGTATCTGTTAAACAAAAGTTTAGCTTGTCTTCCAGGATTTTCAAATAAAAACTATCAAAGCACATGTATTTTTGAAAATTCAAAAGGTCATCTTGGTCACTGGGTGCATGTCTTATTGAATATGCCTCTTGAAGAATAAACCAAATGTAATATAAAATGACATTTTACACCTTCCACTAGAGAGTAAGAAAATGTGGTCAGAGCCATCTCAGGCTAATAATAATGGAATTACACACACTGAGAATGTTTTTTCACATTTATTTACAAATGTTCCATGGTTCCTACTGCTTAGGTATACGTACTATAGCAGACACAACGTTTGAGAGGGCATTTAATCTTCCCAAACAAAATAAATGTTCTCAACACAACTAAGCATATATTTTTTTTAAGGGTCAGCAGTGATGGTCATAAGGAATGAAATTTGCAGTAGGGAAAAAAAGATTGTAATGAATTTACAGAGGAGGGGTAAACTGTATGCTTGAGCCCCCTTCTAATTCCTGAATCCAGCAGGGATTCAATTCCTGGAATAAAGGTAAAGGTAAAGGGACCCCTGACCATTAGGTCCAGTCGTGCCTGACTCTGGGGTTGCGGCGCTCATCTCGCTCTATAGGCCAAGGGAGCTGCCGTTTGTCCACAGACAGCTTCCTGGTCATGTGGCCAGCATGACTAAGCCACTTCTGGTGAACCAGAGCAGCGCACGGAAATGCCGTTTACCTTTCCACCGGAGTGGTACCCATTTATCTACTTCCACTTTATGTGCTTTAGAACTGCTAGGTGGGCAGGAGCAGGGACCGAGCAACGGGAGCTCACCCCATCGCAGGGATTCGAACTGCCAACCTTCTGATCGGCAAGTCCTACGCTCTGTGGTTTAACCCACAGTGCCACCCGCATTCCGCAATTAGCTTCCTGGTAATAGCCCTCTGAGGATGGACTATTAAGGTAACAAAGGAAGTGGAAGTGGTAACAAAGGTCAAATGGATGGGCCCCTCTCCCTAAACTTGTTCATGGTTAGCAACACAGAAGATCAGATTGGGGAGTTTTTGAGTTAGAAGGTAGAAGCAAGGCTGGGCAACTGGGAGACAGAGCCATGCCCGATTTCCGTTGGAATCCAAGTCTGTGGCTATGGGAGAGGAAAGACCCTCATAGGCTCAGGTTGAATAAACCATATATCACTGCAGCTTCCACGGTATCCAATTCTAAATGAAACATGAAGCCTGGATAAGTGTCTAGAATGCCTGGAACCTTGCACTGCTCAGAAGGTGGAGTACAACAATATCTAGACCAGATAAGTCCATTCAAAACCTAAACCTCACACTAATGCTGCTAGAAAAATAGAAGCCATAAAGGATATATGTAGAAGAGAAGGCTCTGGGCACTACAGGAAATAACAATGGACCTGCTCATTGGCTAAATCAGAGGTTTTCATCCTTTTTGAGTCCACAGCTCCCTTGACCAACTGCATTCTTTCTGCGGCATCCCTGTGGGGCTCAGGAGCCCAGTGATATCATCCCTTGCCTGCAGATCTGGCAGCCTCTCACCCTTTTTTGAACACCCTCCCTTAGGAAGTGTTCCCTCAGCTTCCTCTCCTTTACCCTCTCCTTAGGAGTCCTCCAGGCAGCTGCTGCCCCTGGTCTCTGAGCTGCCCACCCCCCTGCCCCAAAGAGGTGCCTCCCAAAGCTTATAGCCAGGGCTGTTGAAATAAACAGCTGTGCAAGCCTTTGGGAGGCAGAGACCTGAGAGGGCATCAGAAGAGGGAAGGAAGGAAAGCGGGACAGAGGCCAGTGTTGCCCATGGCACCCTGACCATCATCCAAGGCACTGTTAGAATTCTTGATCTATGCTTGCAATCATGGGATTTTTGTCTGTCACATGACGGTGTATGTTTTGACTCCACAGAGTGGGAAGTGACAGAGACAGGATGTTGGTGTTACTGTGTTCCATGAAGTGGGACTGTTGTCCTTTGTTCTTTTTCTCAATTCTGTCTGATGCTAGAGAGAGAGGGAGCCATGTTGCAGTCCTCCATGTGTGTTTATATGTAAACAAAGTAGATTAACCAAAATGCTGAGTTGCTGAGGTCTGTCACGCAACTGCACAAACTCTGCGGATCTCTAAGTGTGCCGGTGTCGGTTGGCATCTCTCACTGTGATGTTCAGGCAGAAGAAAGCTTTTGAAGCTCCCGAACGAAAGACCAGGAGGGAGAGAACCACTTGGCTAAACAGATTTCACAGACTTAAGGGTAGCCTGGGTTTTGTTCCACAAATTTTCAGTTTTACACATTCATGGTGTTGCCATGGGAGTTTTGAGGAGGTGAGAGAGGAAAGCTCCCCGGCCGGTCCACAGTTTTAAACTCCCGTAGTCACGCCCCATGCTGGCATTGATTGGCCGGGTGGGGTGTGATGCAGCTGGGGGTCACCTCGAGGGGGGCGTCAATACCCTGACCCCAAGCCAGATCACCGCGAGGACCCGAATGCCCGGCCACAGTGCCGCCCACCGTGAAAGGTGAGTGGACCTAGTTTGAGACAGTCTATGGAAATTGTTTTCTTGCTTCTGCTACTATAAAGTTTTGGATGTTTTAGGGGCCAATTAGTTCTGCATTTTATATTGTTACTGTTTTGCTGTATTTGGAATATGAACTGCATTGTGATTTTTTTTTTAAAAAAAATGAAAATCAGTATAAATAAATAAATGGTAACCAAACTGTTTTATTTTCAGGCTAGGCTGAGTCCTCTGACTTGCCTCATAATGGGACTCATTCTATTTCGGCTATTTACAAAGAGCCTTAAAATGGTGAATGAGGACAATTGAATTCCCAGGTCTCAAAAACATGTGTCTGTTAACATGCAGGGTGAAATGGCAGTTTTAGAACTGTGAGGTACTGCCCCATTTTCAAAACATTTTAAGCATCCTTTAGCTGTGAAATTTTTACTTAACTCTCTCAAGCTTCCAACTTACGAGAATCAATTACCCGTTTAGGTTTTTACTGAAGCATGTTGCAGCTCATAAACAGATCAGCCGCAGCAACATATTGTTTAATCTAACACAACAGAACTTTTAAATTCAATCTCAAAATTGCTTTCGAAAAGAACATCCAAGAGTGGGAAATGTGTGGAACACAGAGGGCATTTCTAACGCAAGGTGGGAGGCATGGAATCATTGGGATCCACATTCTCAAAAGTCCTGATATGCACAAAAGGAACATCCAAATCTACGAGGCCTTTTCACAGCACAAATGCCTTTACGGATGAATGCTATTTTGTATAAATGGCCAGAATACAGAGCTGCTTTTCCAAGGTAAAGCAATATTTTCTGTGATTTATTGAATTCTTTCCCCCTAATGTAACTGGATATGTTCCCATTTGACATCCAAAAGGTGTGCAAATCCATAAAAAGGATCAGTCGAGAGTCAGCTGTACACCCAAAACTCAAAAATGTTAACACACACAATATGACTATTTAATAATTCCCAGAAGCAGAACATGCAATTAATATATTGTATCCCCAGGGACAAGAGTTAATAGGATGTGTGTTCCAAGAAATGAACACAGCTGTTGGGCACCTTATTTTTGGCTATTAAAATAGTAATGGACTTTCTAGAAGAGTTGTCATGTCTCACAGTGTAAACCATTTTTAAGATACAAACTACCTTTAAAAAATGTTAGTCAACTTTTCCCTTTTCTTGTGAGGAATCCTATTCAGAAAAGGGAATTTCCCTTAAAAAAAGGGAAACGTTGACAGCTATGTTCCGGGGGGTGGGAGTGGCAATCTAAGCAATAATACCTTCTCTAGCTTTCTAATCATAGAATCCTTTTTAAAAAAATGTGTCGTATTTATTTATCATGTGTAATTCCCCCCCCCCCTTAATTCCAACAGGGTGCTCACAAAATAAGACGTGAAAACCACTATAGACCCACCAATAAAAATAACAGAATAAAAGGAGAGCCAGTGAATATATAAAGCAATTTTCAAACCAGCATTTTAAAAGCCTGGGCAGATATATAGATATTCACATCCTCCTCTGCATGTCTTCCAGCTTGTCAATATCTTTCTTAAATTCTTTTGGCCAGAACTAGACACAGTGCTCCAGGTGTGGTCTGACCAATGCGTCAAAAAATGAATTTGCATGGGGGCGGCTATGATTGTTGCTCAGATGTAGAGCCTAATGAATTATACAAGTAACCCCCCTACACTTCCCAGACTAATGAAGGGATCTCCATGCAGCTGTCCTTCAGCTTTTGAATATCTCTGAATTTTGTGGGGGTGTATTTTGCTCAACAAATTTTGATTCAATGTATATAAAATGCAATTTTATGATGAAATGTGTTCAAAAATGCATATTTCAGGGCAAAATGGATTAAAAAATGCATCTTTTAGCATAAAATATGTAGCAAAGTGTGCAAATTTGGTGCAGGGTTTTTTAAAAAATATATTATTATTTTTTACAAACATTTTCAGAAAGCTATAGAAAGACAGAATGGTTTCATGAATGAACATATGCAGGTGGAAATGGATTGATTCATCCATCCCTTGATATGCCATATAAACGAGCCTTTTATAACACAACAGTGGAGTGAGTCTCCTAATACCAGCACATGAACACATACCTACACAGACATATTGTGAAATAAGTTAAGAATAGATTTCACTATAATCTTGGCATTTCACGATCTTTCTGAGTTTCACTTACCATCATCATAACATCGTTTCTACGTGTGAATAATGCATGCCACATGTTGGGTGTAAAACTGCACTGGAAAAAAGCATTCTTGACAGAGAAGTATTATGTTTTTTATTGGCATATTTTATGAATAGAGGCTCTGAATAAAATTCCATTCTCTGTATATATAAAAAATATGTTAATCTGAAATGAAAGGACTATAGATGTATGCTCTTCTATGTTCTGCATTTATGGAAGTACAAACTTGTCATTTACGAGCTTTGTAAAGGTAAATTACATGGTAAAGAATACACTTGCTAAGGTGTAGTTAAAACATGACATGCTGAAATCAAGAGCTTTGACTACAAGAAGAGGAACAAGCTTAAAGTGCTACTTGTACGCTCTGCTGTGAACATTGGCTAATGCCTGTATTCTTTGCTGAACAGACAAGGTTGTGCTCTTGCATAGAAATGGGAAACTGCAGGCCTTTGTTAACCCATCCCAAATATCATTTGCGGGGTGGAGAGGAGGTTTCTCTCATTTCTAGCAAAACTAAGAAGGTCAGCTTCCTGAACTCAAGAAACTGATGCAGGGCCAGATTTAGTTTTGATGAGGCCCTAAGCTACTGAAGGTAATGGGGCCCTTTATATGTCAACAACAAATTGTCACTGTTTTTTGTGTTGAATATACAGTGGTACCTCGGGTTAAGTACTTAATTCGTTCCGGAGGTCTGTTCTTAACCTGAAACTGTTCTTAACCTGAAGCACCACTTTAGCTAATGGGGCCTCCTGCTGCTGCCATGCCGCCGGAGCCTGATTTCTGTTCTTATCCTGAAACAAATTCTTAACCTGAAGCACTATTTCTGGGTTAGCGGAGTGTGTAACCTGAAGCATATGTAACCTGAAGCATATGTAACCCAAGGTACCACTGTATGCTATATGATAATTTATGGACCTAATAGGTATCTAAAGCCATTTGCACATAACAAATAGGAGCCTACACAACTCAAAACACTGTGGCTGTATGTAGGTTTTATTTTATTTGCTTTTTATCTGATATTTTGGAAATGTACATCCAGGGTTTTTTCCCTTCAATTTTTTGGGGGGCCCCCCAAGAGAGTGGGGCCGTAAGCTATAGCTTGTTTAGCTTATACATAAATCCAGCACAGAAATGATGGCTAAATTGAATCTGGGTGGGAGGTCAGGCACATGTCTTGCCCGTTCCCATGTAAGGACATTCACAAGACAGCTACCCTACAATTTCTCCAGCTCTGACTGACTCACCAGTTACAGCCCTTTTTGGCAAAAAACAACTTGGCCAATGTTCTCCATGGCCTGGTAACTTCCAGATTAGATTATTGCAATGTGCTATACATAGGAAGAGCCCTGAAAGACAACCTGGAAACTTTGGTTGGCCACCTGGCAATCAAATTTTGCACCAGCTGAAGTTTACAAACCCAATACACTGGTAAGGTAAAGGTAAATGGACCCCTGACCATTAGGTCCAGTCGTGACCAACTCTGGGGTTGCGCCACACATCTCGCTTTATTGGCCGAGGGAGCCGGCGTACAGCTTCCAGGTCATGTGGCCAGCATGACTAAGCCACTTCTGGCGAACCAGAGCAGCTCACGGAAATGCCGTTTATGGATCCCATAAGACTAATTCAACCAAAATGAGCATTTGTGAAAAACAGAATTATTGGTGGTGGTTGCTTCTTCTTCTTTTTAAAAAGTACTCCATAAAAGATTATTTCTCAATAAATCCTAGAAAATGCAAGCAAACAGCTGTTTCAATATAGTTTTCTTAAACACAGCCTGCTCTAATTGTGTTGCTATAAAAAGGCAATAACAGAATTATGTAGAAATTCTGTAGGAAAACAAAAACAGTCAGTTTTAAAATAATGAGCAGAGACTCAGGTGCAATCTACAGACATATAAAATAACACTGTGAAAATGCTTTTCTAAAAAAAAGTTTTGGAAAATACATTGAATTTTGCATAGCTCCCTATCGCCATCTAGTGTCACATTTGTATATTGCACTTTACAACACATTTAAAACGTTTTATTTGCAGCTGTGTAGGTGAGTCCTCAGTATACAAGAATACAGTTCAGGGGGAGGCGAAAAGCTCAGTGGCAGAGCACATGCATTGCATGCAGATGGTTCGGATTCAAATCCTGATATCTCTACTTAAAAGGGCCCAGGCAGCAGCTCTTGGGAAAGATGGTTAACTGATCCCCAGGGAACTAGCAATCAGCATAGATGATTTGGGGTTAGATGAAACAATAGTCTGACTTGCTTTAAGGCAGCTTCCTATATTTACAGACACAAAGGGCAGGGTTTAAATAACTTGTTGCAAGTGGGGGATAAAGTCCACTTCCACAATAAACTTTCCCTGCTCTCACCTTTTCCCCATCTACCCCTACATCTGTTCTGGAGAGTTGGGAAGGGACCCGAAACAAGTTTAGGAGGCCCAAGGTTATGGGTTTGTTTTTTTAATTACGAAACACACAGGTGAGGTTTAATTACTTTTTAATTCAAAAGAGGTCTTCAAGCATACTTTGATTTCCAAATAATGGACCTTCATATTTGGCGAATGCATTATTGGGAAGGTCTGGCAGGAAAACATTAGTGGTGAAATTGAAAAGGCAATAAAAGTGCAGGAAGCTAACCTAACCTGCTTTATTTATGCCTTGAGACTTCACTGAAGATAGGCAAAAAATGATATTAGTATCAACTGGTCAACTTTGCCAGCAATAAAAGTGAGCTTCCTTGAAAGGAAATGAAGTGATACGAAGCTAATGTTACGCATAAGGAGGGAACCAAATACTATGCAGCTGTTCAGAGTATTCCCTGCTGATTCTAGAACTTTGGTTCAGCGATTGTCAAAGATGTGTTGCATAATAGTTAGGTCGCTCCAGGTAAGTTTCCTACTAGAAAAGTAAAATCTGGAAATGTATTTAGAATCGTTGACTCCCTTCTCCCCTGGCAGTACATACGTTAAAAGATAAGGGCAACCAAGGTCACAGGGTATGCCACACTCTTCCAAAGTTGGCATATGGGGAACGCATTGTACCTGGCTAGCTAATGAACAAGGGGGAATTAGACTTGCCCGCAAAGCTGTAAATTCCAGACATTACTATTGCAGACATTGCTATTGCCACAAAACAAGGCAGATGGCTCTTGTTCAGTAACAAGCACTAACATCTGAAACTTCCATGGACTCTGACGTATTCTTCACTAATGTGCCTATGCATAAGCTAAACACATTACCGCATCTTCCAGGTGCAAAATGGTGAGGGAATGAAAAGTGGCAGATGCAGAAACAGACTACAGTCAGCAGGCCTGCTGTCTGAATATCACAATTTTCTAATCCATTAAAAATATATCTATCTTAGAGTACTTATGCCTTAGCCCTTGGAGGATCCTAAGTAATGATAATGCTCAGACCATTCTGTTCAAATGGTGCCTTTTCGCCAGTTCATGTAGCTATCTACCATTCAAAATAAGAATGGCTTTAGGGCCAAATCTACCATAAGTTTGATGTTATTATTAATAATAATGTATTTATACCCCACCCATCTGGCTGGGTTTCCCCAGCCACTCTGGGCAGCTCCCAACAGAATATTAATAATATTAATAAAAAAGCAATAAAACACCAAACATTAAAAACTTAACTAAACAGGGCTGCCTCCCGATGTCTTCTAAAAGTCAGGTAGTTGTTTATTTCCTTGACATCTGATAGGAGGACATTCCACAGGGCAGGCACCACTACCGAGAAGGCTCTCTGCCTGTAACCTCACTTCTCACAGAAGGCCCTTGGAGCTGGACCTCAGTGTCTGGGTTGAATGATGTGGTGGAGATGCTCCTTCAGGTCTACTGAGCTGAGGCCGTTTAGGGCTTTAAAGGTCAGCACCAACACTTTGAATCAGAGGTAGGCAACCTAAGGCCCAGGGACCAGATGTGGCCCAGTCGCCTTCTGAATCCGGCCTGTGGACAGTCTGGGAATCAGCATGTTTTTACATGAGCAGAATGTGTGCTTTTATTTAAAGTGCATCTCTGGGTTATTTATGGGGCAGAGGAATTCATTCATCCCCCCCCCCCAAAAAAATATAGTCCGGCACACCACATGGTCTGAGGGATGGTGGACCGGCCCATGGCTGAAAAAGGTTGCTGACCCTTGCTTTGTGCTCAGAAACGTACCAGGAGCCAATGTAGGTCTTTCAGGACTGGTGTTATATGGTCTTGACAGCCATTCCCAGTCACCAGTCTAGCTGCTGCATTCTGGATTAGGGCCATGGCAGGGAAAAGAGGCTTTAACCATAGACTGCTAGTCACAATTGCCCTCTTCTGTAAGAACTCAGGGGTGATCAAGGGAGGCCACAGCATCCACAGCAATTACAGGACCTTGGAGAGCCCCCAGTGTCCTGCTGAAGCAGTTATATGAGCTACTGACTCTGCAAGTACTGTTCCTAGATCACACTGATGCCTCATATACCTCATATTGTCTCATATGCCTCATATTGACCTGACTTGTAATGTAATAAAGTCCACCTTCCCAGAGGAGCCTGGTAGCTGTTACAAGGACTGTGCCTTATTTTGCAGCATTTGATTCCTGAAGGGCTAGGGGAACAGGAGGAGAGCAGAGGATCCCTTCAACTGGGTCTTTCAGAAGGTTCTGGCATTTCTTCCTACCATTGTGAAAGGAGAGGGTGTTGGACGAAACTGTCAGGGATGCTGAGAGTGAGAAATGTGCATTTCCAAGATTTCTCAGAAAAAGATGTAGAGGATTCTCTGAGAATCCTCTTAGAAGGCAAGATAAGGTTGTTAGGTGTCTATGTTGAGGGAGACAGAGAGAGAGAGAGAGAGAGAGAGAGAGAGAGAGAGAGAGAGAGAGAGAGCCAGCCCATCATGTTTATGGGTGAAATGGGAATTCCAATTTCACTATATATTTTAAAACATATGCATAAGTATATATGCAACAATTTTAAATGATTTTTAAAAGGTGGGCCTTTAAATGGGTAAAAAAAGAAGAAGCAAAGGAAAATTGTTCACAACATTAGAGAGACATAATTAAAATGTTCAGCAGTCTTTTGCTTCAGGAACATTTTGCTTCCATCACGCAAAAGGCTAGATAAATCCTGATTATGTTTTTCTTGATAGTTTATGTTTTCATAATTCATATAATATGCACCCTCAGTTCGCACACTCCAGCTGGTTGCTTTTTAGAGGACACTATTACATAGTCTTTAGGTCTCCTACATTAAGGATGAAAGGCTAAATTCATTTACCTGGAAGATCAGTATAATGCAGAGGGCTTTATTCCTATGTAGACAAGAACAGGAACTGCACTGAAAATAAACTTTTTCTGTAAACACTCTCCTTTCATGTAGTCATCTGTCAAGCAAGTAGATTGTTTTTAGCACCATCTACAGATTATATAAACTGTAATTCATGGATTTAAGAAATTATAATTTAGCTGTTTGCTTGGTAATGAGACATGTATTCTGGTGATTTCATCTGTCAAGAACTTTACTAATATCTTGGTCTTGGTGCAGATTTGTATTTGATCTTTAAATAATTGACATACTACACTCAAATATAGCAAATGCTTGTATCAACTCTCAAAACCTGCAGCCGTCTGCAAGAAGACATTCCACTCCAAAATAAACAACAGATCCTGCATAGGCATATGGTTTAAATAATCTATGGATAGCGTGCAGTCAGAAATAGTTTATTCTGCACATCTGTAACAGTGCTCCATTTTTAAAAGACACATTTTTTCTTATTAGAGCATATATATATATATATATATCCCTTGACAGTGTTAAAGAATCTGCTTCAGGAAAAGCATAAAACCTCTTTGGGCAATTCAGTCCATATTTCATTTAATCATTTGTGCTCCTTTTGTTACTTTTATACTTTTCAAGCAGGATAAAACAAAGAATAATGGCATATATTTGCCTTTTTCGAGAAGAAACAGCCTAGATCAGCAGCAGACTAAAATATTGGTCTTAATTTATCATTTGTGTTTCTCCCATCAATTTGTGGGCTAACACCTATTGACAAGAAGGCAGAGCAGAAAGGCATTAGAATGACAAGGAATTACATAGATTTGCCTATTCTTGGTTAACACCTCACCAGAAATGGGGCTTGATGGCTCTTTCCTTGTTTAGTGCTAGTTGTTACCATGCTGGCCCAGTTCAGGCCAATATTTAGTCCATTTTTGTATTTTTGGCTCATCCCATAGTGGGGATATTGACATGAACTTGAATTTGCTGTCAATATTTTGCCTATTGACCCAGAAATTTTGCGCTTAAAAATGTTACGACTGATTTTGGCTCTGATGCAAATCATTTGCCCCAAGGAATCACGAAAACAACACAGGAGAAGAATTCTGTGCGTTTTTAAGCTTTTTTCTATGTTGTATATTCCTAAATCTGTTATTCATTTACTTTAAGGTCGTTAATGTCCCTTCTGCAAAATAAATAGTATTTTTAAATGGTTTTTTAAAAGGATAAGACAAATACATGGAAGCTAAAACTTTCAGGGGCTACTAGCCATGATGGCTGTGCTCTGACATTGATGCTGAAATCCAGCATCACCTGAGCTCTGCAAGTACAGTTTTCTCCCGATTGAAGTGCAGAGTGTTTGAGGACCGGAACATTTGCAGGGAAATCAAAATGCTTGTTTACAAAGCTATTGTACTACCAACCTTATTGTATGCTTGTGAAACATGGGCTGCTTATAAACACCATCTACAGCTCTTCACAAGATTCCATCAATGGTGTCTCCGAAAACTTACAGATCACTTGGGAAGACAGGCAAACTAATGCCAGTGTACTGGAAGAAGCAAAGATCACCAGTGTTGAAACAATGATTCTTCAGTATCAACTTTGTTGGACTGGTCATGTTGTGCGGATCCCTGATTATTGTCTTCCAAAGCAACTACTCTATTCTGAACTTAAAAATGGAAAGTGTAATGCTGGTGGTCAACAAAAGAGATTCAAAGACTCTCTCAAGGCACATCTAAAAAAAGTAGTATCAATGCTGACAACTGGGAAACACTGGCCTGCAAGCGCTCCAATTGGAGAACAGCCTTTACCAAAGGTGTCATAGGTTTTGAAGACGCTAGAACTCAGGACGAAAGGGTGAAATGCGCTAAGAGGAAGGCATGCTTGGCAAATCCTCACCATGATCAACTCCCACCCAGAAACCTATGGACCCACTGTGGAAGGACATGTGGATCCAGAATTGGCCTCCACAGTCACTTACGGACTCACTGTTAAAACCATGTTTATGGAAGATAATCTAACTCGGCTACGAGTGATCGCCAAAGAAGCTCGGCCTCTACAGTTGAAGACAGTATCCTTCTAAGTATCATTTGCTGGAAACTGCAGGAGCTGAGAAAGCTCTTGTGCTTGGGTCCTGCACGTGTCCTTCCCACAGATATCTGGTTATATCCACTGTTAGAACAGGATGTTGGACTAGATGGGCCATTAGTGTGATCTAACAGGCTCTTCTTATCTTCTTACCACTGGATCTTTTCTTTGCCTGCAGGGCACAGACATCTAAAGAAACATTCATTGTTCTTCAACCTAACCTTTTCTTATTTGATAGGATTATGGTAACAACACCACTCACTATCTCTGCCTCACCCTCATGCTCAGAGAGGGGAACTTGGTTTTTTATCTGTTTTTGTATTTGCCTGAGTTTGGATTACTTCAGTAAAAAAAAAAAAAAATGTTTTATTGTCTGAAACTGTATCTGTGGCTGGTGGCTGCCTGCCTGTCCAAGCAGAAAAGGGTGTGCATTTTTGTAATTTAAATAAGTGCATGACATCATGACATCTTCAGAAATAAAAGGCTGTATATTTGCTCTCTTTTCTGCTTTTGGCAATGCATGCTGCTGATTGCTGACAGTCACAGCAGGAGCTGAGTAAATATGCATTAATAGAAGAAAGGTCTTCTGTAAGTTTGTTGTATAAGGCCAATGCAGGGCACAAGGTGATAAGATATCATGACAGCAGTAAGGTATTTCTTTCCTTTTATTCCTGTAGGACACAGGGGCATGGGACAGTCTCCTTTTTCTTCTTTTTAACCCAACAAAATCCCTGAAGGAAGCTACACCACAGAGGCACTGTGAGAGAAAATGCCCCAGGAGTCTCACTTGCTGTGGCAGCAAAACATGAGGTTGTGTTCTCCCACCCGCAACAATTGTAATGACTTGCGTGCTGAGGTCCCCAAGACACCCCAAACCCAATAACTCAAACTTCACACATTATTTTTGTTTAAGGTTTTTGGCATAATTTTGGCCACAACTTTATTATCAATACAAATTGTGAGTGGTTGCTTAGGCATTGGTTAGACTATCTGTCCTCCCCGCCTTGGGGACAGCCCTGACTCCGTAGTCAGTGCGGAAGAGCAAGATCAGGGTCAACTGGAGCTGCGAAACAGACCCTCAGCTAATCCCCGCATGCTCCTTGGAACTTACACGGCCCGCACCCTGCACCAAGGGTTTGGACGAAGGGGATGGTAAGTTCCAGAATTCCTTTAACGGAATACCCGTGCAGCATTGGAGGGGCAGGCCCAGCCTATCCATACCCCTCCACCAACCAATTTTAACCAATGCCTAACCGCCAACCTTACAAGTTGTGACGATTTGCTACGCAGTAGGCAAAACCCAATTGGCACACACTAATCAGCCAAGAGGTAAATTCCTACTGGGCCCCCGCACCAAGGCGAACGACCCCATGACAGGCATAGCAAGGTCAAGCGAAGCCCAACAAGGGAGGGCGGGCGGGAGATCCGATGTCCACAGCAAAAGAGAAAGAGAAAGCTGTGGACCTTGCTTAAATAGCCACTGACCCCACCCCTAAGTTTGCAACATCAACTTTCCCCAGATAACCAGATCCTCCCATCTAAACAAGCCCTGGCTTTAACTTGCCTAGCAATCATGGGGTGCCTTGTATAGCCCCATCCGCAACCCGTGCTCTCCTTTTAGTGAGAACACGCTTTGCGTGCTGAGGTCCCCAAGACACCCCAAACCCAATAACTCAAACTTCACACATTATTTTTGTTTAAGGTTTTTGGCATAATTTTGGCCACAACTTTATTATCAATACAAATTGTGAGTGGTTGCTTAGGCATTGGTTAGACTATCTGTCCTCCCCGCCTTGGGGACAGCCCTGACTCCGTAGTCAGTGCGGAAGAGCAAGATCAGGGTCAACTGGAGCTGCGAAACAGACCCTCAGCTAATCCCCGCATGCTCCTTGGAACTTACACGGCCCGCACCCTGCACCAAGGGTTTGGACGAAGGGGATGGTAAGTTCCAGAATTCCTTTAACGGAATACCCGTGCAGCATTGGAGGGGCAGGCCCAGCCTATCCATACCCCTCCACCAACCAATTTTAACCAATGCCTAACCGCCACCCGAGCCCTTTACGCTCGCCGCCAACCACTCACAGACTAAACCACACCCTCAACTTGGACACCACTGCATCCAACCAGACATCATTCCCCAAAGGGGAAAGATGCACCCCATCATCCCTGAATAATTCAGAGGCCTTGAACGAAATCAGAGGGTGAGGAATCACAAATCCGCCCAAACCAACCACCAATTTGCTTGCCGCGGAATTAATCCGCTTCCTAACTCTTTCGGTGGCCGCCGGGCAAGGGCTACCCCTCCAAATGCGGCGTTTCAGCAGCTGCGACCAAATTAGTGTGGTTGAAGGCACCAAGGCCGCCAAATCCCTCAAGTCCAGTAATATGGCAGCACGCAGCCCAAAGCAGGAAGAGGAAACCATATCATTCTCCCCCAGCTGCACCACTATCGCTGTAGGGGGGCCAGCGTGGAGGACCCGTCTGTGCATGAGAGGCAATAATTCTCTCCACTGCATCCCTCGTCTGGAAATCCAGGACACCTGCACGTGCTGCGGAAGGCCCAAGCCAGCTCCCAGACCAGATTGACGAGCTCTGACAGCGGCCCAGTGCACAATGCTGTGTCCCACTATCCAAATACGGATAGCGGCCAGACCTAGGGTTAAAACACAAAAATGTCAGTACACACACCACCATTATTTCCTCACATATACTTTGAATGCATCCGATCTCCAACGACCCAGGTCCTTTATCCTCCTTGCAGACAAACCCCAATGGGCAGCTGTCGTTGCAGCACCAATACGGAAGGAGTGAGGAGCAAATTCCGATGCTTTGCGGCCGCAGGCCACTACCACCTTGCGCATCACCTTAGTGAACTGATGCCGGACTAAAGGGTGCCCATTTTCATGAATAAACAAAGGCCCCTCGCCTGCCGGCCGCAAGGACAAGTATCTCTTAAGATCCTTTACGGGGCAAGGACCCTTCTCTCCCGTTGCCGAGAGCCGAATGACGGCTCCCCTACCCACCTGGTCGGTCTTCGAATTCCTGATATGCACCCTCAGGTCCGACTGTGACATGCTCACGTCCTGCAACAGCAAACCCCTGGAACCTCCATCCCGTTTTTGCTCCAGGACCACCTCGCCTACCCTCAGTGCCCCAAAGAATGCCAAGGAAAAGGCCGCTGAAAATAGACGGGCCTCAAACTTGGACCAACAGATGCTCCGCAGTTTACTGCGCATCTGTATCAGCAACTCAAAAGTGATGGGACTTCTGGGAACAGTCCTCGATGGGGTGAGCCGTCCCCATCCCTCCAATGCCCGGCGCACCACAAACTTCCTACATGGGTCCTTGTCAAAAGTGGCCCTGCTAAAGAAAGAAATTGCTGCCGAGTGAAGTCGCAGGGTCCTAGCCGCCCGGCGCATCTGGAACAAATGTGCCAGATACTTAAGCACCTGGGCAGTAGAATGAGGGGTGATGACCGCCCCCGCCGATTGGCCATTAAAGGACAGAAAATCAGCCCAGGCCTTCTTATAGGACCTTAGCGTGGAAGGGGCGACTGATGCTGCTACTCCCTGTGAAACTAAGTGTTGCCAAGGTTCCAGAGATGATCCGGGAAAATCTCCGGACGGTCTCGAGCCTCTGGCGCCAATGACCTGAATCGTTCCATCTGAAAACGGGACAGAGCATCAGCAATCTCGTTAGAAATACCCGGAACGAAGCGAGCAGAAAATACAATATTAAAACGCAGACAGTGCAAAACAAACACCCGAAGCAAGGCCGAAACCCTAGACGACCGGGATGACTGCTTAGCTAAAACAGTCACTACTGCCTGGTTATCGGACCAAAACAAACCCGATGGTCCTTAAAATGCTCGACCCACAAGTGTACCGCAACAACTATGGGGAAAAACTCAAGAAATGTCAGGTCTCGAGTTATCGCTTCCCCACACCAAGCCTGGGGCCAAGGTTCAGCACACCACCTGCCGTCCCAAAACAAACCAAACCCCAGTGACCCTGCCGCGTCCGAATGCACTTGAAAATCATTGTGGAGGTTCAAAGTGTCCTGCCACAGTGATACGCCATTAAATTCTTCCAGGAATTCCAGCCACACACGGAGGTCGGCTTGCACTTGGGCGGACAAACGAACCCTATGATGCGGTGCCTGCAGCCCCGAGGTAAGTTTGGCCAGGCGAGAGCAGAACGGGCGCCCCGGCGCCACCACCCTGCAAGCAAAGTTTAAATGACCTAGCAACGACTGAAGCTGTCGCAAGGTAACCTTCCTCAATGGGAGCAGTTCTTCAATGACCTTCCTTAAAGCAACTAACTTATCTGGCGGCAAACTAGAGGTTTGGGCCACGGTATCCAACAAGATACCCAAATAGGTAAGTTGCGTAGTGGGACCCTCAGTTTTCTCTGCTGCTAATGGAACCCCCAGGTCTTCAGCCAGGGACGCAAAGGCACGCAGCAGAACCACGCAATTCCCCGTGTCCCTCGCGGAGGCCAGTAAAAAGTCATCCAAATAATGCGTAACCCCGCCCAAACCGGTTCTGTCGCGCAAGGCCCATTCCAGGAATGAGCTGAAACACTCAAAAGCCGCACAAGCTACCGAGCAGCCCATGGGCATAGCCTTATCAAAATAGAATCCCCCGTCAAACTGAAAACCCAGCAGCCAGAAATCCTCAGGATGAATTGGCAACAAACGAAAAGCCGACTCAATGTCGCACTTGGCCAATAGGGCACCAGGCCCAAACTTCCTTATCATCTTGATCGCATGATCAAGAGAGGCATACTTCACCGAACAGAGCTCCGGGGGAATTACGTCGTTAACCGACGTACCATTAGGATGAGAGAGGTTATGAATTAGGCGAAACTCCCCCGGGGCCTTCTTGGGAACTATTCCCAAGGGTGAAATGTGCAAATTAGGAAAGGGGGGGGTGGCGAAAGGACCAGCCATACGACGTAAAGCCAGCTCCTTTTCAATTTTCTTACGCGCCACACCAGGCATGTCCTTAACGGATTTCTGGTTCCTAGGATTCTGGGCTACAGGGGCCACGACCACTGGGATCCTAAATCCCAGCGAAAAACCATTACTCAAATACGACGCTGACTCTCTGTCTGGGTAAGATTCCAGTAACGCCAGTAACGGCTGTAGCCGAACCGGAGTATAGGCCAAAGAAAAGATATCACTTTCCTGCTCCGGGAACAGGAGGCTGGGCAGGGACCTTGGGGGGCTGCTGGGAGCCCCCTCCCCTGCGAAAGGGCCGCCTGGCCGCGGAGCAAGCAGAAGCCGAGTGGCTCCCAGAGCATTTGTCACAAAGGTGTGCGAATTTACAGGCTTGACGTTGGCAAATGCCCTTATTAAAGTCCCAGCAGAACCACTTGCGCCCAACTTTTTGGGTGGCAGGCTTGAATTTTTGCAACTCAGAAGCCTTCTTCTCAATACGTGGTGCCACATAAGTGGTCCACACATCCAAGTCCTTCCTGTCCCAGCGGGCCGTCGGTATCTTGGCCGCCCTACGCCTAAAGTTCTGGTCATATGATAATGCAGCAGTCTCGCCAGCCATCGTAAAAGCTGAACGGACAATAGACAGATAAACCCAGAGGTGCAGAGACCTCTTGGGATACGCTGCAGAAATCACACCAGCAAAAACCTGGAAACTATCCATCCAACGTTCAAAAGTCCTGTCAGCCTTTGCTACAATTGTCCGTCTTTTGGGAACGGAAAGGCCCTTGTCCAGCGGCTCCCGACCATCAAGCGGAGGAGCCAAGCTGAAAATATCCACGTAGCGGCCATCCAGAATCCTAGACCGCAATTTGGAAGACAAGTGGGCACCAGGAATAATATCCCTAGCAGAATTGGTGGAGACTCTTACGTCAGGCACCAGGACCCCTTCTCGACACTCCTGTACGGCGCCATACCTGGCCCTATGAGAATTTGCCCTACGCTCCCAAACCCACTTTGGCAGCCCCGACGACTCCCCGTAGCCCCAGTAAAGCTTAAGGGGGGCCCCCTCATCACTGCTAGAGCTGATGGAGGAAGTACCTGAAGTGGAGGACGATGTGTCCCTCCGTCTCTTCTTAGAGTGCCTCCTGGAGCCCCTTTTTCGGCGACGATGCCCACCGGAAGAGGACCTTGGAGGAAGAGGAAGACTGTCTTCAATCGAAGAATCTGACGCTTCACCCTGTTGCACTGCACCTGGGGCTGACTGAACAGAGACAACTTGTGAATGAACTGGATTAGAATGCCCCAGCGCTGGGGGCCGTACAGGTGAGCCCCGTACAGCGCGGCCCCGGGTCGATGCGCTTCTTCTGGCGCCGACCCTGGCACGACCACGGCCCCTAGGCACTGCATCCTGCGATACAGGCAGCGCCGAAGGTTGGACCTGCGGAGCATCAGGTAAGCCAACTCCGGCTAACAGTGGCTCCCCTTCTTCACTAGATGATGATGCAGGAGAGGAAACATCCACCGGGGGAGGCGGGAATGCTGATGACGTTGACGGGGTCGAGCAACGGTGTAGCAGGCCATCCATCTCCGCCTCTACCCTTGCCAGTGTCACCGGGTCGCCAGACAAACTTGAAACCATAGCCTGGATGCGTTTCAAGGACTGACCAGGCTGCGGAGATCGCAAGGCCTGGGATGGGCCTTTTATAGGCCGCTTCGAGGAGCGGGCTGGAACAGGCCTTCCTGCTGCCTTCTTAGGAGCCATTCCTACTACTGGTGAGAAAAGAAAAGAAAATAAAATTAAGTAGGAAAAAAAAAAAAAAAACACCAACTAAGTTCTTTAAGACGCTAGAATCTGCAAGAAAATGAAGCAGAATGAATTAAATAGTTAATTAAAACTAAGACCTAGACTATAAAATGATGCACCAGTAGACAGGAGGCAACCCCTTGCTTACAGATTATGCAACAGATCGGTAACCCAGGAGCAGCTGGGAAGAGCACCAGCCACCAAATCAGAAGCTGTCCAATACGGAAACAAACCACAACCTTGTGCTCTTTACCAGCACACACACCTACACTAGCCGTCCAGGCTGCGTGCAATTGAAGAAATTAATTGCCTGCAAACATATCAACTGCCACAAGAGGTCGCAGTAGTACCAATTATACTCAGCCTAGGATAAAGCAACCACCAGGCCCTGCAATTACTAGGCCTGAACGCTAGAGGCCGCCACGTGGCCGAGAGGAATCAAAATGGCGCTCCCGCCTAATGAGGCTGCAAAATGGAGGCCTCACAGCTCTCCGCTCAAATCAATGCACCTCTGGGGACAACCAGCGGCACCCAGCCCCCCAGCAACACCAGGCCGGCCTCCCAGGGCCTGCTACAGGGCAAGGTAAGCCACCCCTAGCCAGGCAGCCAGCCGCAGGGAAGCAAAGGCCCTGAATAGCGTTTTCGCGGGGGGGGGGAGGGGGGGGAGGAAAAAAGGCCCGAAAACACAGGCCGCGGCACGTCGCGGCGCGAGCGCGCCCACCCCCCCACAAAGCGCGCACCCCCGGCTCTCACGGGGAATCGGGGCCCCGCTTGCCTTCGGAGGCCGATGCAGGCCTCTCCGGAGCCTCCGGAGGCCCAGGGAGCGCCAAATCGCAGGGAGGCCCCCGGCACCTGCAGGCCCAGGCGGCGGGGGGGGGGGATCGCGCGAAAGCCGCCCAGGAGGCCTACTCCGGCACCAACAGAAGCCTGTGGGGAAGGGAGAAGCAAGGACAAACTGAGAAGAAATGTTCCCTTGACTGGGGATCGACCCTGCAAGAGGGCAGGGG
Organism: Podarcis gaigeae; assembly: GCF_964106915.1. NCBI lineage: Eukaryota > Metazoa > Chordata > Lepidosauria > Squamata > Lacertidae > Podarcis > Podarcis gaigeae. The sequence continues at coordinate 24,562,680 of NC_139687.1, read as the reverse complement.
AATTGAGGGAAGCCCTCCCCACACGGCCCCTGGGCCCAGGCCGAGCACCCCCCCCCCGACTAAATTAAAGGGAATTAAAACAAACAGGAAAATTAAATAAAGTGGGGAAGGATCTTTCAGCAACAAATTAAAGAAAGAGGAGAAAATGGAGGAAGAAAAACAAAGGGAAAAGGTATACGACCCAAACTTCTGCTGTAGTCACTCAGAGATCCGATGAGATCCGATGTCCACAGCAAAAGAGAAAGAGAAAGCTGTGGACCTTGCTTAAATAGCCACTGACCCCACCCCTAAGTTTGCAACATCAACTTTCCCCAGATAACCAGATCCTCCCATCTAAACAAGCCCTGGCTTTAACTTGCCTAGCAATCATGGGGTGCCTTGTATAGCCCCATCCGCAACCCGTGCTCTCCTTTTAGTGAGAACACGCTTTCTCTTGCCCATCCCTGAAGAAAGTGTCTCCCTTCTTTCATGGGCAGAGAATGGGACTACCAAGAAAGGAAGGGCACGTGATTGTGTGTCCTGATCATTTTTCACTTGAGAACAATTGTGGATTGGTGAATTAGTTTTGCTTGGTACCGGGGAGCCTTTCCCCTGCAGATGTTGACTATTCCTCCTGAAGGACAGTCTAGTTTTATCTCTGGTTGAGTTGGCTCGAAAACTAGTACTGTAACTAAATTAGAAAAAGGTCTAACCTGAAAGTTTCTGGGAATGTTGTAACTTGAAGGTTTCATAGGACAAAAACAAAAAACAAAACCCTGTGATTTCAGCTCTTGACTCCCAAAAGGGTATTTATTATTGAAAGTCAAAAAAGTATCAATTTATGCACTCCTAAGATGATAATTTTGAAGGTTATTTCAGAAGAAGAAGGGATGGATTGAGAGCAAAGGAGAGAAAAAGAGGATGGGAAAGGGAGCAGAAAGAAGAACAGGTGACAAGGGGGTCAAATTATTCATCTTTAATCTGCAAAAACCAACAGAAAAAGGAGAATACTTGGTGGTAGATTAAATTCAGAAAAGTGGGGGAGATGAAGCAGTTTGAGACTCTGATGAAGAAGTTGGCAACCTTTTGGAGACAGTGAGCATATTTGGATTTTTAACGAAGTGCCATGTGCACAAACCACAAAATGGCTGCCATGGGAGTGAGGCATACTAGAAAATGGTTGCCAAATTAGAAGAGTAGAAAAAGTGACAGGTCCACAAAATGGCATAGGCTTACTACTGCCCACCCCCCATCCCACAGTGTCAGCTGTCTGATCAATTGGAAGCTCAGTGATAAATCAGGCACCATTGCCTTCCTGTTTGGAAAGCTCTTATGCCAAACAGGTCATACTTTTGCCCTGAACTGCTTACGTATGTCAGCTGTTTCGGTAGCTCCTTGTATAATGGAGTGGAGTGGGGTGGAGGACTCACAAAAGTGAAATTTTAAACTAGAAGCTATTGTTATTGAAAATGATAATTTAAAATAACTGGTTGTGAAAGTGCGCGTAGCACCAAAGCTGCCACTTAACAGTTTTAATATGCAAATAACTCTGTCAAGACAACAATGCGACTGAATAATTTCCTTCTCAAAAGCACCAACACTGCAATTGTCATCAAATTCAATATGGATATAGCCCACTTTCTTAAACATGCCATTACGCAAGTATCTTTTTTGTTCTAATTGAAGGTTAAGTATGAGTTTCATCATCACATGAAAAAATGGTGCTTGAAGAATAGAACTTTACTCTGCCTTTGAAAGATGAGGAATAAAAGATGAGCACAATACCTCTTTGGTTTAATCTGTGAATCTGTTCTTTGAATCCCTCATGTGATGATGCAGAGTGAGGACGAATGTGCTCCCATCCCGGTCTCACCATCCCTGTTTCCAGCCTCTAAATGGATGGATAGCTATTAAAAATAGGCTTCTCTCAGGGCCGGCTTTACCCAGGGGTGCAAGGGTTTTAGGGCACCTAGGCAACAAATTCTAGGGGGCGCCAAATGTATACCTACTGTATACCGGTCCCTCTCAATTGGTGGCAGTGAAAAGCAATGGAGCAAAAGTCCCCTCCCCCATCACTCTGTTACTCCGTAGTATTCCTGGGTCAGGAAACAAAAGCAGTTACCGTACTTCCTCTGCTTCGTTGTTACAGGTGAGCAATTTTCCTCCCCCCATAAAGGTCAACAACTTTGGCTCCCCCCTCCGCGCCAACAGCTCAGCAACTTTGAGTTTGCCCCCCTAAAAAATTTGAGGGCGGCTAAACTAAATTTGGGGCCGCTGGGCGGATATTTGCACCCTGGTTGCGCATGTGCTAAAGACTGCTCTGGTGTGGTGAGTCAGGATTCCATAATGAAGAAACTCTCCCTCCAATTTATGGCCACTAATGTGCCTCTTCCAAATGGCAATGCAGCATATTTCATTCCAGGACACTCTTTCTGTGACCAACACAGATTCTGTTCCCCTACAGTTCAAAGGAGTGGGATTCTTTTTGTGAAACTCTTATGCGTGAGGTCTGGGGGTTTCTTTTGTGTGTGCTTGCTTTACTTCTGAAGTGACTTAAAGGTTTTGTGAGTGTCCTATTCTAGAAATGATCTCTCCAAAGTTCTTCCTAGGCACCAGAGTGTCCTGAAACCCTTAGGATGTATTTGGCTCCTAAGTCCTGGGTATTGACCCTGTTGGCTGCAGTTGATGGAAGCTGTATTTCTAACATCAAGACGACCAGGAAGTCCCCACCCCTGCCCTAGTCTCAGCACAAGATGCTTTTTTAAAAAATTCAGAGAAGCTCCTAGAACCATTTGTAATATGGCATAAGGGCAGGTAAATGTTACCTTAAAAAAGTTTAGTTTCGACTCCTTCCTAGTCTGGATCTAGACACATCAAGGAAGCGTTTCAAGAAACAACATTGTATGAGAAATCACGGTAAAAATGGAACCCCACACCTTCATCTGGTATCACAGTGTTAGAATGCATATACAACACATAATTTTTTTTTCTTTACCAATCTAGCTGAGTCCCTAGAGTGAAGCCATTGGTATGTATGACCCTAATAATCAAAATGGCACATTGAATCAAAAATCAAAATCAAGCATTTGCCTTTGCACAAAAATATCCACATATGCTCACAAGTATAGAAATGTTAGAAAGTTTCTCAAGCCAAGAAAAAAGCAAATTGTGAAAGTTCACACTGTACTGTGAACTTTATTATAACCACCATTTCTAAATAACACCTTTTGACTGTGAGCATAATGTTAATAAAAAGCAGATCTGTTGTATTTGAAGATGTTGTATTCCCAACCAATTTATTGTATTCCCAACCAATTTATTGAATTGTGCACCATATGTTATCACATATTAATCAGAGGGTGTGAGCTGAAAACTGAAATCACATCAACTGGGGGTTCTGTTTGTAGCAACAGCATTTATAAGCATAGTTTATTCTGATTAGCTTCAATTTGATAACTCGGTGATTAGAATTTAGGGGGGAAATCTCTGAAGACCCAGTCCTATTATATTTGTTAACTTCTGATTCTAAGCTTCTTAGCACCCAAAACCATTCACAAACAAGTAAGTCCAGTTTCAAAGCACATGTTACCTGATTGAGACTAGTAGTATAATTGATGATCACAAGTGTGAACCCTTGAAATAATTTAATCAGAAACCTGTTGTGACTGAACAGCAACATGTAGCATTAATTACAAGTTTCATTTTAGCCATATTAATCATCATTTGAATGTGATAAGACCATCACACATTGTCTTCATGTTAATGGAACTTTGATTGAACAAAAATGGGTATACCAAAAACAGCTCTAGTTAATGACACATGTTATTGTCACCTATATCAGAGATGTCAATTACTTTATGATACAAAAATAACACCATGGGAAATATGCAACATGTATTGTATAAAGGGCTTGAAGCATAAACCCATTTTATTCAGTTTTTTGTCGTTGTTTATAGTGCTTAAAGTAAACCATAACACTAACCTAGAGATGGAAAACCTTTGATAAGTAAATAATGGAACAGAAGGCCTAATAAGAATGCAATAATTCCAGTATGAAATTCAAGCTTGACTTCTACCTTGTGCATTTCCCATGTGCTCACATGATTCCTCATTTAGACCTTGCATATCTTAGCTTATGCATTTAATTCATGGAATGGCCTCTTCTTCTGAAGCTGGGATTGCCTTCTTCCAGTTCTCTGAAACTGGGCAGCTCAATTAGCATATTATGCAACTTGTTTGCTAATTATGCAAATCAAGCAACCACTCCAAATCACCCATTTCAAAGTTGCTTTCCTTCAAGGAAACAGACCATTGGGTTTTTCTTACACGCTTTCCACATAATGTGTATTTGAACTCTCTAAAGCTAAATCAAAGCAAATGTAATTATATTTTGGGACACTTGTGGTGTTGTGGTCTAAACCACTGAGCCTAGGGCTTGCCGATCAGAAGGTTGGCAGTTCAAATCCCCACAACAGGATGAGCTCCCATTGCTCAGTCCCAGCTCCTGCCAACCTAGCAGTTTGAACGCATGTCAAAGTGCAAGTAGATAAATAGGTACTGCTCCAGTGGGAAGGTAAATGGCATTTCCGTGCACTGCTCTGGTTTTGCCAGAAGCAGCTTAGTCATGCTGGCCATGTGACCCGGAAAAACTGTCTGCGGAAAATGTCAGCTCCCTTGGCCAGTAAAGCGAGATGAGCACCACAACCCCAGAGTCGTTCATGACTGGACATAACCATCAGGGGTCCTTTACCTTTAATTATATTTTGCAAGAAGACTAATTCTACAATCCTGTGCGCACACTCCTGGAAGTAACCTCCTCGATCAAATGTGGTGGGACATGCTTCTGAATGTATTGGATAAAATGCATTGGATAAAATGTTAGTCCAAGACAAAGTAAGTGGAGAAATCTTACTTTTCCAAGAGTTATTTGTGCACATCAGCATCCTCACAGAACTACGAACCAGATGTCATAACTGTGGTCCATTGTAATAATGAAACAATTTCTCTAGCATAGTTGTTTTCCCACAATATGTTTATTTTCTGCATGGAATTTAACATTTGCTAGATGTCCCACAGATATCAATGAGCTTTGGTCGGAATATGCAGGCTAGAAAATCTGCAGGCAATTATTCACAGGGTTGTTCAGATCCAGTCCAGAATCTTGTGTGCATTTTTACATGGACTCAGAATTTCTTGTACAAATGTTAGGGAGCCTTTTTGCACATAGCTGTCAGCTTACAGAAAATAAGGGACCAGCAGCCTTGAAAATAAGGGACCAGCAGCCTTGAAAATAAGGGACCAGCTGCCAAAATAAGGGACCTGCAGCCTCACCTGTTCCAGGCACTCCAGTCTTCCTGTCCTCCTGCAGGCTGGTCAAACTCATGCTGGTAGCTTCAAAAACACTGTCCAACCAACTTTGTAACCAGAGGTTCAACTGAATAGAATCTGAATCACATGCACCACAAGGCCTATGCAGCCTCAACTTAAGATGGCTCCCCGGCCTGGCTTTGCACTGCAAAGTTTGCAGCAGCACGTGCAACAAAATGGTGTCCAGCATTCAAAAACCTCCTCAGCTAGCATTAACTAGCCACACACAAGGCATGCAAGCTCCAGCCCCCAATCGTTCTTAGACTTCTTATTGGGTGAGCAACACAGCCAAGCAACACAGTTGGAGCCTCCCTCCTCCCTGGCCGGCAGGGAGGGAGGGAGAGGAGCTGCTTCCTTTGAAATTTAAGGGACATCATTTAGGGGACATTTAAGGGACATCCATCAATAAGGGACAGCAGTGGGACATGGCGCTGGAATAAGGGACTGTCCCTTCAAATAAGGGACACTTGACAGCTATGTTTGCAGGTCCCTGAATCCTTGCTCAATGCAAGGCTGTGCTGGAAGAAAGGGCAGTGGACACTTTGGAGCTCTGGCAGCCCTGGATCAAAGCATGTATTTAATCTCTAATAAGATATTGGAAAATGCTGAGAAAAGTCTTGGACAAAATATGATATATGACTGGGAGTTCGACCCCATGCAACTGGAAGAGGATAGTTTCTGGGCCCAGTTGTGGTTGGTGGTTTTTAAATTATAAAGCCCTAAACAAACTAAGAAACTTGAGCTATCACATCCCCCCTTGCCTAAATTCGCTGGATTTAGACATCTTCAAATGCTCAAAGCGCATGTTAGAAAGCTACATGACCGTGTTGCCTAACCCTTCTGCTAATCTGCACCTGCCAACCACTCCTGCCACAGATATTCAGTGACCACATTCACACTACCCATTTAAAACACTATGAAACCACTTTAAAGAGGTATGACTTCCCCCAAAGAGTTCTGGGAGCTGTAGTTTGCTGAGAGTTAGCCAATGTCCTTTTCACAAACAGAAGCAGCTGTCCTGTACAGACCAACTGGCCCATCTAGGTCAGCATTTCCTGCAAGGACTGGCAGAGGCTGTCCAAGGTTTCAGACAGAGGTCATTCCCAGTGTTGATGCCAGGGATTGACTCTGGGAGCTTTCCCATGCAATGTGACACCCCTTTCCCTTGAACCATGCTCAACTCTGAGCTGTCTGACTATACTGAAATCTTAAGCTTAGCCATATGGTTAGGCTGATAGGAGATCCCATCTATAGCAGCTGCCCCAATTTCCTCACCATCCCACATAGCTGCTGATAACAAGAGACCACCCAGCCCTGGGAAGCTCTCTTCTGCCATCCCTGTGCCAAGAGTTTTAGAAGAACCGGCTTGTGTACACTGCACAGACTTTAACTTGGATTCATTAAAATCCCAATTCATCAAAGCTCTGAAATAAGCTGGTTCACAGTTGCTTGTGGTGAAATTTTTCATAGGGCAACAGTTAGTGCCAGAGGTAGGCTAGCTTGCGAGGAGTCCTTTGGGCAAGAAGGTCCCTGGAAGGATGCTGGAACCCTCCTGCCTGCTTCCCAAAGCCGGGAGGGGGTTGGAAAGGTGGCAGTTCCAGAGGTTCAGAGGTCCAGAATATGGGAAGTCCATTTGAAATTTAATAATTAATAATTCGGATTGTAATTTGGGTTTTTTTCTTGATTTGGATTATGATTGGATTGGATTTGTTATCAATTGGATGTATTTAATGGAAAATTAATAAAAATTATTTAAAGAAAAAGAAGGGGGCTATTTAAAGAAAATGAGTGGGGCTCATGGATCCACTGGAACATCACACCTCCATCTGCCAGGCGTCAGAGGATCCAACCCCCCTGTGGTAGGTTGTCAGGAATGGATAAGACAAGAAAAGTTCTTACCAATGCTATTTATTCAACATTCACAGAGAGAGGCTTAGAAATGCAGTCTCTTGGAGTAATGGTGTTGCTCCAAGTGAAACCCCTTAGTCTCTCCCACTTCCTCATGAGTCATTGCTGAATAGTGCCTTTTGCCTTTGAGCTCTTTGCTCTCCTACTTTCAAGGCTAGTCATGTTCTGGAGGAGGGGAGGTCTGGGCTGCTTTCTGAAGACACTACACCCATCAGCTGTCTCTCCCCTGGTGCTTCTTCTTCCTCCTCTCCCATTATTTCTCAGCTTTTCCCCTCATCTGCCTCTGAGCAGTGACCTCCCTCAAACCCCTGTTGTAATTCTGAACTGTCTCCTGTGACGAAAAGTTGGTTTTGCTGGACAGGTTGAATCAACAACTGTTTTTTCTTTTTCTTTTTTCCCTACCAGCAAATGGTTAATGAACATGGTTCATTCAGCCTCTGATTGGCCATGGTTCCAGGAGGGAGAGTTTAAAAGGAGATGATTTGAGGAGAGACAGTTAGTTGGGGGATGGTGAAGGAGTTGAGGGAGTTAAGAGGGTTGGTTTTGGAGGGTTGGAATTAAGGTTGGACAGGTTGAGGTATAAAGAGCTAATGGGAGAAATAGTTGGTTCTGGGTAAAAACAACTTCCACTCTGAGTGTATTGTGGGAGGACAGAGTGTGGTGTCCTGTAGGAGGAATAGATCGGAATTTTACTGGGAGGCAACAGCTTGAGCCAGTAGAAGTAGGAGCTGGAAAGGAACAGCCTACTTGGGACTCAAATCTAGTCTGGAGGAGAGAGATTCTTCCAAGCAAAAGAAGAAGCTCCCAAACCCAGTAAAGGGAGGGTGTGTGGAGAGCCCTTTGGTTTATTACTTAAAGTACCTCAGGAGCAGGAGTGTTAAAGGGGGTGGGTAACTGAAAGAAAGTATCACCGTATAAAGGAACCAAACCTATCACTCAAAAACAGCTGAGGACAAATTAAAGTGAAATCGCACTGTATTGTTGAAGTGACCTAAGTTTAATCCATGTGTGTTATATACTATCTTGCCTTAAATAAATCTTCATTGTTTATTTAAAGAAAACCTGTCTGAGACTCCAACTAACAAGTTATCCCCTCACAATGCCCCCCCCCCCGCTAGAATTTTAAGAGGAAAGGAAAAGAAACCTTTGGGTAAAGGGTTGTTCAGTAAGGTGGGGGCAATTTATCTGAGTGAGAGTGGGCCCACCGGCATGAGAGGGGAAATTGCCACCACACCCTCCCTTCCTGGGCTTGGGGAAGAAGGCATCAGAGGAACATTAATGGGACCATCCTAGTCCCCATAGTCCACTGACTGCACACCTCTGTTGGTTCTATAAATATTGCATGTTATTTGGGGGGATGGGCCTTCCCATTCCCGCTTGCCTTTTGTGAAGAACAAAAATCACTGGAAGAGCAAAATCTGTTTCACAGTTTGAGCAAGGTTTCTTCTAGGACATGACTAATTTTTCCAGCTCTTCTTGCTTTCTTTTGTCCCACTATTTAGCCACTTGAAACCTTTTCTGGTCAACAGGAGATAATTGGACAGGAATTGAACCCGTCTCCCCGTTATAGATTTTCCACCTTAAATATGACCTAAACTGTTTTTCTGAGGTGCCCACCTGCATGTTGGTGACAAGCTGTGCTTGAAGTAGCATCATTTAAAGCTCGTTCTGACACTGCACATAAGTACACAGAAGTAGTTTCCCTTCAATCATACTCCATTCATATATTTCTTTGGTGGCACCTTTTCCTCTTTCTGCCATTCTCTCTCCATGTAAACTGCCTCTAGCAGTCCATTTGGAATTTGTTGTGAAATATTTGTGTGGGCCTATTGTCCTACAGCACCTAAATCTACAGTAATTACTCTCCAGACCCTTCTGATTGTTTCCTGTTGCTGTAAGCGCAGAAAAATCAGAGCTGTTCTACTTTGTGCTGGACACCAATATTTCTCTCCCTTTCTGTCATTTCTTAATTACTTGCCTTAACTCTTATGTTTAACAGTATTAATGGAAAGGATAGACTTTCCATCACGGCTAATTATAAATGTGACTATGAATAATTGTTTTATGAGTTTGCTGGAATGCTATACATTTACATTTCAGCATTAGAAAGATTATAATTTTCTCCAAAAGCAGAGCTGGGCAAATAGAGTAATTCATAGCAAATAATACAGTTGATTAATGTAGCCTTGCTTCTAATCACAGGTATGCCGAGATGTTGGGTGTGTTTATGCAGAATAAACAATGCTCAGAGTGAGCTGTTGACCAAGATAGGAAATGAAGTGTTAATGGAACAACTACTGTAGCTAAATATCCAGGGTCTGATGAGCTGCACCCAAGGGGGCTCAAAGAGTTTGCAGATGTAATCTCAGAACCTCTGTCTATAATCTTTGAGAATTATTGGAGAACAGGTGAGGTTCTTGCAGACGGGAGTTGGGCATATGTTGTCCCCATCATCAAAAAGGAGAGCGGGAAAGGCCCAGGTCACTAGCAACTGGTTAGCTTGATGTCAGTACCAGGAAAGGTCCTATAACAGATAATTAAACAATTCTCTGGGAGAGAGATCTTACTCCACTGACTTGCATAAGGGAAGGGTTGGTAGCAGGGTAGGATAGAGTGTATCTCCAGAGACATGAATGGGGGAAATGCCATCCTCCCAGCAATGACCCTGTTACTCCAAGGGTGGTTTGTGGGGAGGACTTCTGCCCTCTCCCATTTTTTGTGAGATACAACCAGTGCCAGATTTACGTATAAGCTAAACAAGCTATAGCTTAGGGCCCCACTCTCTTGCGCCCCCAATATACTTCTTCTTAATTATACTTCAGTTCAACAATTACTTTGATAAAATACATATTTTATTATGTGCAAATGGCTTTAGATACTAGGTCCATAAATTACCATATAGCATATATTCAACACAAAAAACAGCGACAATTTGTTGTTGACAAAGGACAGCTGGACATATAAAGGGTCCCATTACCTTCAGTAGCTTAGGGCCTCATCAAACCTAAATCTGGCCCTGGATACAACCTCTTCTCCCTGGGAGAGATTTATGCATTGGCTTTCATAGGGGAAGGGAGTATGTGGTATAAGCAAGTCAAGCATTTAATGTAATATGTACTGGTATTTACTTCGGCATCCCTTCTCTGGGATGCCATAGGAAAAGGTCACACTGTGATTAAAAGCTAGACTTGCCCATCAAATGCAAGATGCCTGTCCCATCTCTCCCCACTAGAGCTCAGGGCGTTTCCCTAGTCAGTGTGATTTCACTCTTTAAAGTAAATAACTAAATGAAGTGGCCCAACATGGGACTTTAAGGAAGTCCTGATCTGACTTGGTAAGAGCATACTCATAGAATTATAGAGCTGGAAAGGTCCATGAGGGTCATCTAGTCCAACCCCCTGCAATGCAAAAATCTTTTCCCCAACGTAGGGCTTGAACTCATGACTCTGAGATTAAGAGTCTCATGCTCTACCAATTGAGCCACTGTGAAAACCTCCCCTGAATCACCCCCTATTTGCTGCATAATTTGGGAAGTACACAGAGCAAATGCATGCACCAAGCATTTATTGGTGACAGCAGTCATGAAATTAAAAGACGCCTGCTCCTTGGGAGAAAGGCGATGGCAAACCTAGACAGCATCTTAAAAAGCAGAGACATCACCTTGCCAACAAAGGTCCGTATAGTTAAAGCCATGGTTTCCCCAGTAGTTATGTATGGAAGTGAGAGCTGGACCATAAAGAAGGCTGATCACCGAAGAATTGATGCTTTTGAGTTATGGTGCTGGAGGAGATTCTTGAGAGTCTCATGGACTGCAAGAAGATCAAACTTATCCATTCTTAAGGAGATCAGCCCTGAGTGCTCACTGGAAGGACAGATCATGAAGCTGAGGCTCCAATACTTTGGCCACCTCATGAGAAGAGAAGACTCCCTGGAAAAGACCCTGATGTTGGGAAAGATGGAGGGCACAAGGAGAAGGGGATGACAGAGGACGAGATGGTTGGACAGTGTTCTCGAAGCTACAAACATGAGTCTGACCAAACTGCGGGAGGCAGTGGAAGACAGGAGTGCCTGGCGTGCTCTGGTCCATGGGGTCATGAAGAGTCGGACATGACTAAATGACTAAGCAACAACAGCATTTATTCAAATGTCTATTAACCCCTCAGCCAGTAGAAGATTCTTTTCTGATTTATCAGAAATTTTTCAATGAGAGCTGGGACTCTTTCAGACCGCTACAGTGTGCAGCACACATACCATTCACGGTGTCTGCTCTAACATCTGCTTACCACTTGAGAGACAGACAGATAAAGCATTCCCAACATCTGTTCATAGAGTCATTCATTTTTACACATATTTCATCTTTGAAAGGTTCAGGTAAAACGCAAATGTTAACGTCTTGGTAGGCCCAAATGCATGCTAGTAACTAGCTTGAGTTACAAAGAGAATGTCTCTGTTTTTGAATTTGCAGTCTGGCTGGCTGAAATCATGTCCTAACCAAAAAAGAAAAAGAAAAAAGTGCTGAACAGACATACATTCAGGCAGAGGCTAACAGTCTCCCAGGACATTTAGCCCCCTTTTTTCAGATTAGTCTGAGAGCAAGTTCATCGTTATCATCTGTTTATTTCTATGCCACTTTCCCACAAAATTGTGCCCTAAGTGGTTCATTAGCAAATGAACAATAACTCTAACCATTCAAAACACATATTAGGAAACCATTAGAAATAATCACAGAAAATACAAAAAAAATCAATCCATGTGTAAAACTGCCCAATTGAACCTAATTTAACAACTTGAGCAAAAAAGACAAGAGAATAATGTCAACACCAAGATACAATAGTAGCATGCAAAACATTACTATATTCCAGACAATGCAACTGTATGCAGTAGTCTGGATCCCCAAGATTTCAATAGTTCAAACGGAAATTAAAACTTAAGTATCTGAATATACCCTATATAGCATGACTTAAAAACAAGAGGTTTACTCTTTAGCATACAGCTGTCCTGATCCAATTTGCCTTGAAAGACATTTTAAAAATCATGGATCATCAGATTCTGGCAAAATTTAAGATCGATCTCTAATCTCCAATCAATTCCACTAACTGTGGAAATGCAGACTATTAATTTGAAGATTCAGCCTAATAACTAAATTAGGGTCATTATTTTCAAAAGGTCTACTCTGAGTAAAATGCAGTTGAATGCCACCGAAACTGATGCAGAAATGTGGACGACTGAATTTAAGACTGGGGGGGGGGGAGAACGAAAGAAAACAGAAGCTGAAACTGACAGATTCACCTATTTCTTAAGTGGGACTGACACTAACGTGATTTGGTCTGTGGAAGGGCGAAGAGCTGAGTAGCTGCTGCTTGGGAATCAGTATTCCATTTGCTTTATTATGTGTACAGTGACTTTTTAAAAAGTTATTTAAGGCTTTGGCTACAGCATCATTCCCAGAAGGCAGTCATTCCAGGAATAATGTTGCAGTGCTGGAAATGCTCTTTCTAAATGTACTATTTCTGGTAAGGTTGTGACAGCCTGGTGTGAGTGTGTCAGGGGCAACATATCTAAGAAGAGGTGCCCGTAAGAAAGGGGTATTTATAACTCTGCTTACATATCAGGAAAGCGGCGACCAGCTTCTCTTCTGTAATCCTGCACAAAAGGAAATCTTTAAACATCACTGGCGTAAGCAAGGTATAAACAATGTCTGAAGAGATTCTATAAATCTCTGTCATCTTTTCGATGTGACAAACAACCGTTATCAATCTCACACTAAGTGAGTGTTTAAAATTTCAGGAATCAAAGCAGCTGAGAAATATTATCAATCATCTTAGGAAGAGGCAGCGTAGTCCATCAGGCTTAAGATGTTGCAGATCCCATCATGTTCCCATAACCCAATTTCACATGAAATAATCAGAGAGAAGGAAAATAAGTTCTACTGGTCATAAATGTCATATTCATTTCCAAAGCATTTGGGGAAACAGGGGAGGGGGAAGAAATCATATATACACAGTTTCTTTTTTTGGCAGGCTTTTTTCTATTAAAAAGGGGGGAAACCAAAAATACAATCTTATTACTATTCACATGGCAAATGCAAAGTAGACTACACAATCTGATCTGTCTCCAAAGAAAAATCAATCCAATGGCCATGTCATATTCTCTTTTCAAAGTTAAAAAAAATTACTGCTTGGTTGAAAATGATTCATAGCCTATATGTCAGTGGGCTTATTTCTTCTACTTCTGAAAAAAAAACAAAAACCCGAAGCCATTGAAAAAATATTCCTCAAATCAGCTCAGCATAATAATGGTACCAGAAATATACCTCCTTGTATTTGAATCTTGTGTTGCATCGTACATCTTGTCTCCTCCATTCATCTTCCACCAATTCCTGCATGAGTAATTCTTTAAGAAAAGAAGAAGTCAGAATTTCAAAAGCACCGTTTCTTGTCAGTTTTTCTGTTGCCACCATGCCTCAAGAGAATCTGTGCTTCAAGATGGATCAACATTTGGCCCTAATTGCTCTTGAGTAATATCATGAAGTTATCAACCTGGTTGCTATCATTAGAAGCTAGTTGCTTTAGTAACTGAATGAGCCACTTGTTGCTTTAACTGGGTATTATCAATGGACACATTAATATCCCTTACCTACAGATTTAAAGACTCCTTAAAACTCACCTTTCCCATGGATCCTTTGGCACAATCTCTTAGGCACTGTGCCTTTCTGTAACTAAGTAATTGAAATAACACTCATTCTTTACTACTGCCTCTCCTTCTGTTGCTGCCACAGTGTTGTATTAAAGATTATGATCTCTGCAGGGCAGGTATCAAAACACATTGATACAATCACCATCTCTGTCTGACTGCTTTCGACAAAGCCAGGACTGATATGACACAAATGTGGTGAATCATGGAGAGAGAGAAGGATTCTGATTCATAGACCTGGTGCCAGGGGATGACTATAGGGCACTGGCTAAGGACCATAGGGTCTTGGAAACACCCAATCAGCCTGATCTAGTTGCACAACCATTCATCATTCTGCCTGCTGGGTCAACACGTGCTTTTCAACAATGGACAGCAGTATAGCTTTTGAATGGGAGCCAAATTCCACCACCATTCATGGTGGTTACCCATCGGTTTAATTAAGCTACCCAAAATGTCCATAGGTATATGAATTCACTGATGCCATAAAGCCTGGGTAGGACTATAGATCCATGGAATAGATCTACAGGCCAGAGCATTGCATTTTGGGTAATATAAAACGCTGAATGACCACCATGAATGGGGGTAAATCTTAGAGATACCATTTAATAGTGTTGTCACCCATCTACCTCTGTTTTGTTTTTGTTTTTTTTATATAAATTTTTATTGGATTTTAACATTTTATAAAGACACACACACACAAAAAGACAAAAACAAACACATATATAAATTCATACCCTTACTTTCTTTACCCACTTTCCCTGACCCCCCCACCCCCTCTTCATACATCCCAATTTCTATAATTATTTCAGCAAGTTCCTGTCTATCATTTTACACATATTATTATAGTTTTTTTTTAAAAAAGGCTTAGCTCTTTTTACTTATTAACATTTAACTTATCAATTTCTAATTCTCTTATAAGCATAATCTTTTTCCTAAGGTCGAACCCACTTCCCTTCCATGAATTTCTCCCTTTCTTACATCAATTATAATATCAGATTAGCCAAATACAAAAGTCATAAAATTTTAAAAAATTCTATTTTCCCCTCCCTCCCTACCCCGGCTTCCGTCCCCAAACAAGTATCCCCAAAGAAAGTTCCTAGCCCGGATTCCTCACATCCGAGGCCCTTAATTCTCTGTTAGTCTCTCTCTGCCAATTTTGTTGGTAGTCTTTTTTGTTGGTCCTCAGTTCTCGAAGAAGTTCTGTCACAGTCCCATCAAATTTTCCTCCTTCCAAAAAGTTTAAAAGCGGTTGCTTCAGAAGATCAGCTGCTCTCCCATACTCAGGAAGGAAGTCTTGGTCATATTTCTTTATTCTTTTAAGTTCTAGTGTTCCAAGTAATCCTGGGACTTCCTTCTTCGTCTTTCTCGTCTTTTGCAGACTTGTAATCCAAAGATCTTCTTCTTTACTTTCTGAGAATATAGGCTCTTGATTAGTATTTAATTGGTTGGTATTTTCCACTTGAACTGTCTTCATTCCTTCTTTCCTCTCCATCCATCCTTGTGGCTCAGCTGCAGATTCTTTATCAATCGGGTCCTTTATACATTCAGCAGAGTTGTTTATTTTAGAGTTCAAGGTCACAAGTTCTTTGTTCATAGCCGTACTCTGCTCTTGCAAAATTCCGACGAGAAAAAACATTTTTTCTATTTCTGCCAGTATTTTTCCCTCTGCAGCCATTGTAATGTCTCTGGTTCCCCCAGGGGGATTCCAATTGCTTAATAGTCCTTTTCCAACAGTCTGTTACTTTGTTATTTATTTACTACTTTGTTTCCAACCACCTCAATTCCGAATGTATCACTTTTAATAGAGAGAGTTATTAAATAGCAAAGTTCTTAACTTTAGCCGCTCGTTTGACAGCTCCTTTGACAGCTGTCAAACTCTTTGTTCTTTTCTTCAGGTACCTGCGCAGGATGCTCCCGGGTTCAGGGGGGGGGGTTACATAAAAAATTCCAAAATTCCTCCCTTTCTCTCCAGCACAAAATCTTCTCCTGTCAGATTCATGGAAAGATCTTTTTTTTCCCTGACAAAACGGCAATCTCTCCACCTTAGTTCTCCGATCCTTGCTTTAGATCGTTTGTAGATAGGGGGGGGGTGCGGACTTCCCTTTAGCACATCCCCCGGTCGTACCAAATTCAAAGTCAAAAATTTTAAAGTCCAAATTCCCTTCTACTCACAGGTTACTTGTTTTCCAGTCCAAATTTCGGGAAGAAAGTTAGCGCTCTCCGGTCATGGCTCACAGCTTCACTCCACTGAGGTAGCGGTCTACTCACAGCACCACGCCACACTCCATACCCTCTCCGTAGCCTTTAAAAAGGCTCTTTGTGGGTCGGGGGGGCGCTTAAGGTGCCCACCGAGTCACCAAGTCCGCAGGCTTCCGCGCCTGCGGTTTCTAAGGGTCCCCGCGTCGCCGGCGCGGCACGACCCGTCTTCAGTGAAGCCGATTCCCTCCGGAGCTCGGAGGGAATCCGCCATTCACTGATCGCGCTAACCCGGAAGTCCCCACCCATCTACCTCTGAATTGTGTATAAGGACTCGGTGAAAGATGGTGAGGGGCACCACCACCCAAACAGAGGTAGCTACAGAGAAACCATTTGGCAGCCACCACAAGTAGGGCTGAGCCCATCCTATGGGGTGGGGGGCCTATAGTCAGCACCATTCCAACCTCCCCCTCCCCCAGTGTCATACCAAAGAACTAGGAGACTTGCAATGGAAGACCAAAGACAGCAAAAGCTACACTCACCAGTGGCTTTATCTGTTTCAGAGCATTATGGTATCCTGGTGCTTTTAATAGTTGTACAGGAAGGAGAATTTCAGCAGGTACAACATAATGCTGCAGTGGTTTCAGGTGATGCATCTGACAAAATTCTTCTGCAGTATAAGAAAAGCCTGATCTCTTACTGAATCAGGCAACAGGAGAATTGTGTGGTCATGAAGTATATCCCTTCAAATGCTCCAAGGCACAGAGAAAGCTGTTTTTCATCCCCTCTCCACCCCTGCCAGCTGCTCCACCATCTCCTTTGCCCACTCTTGTGCCCTGCCTGCTTGGAAGTAAAAGTGAAATTCTGCTTGCTACAGCAGGCAGACAAGGGGGTGGGCAGAGGCCACTATCTATTGATTTATTTACTACTCCATATCTATTTACTCTCTGATGCTCTGTTTTTTATTCTGTACTTTCCTCCCTAGTGTTCTGTGCAGCGTTGTTGTTGTTGTTTAGTCATTTAGTCATGTCCAACTCTTTGTGACCCCATGGACCAGAGCACGCCAGGCACTTCTGTCTTCCACTGCCTCCCGCAGTTTGGTCAGACTCATGTTTGTAGATTCGAGAACACTGTCCAACCATCTCGTCCTCTGTCATCCCCTTCTCCTTGTGCCCTCCATCTTTCCCAACATCAGGGTCTTTTCCAGGGAGTCTTCTCTTCTCATGATGTGGCCAAAGTATTGGAGCCTCAGCTTCAGGATCTGTCCTTCCAGTGAGCACTCAGGGCTGATTTCCTTCAGAATGGATAGGTTTGATCTTCTTGCAGTCCATGGGACTCTCAAGAGTCTCCTCCAGCACCATAATTCAAAAGCATCAATTCTTGGGTGATCAGCCTTCTTTATGGTCCAGCTCTCACTTCCATACATCACTACTGGGAAAACCATAGCTTTAACTATACTGACTTTTGTTGGCAAGGTGATGCCTCTGCTTTTTAAGATGCTGTCTAGGTTTGTCATTGCTTTTCTCCCAAGAAGCAGGCGTCTTTTGATTTATTGACTGCTGTCACCATCTGCAGTGATCATGGAGCCCAAGAAAGTAAAATCTCTCACTGCCTCCAATTCTTTCCCTTCTATTTGCATATGTGGGTCTTATTCAGTTCCCATCCTCATGACAACCCCTGTAAAACTGACAGTGGGGTACCCAAAAAGCTTATGGGCTAGGCAGTGCTGGATTAGACTCTGTAGAGGCCCCTAGGCAGTCAAATTTGGGGGGGGGGTGCTAATGCACATGCTCTCGTGAGATAACATTGAACTAAGAAAGCTTGATTGTAATGTTCTTTCAAGATGAATATTATTTTTCTCCATTGTCATGGGGCTCCTAGGTCGGGGCCTACTCTGCCAATTTCGTACTCCAGCACTGGAATCAGGGATGGGGAGCAATGAGTTTGGTCCTTTTTTTTTTTTTTTGCAGTGGATCAACTTTATCTGACATTCCTGACCTCCAGATTTTGTGCTGCATTTTGAGTATGCAAGAAATGAGCATGTAATTATTTTTTTACATGAAAGACAAATTGCTTTTTTTACTCATCAAAGCATCAAGAAGTGTTCACTTTACATAAAGGCTAGATATTTTACACAGTGCACACAGAAAGCATACAAAATGTGTATCATCAGAATGTGACAACAAACAATGGGATGAAATGGAATACAATGGCATGCAAGAAGATGTAATATGATGGCAAGATCGGAAATGGAAGGATATCAATATGGAGCAGCAGGATTGAAGGTGAAGCAGCTAAGTCCTCTTCAGTTTCAGCAGACAGCATCTCCAGGTGAAATCCTGGCAACTGTAGGCAAATGCACCTACATTAGCCTGGGAGGTCATTGTGCTGAATTTAATGTTCTGCTGCTGGCAGTAAGGAGCTGATACAATGCAGCAGAAATGGTAGAGTGCTTAATTTGTTTAAAATAGTTATTTGCTACTTCTGAGAGTGAACTATTTCAAGGCAGATTAGACTAAAACACAGGAATATAATAAAAATGAATGCAATCAAGAAGAAGAAGAAGAAGAAGAAGAAGAAGAAGAAGAAGAAGAAGAAGAAGAAGAAGAAGAAGAAGAAGCAGCAGCAGCAGCAGCAGCAGCAGCAGCAGCTTGGAGACAAATAGAATAGGCAGACAAACTAAAATGCCATGAAACCCAACAGGAAGGGCAGAGTCCTCACCTACTTGTTTCTTCCCATTTTATTTATTTCATTGAGGTTGCAGTCCAAATCTCACATACCCAGGAGTAAGCCCCACTGAATTCAATGAGACCTGCTTCTGAACATTGCAATCTTGTTTAATATATTTAAATCCCACCTTTTATCTATTCTAAAACTGAAAATGGTGTAAATGAGGGTTTTTGGGTGGTCCCTTACCCAGCCCCTGATCAAACTGAGATTTGCTTAGCTTCACAAGGTGGCTGCACTAGGACCATACCCTGGGAAAGTAAGATAGCACTAACCTCTAGCAGCAAGATAGGCCAGAAATGTAAGCAATCTTTGTGACTGCACAACCATCAGTAAGAAGCCCCATGCATATTACTGTATTTTCTGAGCTTTTAGGTCACGTATAATGGGGTCTGTTAATCAGAGTCCATTGTCAGGCTCTCAGCACACAAGTCCACTTTTCCAAGCGATACTCATTCTTGACACTTTCCTGTGCTATTTGTTCAGCAAAGCCGGCAGCACAGGAAGATTCCCTTGACAAAACCTGGGAGTTCTTTCTGTGGACATACTGCAAATAGAGAAGAATGCATCTGGTCTTGATATCACACGGAGTCTACCACTGAAGCAGTCGATGGTATTGTATATGGGGGTCAAAAGTAGCTAGTGTATTATGAGTATATAATGTGTCCTCATAACCAGCCGTCCTGGGACTTGACGTCCATGAGAGGTGGGGAGTGTTCTCATTGCCAGCAACTCACTGTCGTAATGCAAAATAAGGTCTTCATTCCAATTACTTATTTCCTCTCCCTGGATATGTGAATGGCTACTACCCTCCTGGTCTTCTGGTGCTAGACTAGGATGCCCTTGTTTTCCCAGGCCTTTGGTGAAATTTGATTTGCTTGTCCATTTTATTATGATGAATTGCTGCAGCATCTCTTGCTTGCAATGATTAGCTTTTTAACAAAGTGTGGGGTTTTGTCCGTTTTATTCAGCCCTAGGATCTGGACTACAATGCAATAAATCAATAATATTTCAAGTGTGTGTATTTCAAGAGTCAATGTACATCTGATGATGTGCGAAACCTTCATGTGTGCCTGCATTTAAAATACCTGTTTAACATATTATACAGACTTTTTACCACTGATGAACTGAAAACAGAAGTAGCAAGCTTTCACTTTCTTTCTTTCCAATGATACTGAAAAATCCCCAAACCAGAGGTTTGTTGTCATTGTATTCCTCTTTGAATATTTCACTTTCATAGAGTTACCAGTAGCATGATCCATGACTACCCGCAGTTACCGTTCTATCTCCTGAGAATAGCTCTAGAATTTCATCATTTTGACATCAGCTGTGTTTTCTGTAACATTGCCTGAGTGTTTGCTGAGACACCAGCTCTAGCGGATGGTGCGCCATGTGCTTTTCCGGCATCAGTGGCACTGTTGGAAGCATCCTCCTAAACACAGCAAGTTCTGCCAATTTCCTCCTCTCGCCCCCTGCTCCCATATTACAATGTTTTCCTTTCCTTTCCTTCCTGTAGCTCTGAATATGCAGATGGAAGCATTTTGAAGTTATGCAATAAATGCATAATTCAGAATCCTTGAGCATGAGCTTGAACAAACTCATGGCCATAGACTCAGGAGTGGAACATCTGCTTTGTATGCAGAAGGTTTTAGATTCAATCCCTAACATCACCACCAGATAAGGCTGGGAGAGACCCCAGTCAGAAATCTTGGATAGGTGTTGCCCCAGACTGTAGACATTACTGAGTCAAATGGACCAATGATCTGACAGTACAGGGGTACCTCGGTTTTTGAATGTAATCCATTCCAGAAGACCATTCAAGTTCTGAAACGTTCAAAAACCAAGGTGTAGTTTCCCATAGAAAGTAATGCAAAAGTAATGCAAAATGCAAAAAGGTCTGTTCCAGGCCTTTAAAATCAACCCATAAAATATCAGTTTAACATGAATTTTACTATCTAATGATGCCATAGATCCATAAAATGATACACAAAAAAATAGAGACAATATACTATACTGTAAAAGCACTGGGTTCCACACAGTCACAAAAACAAATGGTTGCAAGAGTGCTCCTGAGATGGGATGAGCACAGAGTCACCAAATAAGCCCAAATATCACCTCCGTGTTGTGCAGGTGCTCAGGACTCAACAGCCGGCAGCTAGGCCTCCAGATCTTGCACTCAGCGGAAGCTGCGTAGCATGTTCGACTTCCGAGGTGTGTTCAAAAACCAAAGCATTTACTTCCGGGTTTATGGCATTCGTAAACCGAAATGTTCATTAACGGAGACATTCGAAAACTGAGGTACCGCTGTATAAGGGAGCTTTCTATGTTAAAGCTGCAGCAACTCCTCAAAGAGAATGAATTCAGTTCAAGGACTTAGGGAACACATGTGTGTACTCAGAAGGTTGTGTTAACAGGTGCCAACAAGGTAATTGTTCACTTGCTCCTATTTTTCAGGTCCCATTTTCAATAGTATTTCACATGATTTGATGGAGGTTTGATTGATTATAACTTACCAGTTTGGGCATAAGAACTTTCTTGTCATTTTGTTCATCTAAGGTTAAAAACAGAATCACTTCTACTGTAAATAAGTACTTCTGTTATCAGCTGGCCGGGCAGTTTAAAAACCACTGCACTTGGCAAAGCTTTGTCTGGAGTAATAGTCCTTTTCCCTCCACTTGCTTATATACACCCCAAACTGCAAGCTCATAATAGACCTTTTTGTCAGTAGCAATTCCACGGCTAAATAATCTATTTCCTTGAGAAGCTCTTTCCTACATTCCCTCACAAGCCACAAATGATATACTGCATTATCCTTGAAATAAAAGGATTGAACCGATTGAACATAAAGGTGATACAGACCAAAAAAAATGACCTCTGACCATGCTTGTCTAGGTGAAATGATTAAGAAAAAGAGTTACTGTTTCTCCTTTATCAAAGGAAGAGTTCATGCACTGGGCTAAAAGAGAAAGGAAGTAATGCTACGGGGCCAGTCCCTTTAATAATGATTGTAAAAGAGTGGGCTATTTTATGAAGCATGTCTGCACACTTCCTTCCCAAAAAGGAAGCAGGCAGAATCCAAGAATAGCACTGAAATCCATCAGTCAGAGTTTCGATTTTTAAAACATCACCAACAACAACAACCAATGACATTAAAATATCAGTATACCTGAAGGAGAGTCTCCACCCCCATTGTTCTGCCCGGATGCTGAGGTCCAACGCCGAGGGCCTTCTGGAAGTTCCCTCACTGCGAGAAGCAAAGCTACTGTATTTTTGATCTTCGTTGGAAACCGCCCAAAGTGGGAGGGGTACAAATAATAAATTGTTGTTGTTGTTGTTGTTGTTGTTGTTGTTGTTGTTATCATCATCACATATCCATAGCTCCTTATGCAGGATATTTGTATACCACTTAAAATTTCTAAGCGGTGTACATAAAATTACAATAAATAAATAAAAAACTATATTGACGAGCAGGATTCACCTTAAAGTCCCGTCGGTGGAGGCCCAGTGCAAGGACTTCCACTTACACAATGAGGCTTAACCCCATTTCCCTGCATGCCTCCAGAAATGGGCTCTTGGGAGTGGGGAGAAACCTCAGAAAAGTGCATGAGGGAAGAGAGGGAGATCGTTCAATCTAGCAAGCTAAAATGCTTTCTTTGACTGAACAGTCACCTTAGCGCAACTGGACATTACCTCAGAATGCCTGCTGAGATGAGTAAATCTTTGTCACATACTTGAAGTTCAATACAGAGGTTGCCTTTCTAATTTCAGTTGGGAAGGAGTTCCATAGACTTGGAACTCCCAATGCATGGCTTCTAGTACAGTCGTACCTTGGTTCTTGAATGTAATCCATTCTAGAAGTCCGTTCAGCTTCCGAAACATTCAAAAATAAAGGTGCATCTTCCAATTGGCTGTAGGAGCTTCCTGCACCCAAGTGGAAGCCACGTTGGACATTCGGCTTCTGAAAAATGTTCCAAAACCGGAACACTTACTTCTGGGTTCTTGGCGTTTGGGAGCCAAAATGTATGAGAACCAAGGCATTCAAGAACAAAAGTACAACTGTAGTTAAAAGCCATGCCTCTTGGCCATGGGGGGCTTAGATTACATCATTCTGACCTTGATATTCCTCAGAATATTTTTCTTATGGAAATCATATTTTTGCTTTCTCAATGTGCTAAATGTATAAATCAGTGGCAGCCAACTTGTTCCACTCATATGTTGGACTACAACTTCCATCATCCCCAGGAATGGTTAGGGCTGATGAAAACTGAAACCTAACAACAACTGGGGGTCTCAGAGTGGCGTTCCTTGAGTTAAATACCTCAATTATGCTTTCACAACTGCTTGATTGTCTGTACGAAACAGCTTCTAAGATGTTAGTTCCTTCCAACACATCAAGATGTATCATCACTCACATAATATCTAGCCTATAATATTTGCTGTCCTGGAGAAAGGTCAGATGTGCATGCCCCATTGCTCAATGACATTTAATAACACATCACATAATATGGAAAATCCTCTTCTCCTGTCGGTGTCAATTTATTACACAAATGCAGACAAGGAAAGATGACCGGGGCTGTTTAGAAGAACTCAACCAAAAGAGAAAGTTTGCCTAATAGAAACATCAGATAATTGAAGGAAAACTAAAGAAACAAAATGATATAGACAACCCCTTTGGCTAAACGCCTTCTTTGGTGTTTAGTCAGGCATTCAGCCAAATCATTTTTCTGCTAGATTACATGTCTTGAATCATTCAGATTCACAGTTGAGAATATTTTTTTAATGATGGCTGTTTGTAGAGGATCTGTAAGAAAGGAAACAAACTAGGTTGCTACTTCTGTTTAAAGCTCATCAACGCCTCTCATTTTTGCATATTGTAATAAATCACTATTTTATAGGCAAACACACCAGGCACATAGACACTTTGTAAATTGTCTGATGAGCACTGAGAAACACATACTTAAAATACTCCCCCAACACTACTCATACATTACTTACATTGAGGCATATCCATGACGACAGCAGAGTGGGACCCAGCCATTAAATTTTCTTTCTGAAACAACCACGTGATGGGTGCAGTTGTCTGGAGATAAATTCAAACACATAAGCACCTACTCACATGTAGGGGCTCTCTGAGGTCAGGACACCTCACTGTGCCAGTGTCTGCATTGTACAGAGTCCCTGCACACAAGTGTGGGATATGAAACACAAGAGCAGTCAAGTACAACATTCCTAGAGTGAACATGTTTACACATGGGGAAGAATGTTTGTCCAGCCAGCAAGTAAACTTCCTGTTTCCTTCTGGGCTGGGACAGACTTCCTCTGCATGTGACTAGAGGTGGGTGTGGCCTCACCTGTGCAGGTAACGACAAAAGCACAGGGCAGGGCAGCCATCTCTCTCTCTCTCTCTCTCTCTCTCTCTCTCTGTGACTACTTTCATCGAAGAAGAAACATCTGCTTAGCCAAAGATGCTCTCTTGGCTTCCAGCCAAGAGAGGACAAAAGGACTGTCTCTTTATGAGATAGTTTCCAGGTGTATGTTACTTTTCTAAGCTAAGTCTGCCTTCTGGGATCCGATTGTAAACAGAATATGAGTGAGTAAACTCTTTTTATACTTTTATAGAAGACTGTGTCGTGTCTTATCGGAATAAGGGGAAAATACCAGAACAGTTATTATAGAGGCTTTAGCAAGCCTGAGCAAATGCATCCGCTGTGAGTTTAAAAAGGGGAATGTTACTCTGCTAAACTGTGAACTTGTTTACACAAGTTGGAAAGGCTATAATCAAACAATATATCCTCTCCTGCATCCCTGAACATTCCCATAACAAGTAGATGCTCATACATTTAAATTTTCTCTGCAACACAGTTGCTGCAGAAAAAAGACCCAGCTGCAGGGCTGGGATGTCCTGCTCTGAGCACTGACCTCCACAGCAACAAAGCTGAGCTGCCTTGTGTAGAGCTCCAATGTTGCTTCAGCAACAGTCAACTTTCTGCTGAGCCCTATATATGACTAACAGTTCTGTCCCAATTCCAAGCTGCATCTTCAGCTTTTTCAATACCGTTGCTGGGATTTCTAACCTGACTCTGCCCATTCTCTTATTTACATATTTTATAATTTACAGTGGTACCTCGCAAGACGAATGCCTCGTAAGACGAAAAACTCGCAAGACGAAAGAGTTTTTCATTTTTTGAGTTGCTTCGCAAGATGAATTTCCCTATCGGGTTGCTTCGCAAGACGAAAACATTTTGCAAGTTTGATTTTCAATGCATTCCTATGGGAATCCGTGCTTCGCAAGACGAAAAATTCGCAAGACGAAAAAACTCGCAGAACGAATTAATTTCGTCTTGCAAGGTACCACTGTACTGCTTTGCAGTATTATGGCAAGATCCATAGCCCACTTATTTCCTTTGTGGTTAAATTGTTGCATGCAATTATATGCACAAACATACAGAAAAGCCTTGATATGGCTTAGATACTGTATTCTAAATTATGCCCTTTAAAAAAGTAACACAAATGTGCTGAATAAATACATTTTGGCTGAGCAGAGTTATTCTTGTTTTTCCTGCGGCAATTCATTTTGTTCAACCTTCTTTGCAGTGCAGCAGTGAAAATACAGAATATATTACAGGTCACACAAAATGCAAACTACATAACCAAGCATTTTATATGAAATTACACCATGAGAAAATAAAATGACTCTCCACTGACCTAAAGTTTATGACATATTATTTATGCCGAAAAAGTCAAAGGTCCCAATAAAATTAATAAGTAGTTACCAATTGAAATTAGTGGAATAAATTAGTTCTAAGGATGGACACAGATCAATCTATTTCCACTCCAAGTCATTTTTTCACAAGCTCATTTGTAAGTCTGTCCCATCATATTTCTCCATTACCCTGTATTTTAAATCCCTCCCACAGGGGTCTTTTCCAGCCAGAACTCACCAGAACTCAGTTTGGGCACCTCTTATTGACATTATAAGAGAAGGAATGAGATGTTCATGGCGAATTTTGGCACCTCTTTTTCTAGAAAAATAGCACTGCCTCCACCCCACCCCACCCTGCCCAAATTGTATATGTTCGGATCAGTGCATTAGACCAAGAAGTGAAAATCAACCTGCCTCCCACACATCATTGAACATATCTGGTCAGTTGCATTGTAACAAGTTGCATTGCTTTCAATAGGACTCAGACTTTACTAACTTTAGCTGAATTGACCTCTGATGTGCAAATCTGAACCCTTGTTCTTATTCAGCCTTGTCACATTCTCAGTTGCCCACACTAACTCTATTATTGTTTAAACTTATTAGTTGCTTGTTACCTAAAAGGTCTTCAAGCAACTTACATTTAAAAATACAAATGCATTGCACCATTTAAAAAAAATCAGATAAAACATTAACATTTTCATACCCAAAAATGACATAGAAAAACATACAAAAAGTATAGATTATAACTTCATAGTAAGCATCATTTCCAAAATGTGCAGCCCTTTCTAAAGTAATCTGAGCTTTAACTGATTCCAGATAAGGGTTTCATTAACCATTTTTAAAGCTTTCATTGGTGGGTCCCATTACAGCAAAGATGTTACTTTTCTCAGAAAGTGAAGTTTGAAGGAAGATGGGTTTTTCTCTCCATTGTATCTTGTGCTCTCTACCTATTACTGAGAATTAGAAATTGTGAAAGAAATCCAACTAGTATAGATGGCTTTCAAACAGCATTCAGGCTGTTTAATGAATTGATCAGAATGAGTTTAACAAACCTTTCAATTGCACAGAGTTGCTGATAACAATGAATCCTTTCCAATTCATCTCTGGGGTATGACAGACTCTTTTGAGTAACAAAAATTAAAGTGCTTGAATACACTGCAGCTACAATATAAGCCATCTTGCCAATAGCTGCATTTGGACAGTTGTGAAACCAGTCTGATTAGATGGCTGATGTTTATCTGAAATTTATGTAATCTACCAATTCTGCCTTTCAAATTGGTATCAAATATAGAAGGAGTCACCCTGAGGCTTTGTGCACCTCAATGACACTTAACTTTAAATGAGGCTACAACACACAGACACACAAACACAAAATTCACAAGAAATATCCGCTCCCCACCCTGGCTTGAGTGCTGAAGATATGTTCTTCTCCTGTGTGGATGTGAAGGGAAGCGATTCCCAAGTATCAAGTATTAAATTTAAGAAGCGGAAATCCATGTTCTTTTTGTAATAGCTTACTGTTTAAAAAATACTTTAGTCCATTATGTCTGTCTGTTTGCACTTCAAAAGGGCATGCAGGATCTGCATTTCATGAATAAGGAAATGAGATGTAGGCAGTGGAAAACGTGGTCATGATGTGATTGCAGCAGCTTAAAGGAGATTTGTATTAGACCTCAGCAGCACTAATTTTTGCTTGCACCAGTTGTATCAACAGACACAAACAGGGGTTTGGGGGATGAAAGCTTTCCGTAGCCGTGCCAACTTTGATTTGCATTCCACCATTTGCTTACTTATGGAAATATATGAAACTACTTGAAAACTATTTTAATTCATGATGACCTTCTGGTTTTAACTAAATAAACCCAACTCTACTGTTTGGACTATTTTAGAGCAAGTCACAAATAATGCAGTCAGGGCACTAGTACAGCATTTGCTGTGATTGTAGAAGACTCCAGGTCAATCCCTGGTTTCTCCAAGCAGGGTTAGATGAAACTCCTGCTGAAAACTCTGAAGAGTTGTTGCCAGAGTAGACAATACTGAGCTAGATGGAATGACGGCCAGAGTCAGTATAAAGCAGCTTCCAGGTGCTGTGGGTTAAACCACAGAGCCTAGGACTTGCCGATCAGAAGGTCGGCAGTTCAAATCCCTGCGACAGGGTGAGCTCCTGTTGCTTGGTCCCTGCTCCTGCCAACCTAGCAGTTCGAAAGCACAAAGTGCAAGTAGATAAATAGGTACCACTCCATCGGGAAGGTATATGGCATTTCCGTGTGCTGCTCTGATTCACCAGAAGCAGCTTAGTCCTGCTGGTCACATGACCCAGAAGCTGTCTGTGGACAAACGCCGGCTCCCTCGGCCAATAAAGTGAGATGAGCGCCGCAACCCCAGAGTCGGTCACGACTGGACCTAATGGTCAGGGCTCCCTTTACCTTTACCTTTAAGTTCCTGTTGCCTTTGAGAGCAAGGTACTCAAGCAGGTAGTAGTGCAATTCCAGGCTCTTGTGGATTAAACAGCCATGCTAGCTGGGGATGGTAGGAATTGTAGTCCAAAACAGCTGGAGGGCACCAGCTTGGACTCACTTCAATCCATTTTTAGGCCTTGTTTTGGCCCTTTTTGAATCCCGTGACTGAGATACTCCTCATATTTTTTAAAAAAACCAATAGCTTCTATGGAGCTCCAATCTACCAGTGCTGGGCAGGGATTTTAATAAAGCGTGTTCTCCCTAACAGAGAGCACGTGTTGCGGTTGGGGAAACAAACCACCCTTCCGTGACTAGGCAGATTTGGAGAGAAATCCAAGCCTTTAAGTGGTTAACTTGGGTTGCTGGGGAGTTTTGATTGTTGCCAATTTGGAGGAGGGGTCAGAGTCTTTAAATACAGGGGCCAGACGTTTGGACGTCCTCTTGGCCGTTTTGCATCGGATCACCCGCCCTCCCTCCCTTTAATAGGGTGGTTTTTTCTTGATCTTGACCTTGCTATGCCTGTCATGGGGTTGTCCGCCTTGGTGCGGGGGCCTGGTAGGAATTTTGCCATTTGGCTGATTGGCTGGTGCCATTTGGTTTTTGCCTACTACGTAGCAAATCATCACAACTTGTAAGGTTGGCGGTTAGGCATTGGTTAAATTGGTGCTTGGAGGGGTAAGTGCCTATCCCTCCAAATGATGCAGAAAGGGAATTCCGTTAAAGGAATCCAGGGGCTTGCCATTCTTTTCGTCCTTGTCCCTGGCATCGGACTTGGGCCATGCAAGCCCCACAGGAACATGAGGGTGAGAAGTGAGGGACTGTTGCCCAGCTTCATTTTCTCACCCAATACCTGTTTCCCACGCTGGCTTCCGCTGGTGTCCGGAAGGGCCAGCTCTGTCCTTGAGGGCAAGGACAGATAGTCATAACCAATGCCTAAGCAACCACTCACCATTTTTTGTATTTGAATAAAGTTGTGGCCAAAATTATGCCAAAAATCTTAAACAAAAATTGATGTGTGAAGTGTGAATTTTTTGGGGGGTGGTATTGTGGAACTCAACACGCAACACCTTCCCTCCATGCACATTTGTTGAAAATATACCTCACCCTCCCTGCTTGATTCCTTTCATTTCCTCTATATTTTCCACACATTGCAGGAAGGAGGTGAAGGTGGCTTGCCGGTTACAGCAAGTGAATTCATTGACTGGGAATGTCCTGATTATGTTCCAAGTTCTTCACTACACAAGCTGGCTGCATTCTAGAAATGTAGCCTACACTCCCATGTACAGGAGGTTAATCTGTCAGGGTGAATGGTCCTCTGCCCCACTAATCTCAGTCTGCTGTCACTCAACCCTAGCCCTGCCTGCCTGCCTTGCTACAACCAGTTCAGGGGGTGGCAGTGCCTGTCAGCTTCCTTCTCCTTAGTCTCAGTGTTGCCCTTGGAGAACTCATCATGGAAGAGAATGGGGACACAATTAGTTGGTTCTGCTTCTCACTGGCTCCTCTACCAGTTCCACTAGGCATCAGCCACCAATGCTCTCATGCATAGTGAATTAAGCTCCAAAATACGGTTGCAGCTTTAGTCTTCAAGCAAAGTCTCCATGCATTTGTGTGTGTATATGAATGATGACATTTGTATAATATGTAGCAGCAGCCTGTTCTAGATTCAGAAATGTCAAGAGTTCAAGGGTATGTTATGAAAGCCAGTGTGGTGTAGTGGTGTAGTGGTTAAGAGCGGTAGACTCATAATCTGGTGAACCGGGTTCGCGTCTCCGCTCCTCCATGCAGCTGCTGGGTGACCTTGGGCTAGTCACACTTCTCTCAGCCCCACTCACCTCACAGAGTGTTTGTTGTTGGGGAGGAGGGGAAAGGAGATTGTTAGCCGCTTTGAGACTCCTTAGGGTAGTGATAAAGTGGGACATCAAATCCAAACTCTTCTCCTTCTCTTCTTCTTTCGTACATGGAGATTATTCCAGACCTTGGAAAATTCCAGACCACTTTGAGGGACTAGTACTTAAGAAATATCTGCTGAAGTCTCTTTTGCCAAGTCATTCCATCCTCCCCTGTGCTTCCTATCTCTAAAGTGCTAGAAAATCTTCTACCTGACTTATCTGATCAACCCAATAACCATAATAGCATGTGTCAGGACTTTGTTTCAGAAGGTACCCAAGGGTACACAATACTGGCACCTCCTTTTTTTGTTGTTAAAAAGTGTGGCACTTACTGTAACAACTTCATGGTGAGTACCAGCACCTATTTTTCTAGGGGGAAAAGCACTAGCATGTACCATGATGGTGCCTTCACTGTGCACATCTGTAGACTTATAGATCTACAGTCCATTTACTTGCAGTCTGAATCATATGGGTTCTGCCTTCTAGACGTTCATGGGATGTCCCAGTACATTTCCATCTGCTAAATGTTCTAAGGGTATGTGATTATTTCACAGCAGCGCTAAGAAACCTGACATGACGGGATCTTCCGGTGAAAAATGAACCCTAAATGACATGCAGGGCGTTTCAAACAATGCAAACCAATACAAACAACTGACAGCTTTGACTGAAACCTGGGTATATGGTTTTAATAAGTGAGGCATGTAGGAAACCTGGTATGCCCATAGCCTGTCACAGAATCTGTGCAGTGTTAATGCAGGATACAGAGTTGGTTTACCTTTGACTTGTGAATCCCATAGCATTTCACAGCATCCAAAATTACAGCTCACTAAAAGTGTGTGTGTGTGTGTGTGTAGAAGAGAGAAAGATTTCTTGTTTAGGCTTGGTTCATGTTTTCTCACTTTTATTATTAGTTCTGTTTACCATGACTCGGTATCCTGTTGATTTACAGCACACTGCATTCAGAACATCATACCGTTGAGATATACATAAGATATATGGCACTTCATAACACCTTATGCATTGGAGATATAATGAAACGGCGAAACGTTGAGGAGAGATCTATTTGGTTTGGCAGTCTATGTTTGCTTTGAATTTAGATCGTATCTAATCAAGCTCCAAAAGGAACACGAAGTGGAGAATTGAGTGCTACTCGATCCCCCATGTTTTCTTTTGAAACAGTTCAGAAATGTGCTAATACTCAGCGTGTTTGGATTGCAGCAGCATTGAAAGGTGGAATTTCTGGCCCCCGTTTCCTGATATAACCCCTACCTAACATCCTGGCCAGTTGTCAAATGCTATGCTAGGCAAGTTAAGTAATTAATTATGTGTTGCAATCTTAACATAATTCCATTATATATTGTAGCTGTAGTTCTAAAGCAACAGCTGAGTAGTCAAACACAATTAAACATGGCTAACATTCTACGTCCTAAAACCTAGAGCAAATGCAATTTGTTTTATCTCTGGATACTGAAGAATTTTTTAAAAAATAAAAAAAATTAAAATCAGGAAATGCATGCTTAAGCACTGAAAAGAATACAGATAAAAAATAGCCAGGTTTGAAATACATAGATGGTTTTAAAATACATGGATGTGCTTATTTTAAGCCATTTGACTTTTAGATAACCTCTTGAAATTAAAACTGGCCTAAGGAAAAGATTTTTGAAAAGATACAGTTTTCATAACGGGAGTAATTTAATTTTCCTTCAGCATAATACTTGAAGGTAACATAAAATGTAAGCCTTTTTTTTAAAAAAAAAAAACCCTCATGGATATTACTGCAGCTACTACTATTTTAAATGAAGAACAAAAACAGGATTTGTTTTCTACATTTCAAAAGCATTTTCCAATTGTTGGAAGTTCACAGTAATGATGCCAGTAGTCGTGCTACAAATAAATCAAAAACTTGTTTTAAGTTATTGCTGACATTTTCCATATGTCACATTTTTTTAATCCTGCCACTTTGAGAGTTCTGAATTGATTCCTGCGGGCCGCAATGCTCAAGCATTTACTCTTAGGCATTGCCAGTGAAGTCCTTGGAACTCCTATGGAGAGGAGAAAGGAGACCTGGAGGAGAGTCGGCAAACTCTAGACCTATTATCCCTTCCTTTTTTGACTCAGTAGGGATGTGAGAAGATTTGAATCTTTGTGCAAGTCACAACTGATCTCCACCTCCCAGGCTAATGTGCAGGCCGTTAATAGACCAATGGGGCCACTACCACTTTGACAGCCTACTGTGCATGATGACTAGGATGGAAGATGGGAAATGGACAACAGACCCTTCAAGTGTCCCTACTTTCCAGAGACATCCCTGATTAAGAGAAGCCATTCTGATTTCTGATTTGATCCTGGAATGTCCCACTTCTCTTTAGGATGTCCGTATTTACATTGGAGAAATGTTGGAGGGTATGGAGTTATCCGATCCCCAAGCTGCCTGAAGGCAATCCAGTATAGGGAAGTTTTAAAAATGTTAAATGTTTTATTTTTATTTGTTGGAAGCTGTGCAGAGCGACTGGGGCAAGCCAGTAAGACGTGTGGCGTAAAAATGGTAAAATTATCATTATGGAATGGGATGTCCCTATTTTCATTGGAGAAACATTGGAGGGTATGGGGCACAGCAACGGAGCTGGTGGAGGCCTGATGCCATTGGGTGTCGTGGCATGCGGTGAAATTTTTCATATGGGAACAGTTAGGGCTAGAGGCACCAGCTTGCGAGGTCGATTGGGAAGGGCCGACATCACAGATGTGACATCACGATGTTGTGAGATCACAAGCAGAAGCAACATGCCTCCTTCCCTAAGCCAGGCAGAAGCTTCCTTGGCTTTGGGGAGGAGGAGCCAAGCCTCTGACAGGATTCTGGAGCCCTCCTGCCTCCTTCTCAAAGCTGGGCAGGCTTTAGGAAGGTGGCGGGAGGGCTCTTGGACCCCGTTGGTGCATCATGCCTCCTTTCTTAAGCCAGGAAGAAGCTTCCCGGGATTTGGGAAGGAGGCACCAGGCTTTAATACTTTAATTTACTGGAACATTTAGGGCACTAGCCTAATCTGCACGCCACTGTTGCACGATGGCAGTGGGGCTGGCTACAGATTCAATGACTCCCATACCTGCTCAACCCTGCCCTGACCCTTCTCATCATCAGAAAGCCACATTTGGTTAGACCTTTGCACCAACAGCAGCTAACAAGAGACTGATGTGGACCAGCTAGGCTGCTGAAAGGGCATCTTGATGATACGATAAGTTGTGCACCAGTTTGCAAAATTCCCAAATGTTCCAAAGTAGACATTGGCTGAGAATATGTATCAAAAAGTGTTTACAATGAATATTTTGAGCCTGGGGAGCCCATTCAGAGTGAAAAAAGGCCAGCATAGCATGCCTTCTCCTACCAGGGACACCAACTTGAATAAAATATTGGGGGGGAGTGTCAGATAAACCCCATCCTGCATAATCAATCTCAGGACCTAGTGCACACACATCATTTGAATATCAATGCCCAACAACTCAAATATTTTATTGGGGGATGGGAAGGGACCTCAGACCCTAGGAGTTGACTCCTATGTCTCCTACTGCTCCTCTGTTCTAAATTCCCTCTCGGAGCATTCTGTGGGCAGATTTACACTGAGCATTCTGTGGGCAGCAGGAGAAATGGTGCCTTTAAAAGGAATGATGCCTTCAAGGAACTTCTCGATCGGCTCAGATAAGAGGGCTCAGAGTGATTTCTTCTTCAGGCAGCTTAACATATCTTTCTTGTTGGCATGTAGGCCAAAGCAGTATTCTTTCTACTGGCACCGTCGTGGTAAAGTTCAGCACTTTAAAAGCCTGTTTATTTCCAAGGGAGAGTAACGCATAGACTTAAAATCTCTCCCATCATAGGAACATAGGAAGCTGCCTTCTACTGAATCAGACTGATGGTCCATCTACCTTAGTATTGTCCACACTGTCTAGTAGTCTTTCCAAGTCTTACCTGGAGATGCTGGGGGTGAAACCAAGGGTCTTGCACATGCAGAGAGGAGCTAGACTAGGCACCCCCAAACTCGGCCCTCCAGCTGCTTTGGGACTACAACTCCTATCATCCCTAGCTAACAGGACCAGTGGTCAGGGATGATGGGAATTGTAGTCCCAAAACAACTGGAGAGCTGAGTTTGGGGATGCCTGAGCTAGACTAACCATGAAAGAGCCATTGTTGTTTAACTTTTGTATTTAAATTTATGTATTTATTTGTGCCTTCACTCCATCTGAAACCATTGTGTTCCTCAGCCTCAAGACTGGCTCACCTTTTCTTTATCCTGCTTAGAATAAGTATCGATTCAAGCAGTGTTATGAAAGCACTGACTGCATTCACATGGCAGTTTATTCCATTTCCTTGACATTTTGCTAACGTTTCCACATTATATTTCAGCTTTTACACAACATAAAAGCCACATCTGGGAAACAGAATACCGCATATGTTTAGTGATTGTTGATTCCAGGGAAAAAATCGCTTTGCAGCCCCCTAAACCAGAAACACTGCAGGGATAAAGTGGTGAAATTTAGAGCGATATACCGGCATACAGTTCTTTCCTGCAGTTTTCAAGGGGGAATTGTAGGGGAACAGAAGAAAGCATGTGTAGAAAGCAAAGGGAAGCAGTGGCATTGCCCCATGATGTTCATTGTAGTTTCACTTCACAACCACTGGTGCGAATGAAATTTAGCACAACATTTCTACGTATCAGCTTCAGTTCCACAATTCAACAGGTACTACAGTGTGAAAGGAACATTAGAAACAGGACCAAAGTGCCAGCATGGATTATCAGGATCAGGAAAACGAACGCTTTATTCCCCATGTCTGAATGCACCCACTGCCTGGATTGGTATCCAGTTAAGGATGGACTTTAATATGGCTGCTGTTCATTACATACAGATACTTTTCAATGACCCAACCCTAATATTAATATACCCTTACAATAGTATAAGTTGGGGTTTGGCAGGTTTCAGTGAAGAACTCAGAGATGCCAGGGAGAGAGACAGAGAGGAGAAACATGATCTGTGAGCTCTGCCAGCCAGTCTCCAGTAGCTGCCCTCTTAAAAGAGAATTGCTGCCGGTATACCCTGTAATTGTGATTTTTTTAAAAAAAAGAAATCGTTTTGTTTTTTACCAGCATAAGCACATGACGATGATGACTCTTTAGATCAAAAGCAGAACATTAAAGGGAAGCTAGAGGCCTTGGTTAGGGTCCATTCTCTACTCCTTTCTCTCTCCCTTCACCAAATAAATGAATGTGTTAATTGCTTTTATTGGATACACAGCCTTTCTCCAGTTTCAGAATGCCTGATGGTGGCCTGGAGCTATATTGCCCTGTAAAAGCAAATAGTGCCAAGTAGGTTTTATTTAGCTACATATTCGGTTTCCAGAAGATGAAACTAATCTCTCGTGCAATGCTTATTACAGGAGGCCACAAAAAGTGTGTAATGTACAGTATCTATAATGTGTAATTGGACAAGCATTGTATCCTAGCTGGAAGACAATCTGTCATCAACGGGACATTCAAATAAAGAGAAAACTATCCATTTAAATATTTTCATGAGAATCCAGGAATGTGAATTCCGTACACTTAGCCTTTGTACAAATGCAGAAAATAAACCTAGATGTTAGTTCTTGTTATCTTTGAGAAGGCCATACATTTTCTTCCCTTAACATTTTCATGTAAGACTGTCTTTGTACAGTAGATTTATAACTTTTTTTTTTAAAAAGTGAGAAACTGCACTACCCTTCTACACAGCATTTTATAATAAAAGTACAACCCTCTCTATGTTTGTCATAGTCAGATTATGTTGATTACGAAAATTAATCAGATGTATTTTGTAGCTGGCCCTTCCTCCAAAGAACCAAGGGCAATGTATTATTTATTGTATTTATTTATCTACAGACTTTATTAATTGCATTATATTCCAAAACTTCAAATCAATGTTTAAAATAAGTATTCCAGACAACAGCAAGCAATAAAAAGCAATATAAAATGCATATTTAAAATCAGAAATTGTCTAAAAGTTTGACTCAGATCATCCCTCTGGGATGCAAATGTGGCTACAGTGGTACCTCGGGTTAAGTAATTGATTCGTTCCGGAGGTCTGTTCTCAACCTGAAACTGTTCTTAACCTGAAGCACCACTTTAGCTAATGGGGCCTCCTGCTGCTGCTGCACCACCGGAGCACGATTTCTGTTCTCATCCTGAAGCAAAGTTCTTAACCCGAGGTATCATTTCTGGGTTACCGGAGTCTGTAACCTGAAGCGTATGTAACCCAAGGTACCACTGTATTCTGCTTGATCCCATAACTAAACTGGATAAAAACAAACCAAATCTGCACAACTATATTTCAATTTGAGATGCACATTATTTGTGTGTAAAATTTTCATTATACCTAACCTTACATTTCCTATATTTTCATTGAATAATGATATATTGTTGTTGTTTGGACACATGTAGTTATCAGCTTTGCTGTTGCTTGTTGTTCTTTAATATCAATATTTTAAAGAATCTTTATTGCCTTTCTCAAAAACAACCCATGATGAGTTACAGAAATATTAAATATATAGTGTTTTAAACCCAGCAATAAACAGCAATAAACTTAAATAGTATGAAAAGCACATACCTCATAAAAATTAAGAAAAGGCCTGCAGAATATAAACAAACAAACAAAAATCAAAATGTAACGATCAGCAAAACCAGCTCATCCCATGCCATCAAACACTTGAGAGATAAGGAGAGTTTTAACCTGGTGCCAAAAGGGTCATATCTAGTGCCAGGCAGGCCTCATTGGCCATAGATGTGGCCACAAGCACAAGGGCCTACTCAAATTCTTAAATACATGGTGGATAAGGTGATCAATGACTACTAGCTATAATGACTGTGTTATATATCCAGCAGGCCTCTGAACACCAGCACTCACACTTCCATACCGATTCAGAAGGTTCCCCAAATCTCAGGAGCAGCTCTCTTTTTTGGCACTATGTGTAAGGAGTTGGAGTGGGTAGGGATGATCAACACCAACTGGGTGCTTCACCTGGTATAAGCAAAAATACTCATTGCTGGCACAAAACCATTGGCAGATTTTGCTTTACTGTTGTTTTAGGATAGGTGTGGGGAACCTCAGGCATGGGGACTGAATGTGGCCCTTCAGGATGTTTCTCAGGCTATCCCCATCTCTACACAGGCACCCCCTTCTCTTTGAGTGTTTTCGCCTCCCTGGAATGTGCCCTTGAGCTCTGATAATATTGGCATAGTGGGGGGGGGCACAGGGGTGGCGGTCCCGGGCGCAAAATTGTTAGGGGTACAAAATTTCAATACTCGGTGCTGCCTCAATACAGCTGCATGCTTCCATCCTTGGGCTCCATTGAAAATGGCTTCTCCATGCAAACCAGACAACAAATGACCCTTCTTTTATTATCTCTGAAGCTACACTCTCCTGGGCAACGCAGATGCCATTAGGCCGTTGAATGCACATGTTTCCCTCCTTCCCACCCACTCCCTTCTTCGTGGCCCCGGGCACTGGCAACCCATGCTGTACCACTGCTGATAATGCCTCTTGCTTGGCTGAATGGAGAACAGAAAGGGATGTATATGGGTTGAAACTCTACAAAGGTAAAATGAACATTTCCTGCTCTGCCCACTTTTGCCACAGACCATGCCCACTTTTGCCTCTGGCCTCATCCATGACTAGAATGTGGCCTCTGAAGGATGCCCAGAAGGCTTTGTGGTCCTTAATAAAGCCTTCTGCTCTCTGCTTTAGGGCAAGGAAATAGCCTTGCAAGAATTTAACACAATAGTTTGCCTGGGCTATGAGGCTTGAGAGAGAAAATCTGGTTTGGTTTTTTGTTTTGTTTTAGGTATGAGAGTTGTATGATAAAGAGAGGCACTAGACTAGTGAATGAGAGATTTAGGGTGTCCCACTGAGGCTCTTCACAAGCACAGAGCTAATGTGGGGTGGATGAGTCATCATTCATGCTTGGTAACCTTGGTTCCTCAGTGTAGACACAAATGGCAAAGGAAATCCTCCCCATTAAAATAATTTCATTGCTGACAGGTGGTAGCAGAGAGGCACTAGGAAGCTGCATTTTATCCATCTGTGCGTAAACACAACATTAGTGTTTTTCTGTAACTTTGTAAACAACAGATGCTTTTCTAGTATTATTCCCCCAACCGGAGCCACTATTAAACATGATACTTCCTCAAATGTCTGAGTTCTTGAAGCTCAATGCTTTACCTGACTCAAATAATGCTGCTATAGTTCAACAGGAATCTGAAAGAGCCCCCTTTTTAAGATTTAGCATGAATTAAAAAGGTTTTTGTTGAATGAGTAATGATAGAGCATTCCTTAGCTTATCTTTATTCCTACTCCTTTTGTGTGGGAACAGTGGCTGTTCTAGGTGTTCACTTAATTGAAATGGCCTGCAATATCCAAATGTATTAAAGTAACTAAATTATTTGCAAATGTTGAATGTGTCTTTCACCATGGGTAACAGGGTAAAATGCTTAAGCTATTATTGTTGGCAAAGATCCAAAGAGACAGTGTAGATGTGTGTGTGTGTGTGTGTGGTTTCCCCTTTCCTGCCCCTTCTTCTCATTAAATAGCTAAAGTATTTGGGGCCATTTCAGAGAAATGTTCTCAGCCTTCATTGAGATAATCTGTAATTGGCCAATTTTGCTAAAATTATTTCAATATTTTGCTAAAATTATTTCAAATATTGCCCTTATGTCCTTGTTCGTGTTGCGTAAGTGCCTTTCAGTTTGATGCCATCAAGTTTTATAAGGGAACCAACTACATCTTGTGAGGAACAGTGAAAGAGCTGGGTATGTCTAGTATGAAAAAGAAAAGGTTAAGGGCAGACACAATAACTGTCTTCAAACAGCTGAAATGCACAGAAGATGGAACAGACATTTGCAGGACTAGGCGCAGTGAGCCCGGGCAACTGCAGGATGGGGTATGCAAATAAGAAACCACGACAAGTCAAATAGCTTAGGGTGAAGTGGTCGCAACTGCCAGTAGGTTTTGGCATAGGCATTGGGTTTGCATCCTGAATTACCCAGCCAGTCTGCTGGGTGATATTCCTTCAGAGTCTATCCTGGATTTCCAGGTAATCCCTCACGAATTACTCTTCTTCACTGAAGGTTTTTAAACAAAGGCTGGATGTGCCTCTATCAGGGATGCTGTTGTTGCAGACTGTGTTGCAGGTCCTTGCATGGAGCAGGAGGTTGGACTAGACCTCTAAGATTCCTTCCAATTTAGTGATCTGATGCTTCTACAATGAATTTTCAGCAGGCACTACGGATAGATTATCATAAAGAGCAATGAGAATACCATAGGATTAGTCTATTATCATGCCTCTTCAATTTGGCAGAGGGCAAGAAGGACATTCCCAACTAATTGTACCATACTTTCCTTTCTTACAAAAGAGAGAACTTGAGCTTATTTGCTCATGTGCCATGAATCTTGTTCTTTCGCTTCTACTAATGCCTTCCCCCCCTTATCCCAATAGATGTCAGACTGGCTCTGTTCTCTTCCAAGGCAGCAACATTGCACAAGAAACCATGGAAGTGAGGAGAAAAGCAAAAATGGAATAACTGGATAGTATTGCGCCAGTTGCCAAAGATCCGTTGACAAAATACGAGCATGCTGGAGGTTTTCTTGTTCAACAACTCTTTTCTCCCCAAGAGGGATGTTTCTTTTTCACATGTTTTGTTACTTTGGTTAAGAAAAAGACAGCAGGTAAAACAGAATCCTTAAACTGAGGCCCAGAACAAACAGGCGCTGGTTCCAGTTGACAAAGTAGACAATGTGATATCTCAGCAGGCTGTAGCATTTTGCACAAGCTCCAGCTACCAGCTACCAAACAATCTTCAAGGGCATCTGTCCCTCACCCCTTGCACAAGACACATTACAACAGTCCATGTTCAAGTTTCCTAGAGCATGAATAAAAAAATGTTCATATCCTTGTTCGCCAGGGATGCAGCTGTTAAAAAACAGACAAACCACCTACTGGCCACCACCACGATCTGACTAACCAGAAGCAATCCCAAATTCAGAAGTAATTGGACTACATCAACATAAAACATGTGTTCCCTGCAGTATTGTCATCTGAAGGGACTCACCACAATTTCCATAATACAATGCTCATGAGAAGCAAGATTTTCCAAGCTTATTTTGAGTATTATGACCTTGCCTTAATGAAAACCGATTAGGTACATGGATCTTGTAGCTCAGGTGTGGAGAACCTTTGGCCTAACCACCTTTGGTTTGTGAACTATAACTCTCATCAACCCCAGCAAGAATGGCTAATTACCAGAAATTATGGGAATTGTAGGGATCAGCCAGTGGAGCTGAATGACTCCAGATAGACAAACCAAGGTACTTCTTGTTACAGATAGGTAGCCGTGTTGGTCTGCCATAGTCAAAACAAAAAAAAATCCTTCCAGTAGCACCTTAAAGACCAACTAAGTTAGTTCTTGGTATGAGCTTTCGTGTGCATGCACACTTCTTCAGATACCTGCATGCACACTTCTTCAGATACCTGCATGCACACTTCTTCAGGTATCTGAAGAAGTGTGCATGCACACGAAAGCTCATACCAAGAACTAACTTAGTTGGTCTTTAAGGTGCTACTGGAAGGATTTTGTTTTGTTTTGACCAAGGTACTTCTTCACACAGTGCTTTAGCTATTGAATTTGCTACCACAAGACGTAGTGATGGCCAACAACTTAAATGGCATTAAAGGGAGATTAGGCAAATTCATAGCTATTAGTCATAGCTATTAATCATGATCGTGAAGCTGAGGCTCCAGTACTTTGGCCACCTCATGAGAAGAGAAGACTCCCTGGAAAAGACCCTGGTGTTGGGAAAGATTGAGGGCACAAGGAGAAGGGGACAACAGAGGACGAGATGGTTGGACAGTGTTCTCGAAGCTACAAACACGAGTCTGACCAAACTGTGGGAGGCAGTGGAAGACAGAAGTGCCTGGCGTGCTCTGGTCTATGGGGTCATGAAGAGTCGGACACGAGTCCATTCATGTCGTCCTTGTGAGCTTCCCATAGGCATTTGGTTGTCCACTGTGAGAACAGAAAGCTGGACCAGTTGGGTCTTTGGTGCAATCCAGTCATAAGAGTGCATTTCTAGGGGCTGAGGTCCCTTCGGCACTCTGAATTTTTTTTTTGAGATGGCTGGGCCCCTCAAAAGTTGATGGACATTGCCATTCAAATGGTGTGTATGTGTGCTGTGTTGCATCTTGTGATTGATTATGATTACCTGTCCCCCCAGCAAAGCTCTTCTTACATTCTTTCGTTATTATTCAGCTAAAGTTAAACCCATTGAAATCCAACCAATTTCGGTGAAGAAGAATTAAGCATATGCTTAACTTTGGCTGGATCATCCCCTCAGTGACTAAAGCAGTGCTAAAGACCCAGCCTACTGATTTGAACTGATAGTGCCACTTTCAAACTTAAACAATTTAGCTTTAAATATTTTGCATGAGGCCCAGTGTTCTGAGAGCAATTAAATGAATTTGTTCAGTTACAGCTAAGTCACTCCAGGTGTTATAAAAATTAATATAATTGACATATAGCATATTGCTTATTGTCCCATAGGATCTGCATGAACAAAACATGTTGTATCTCCTGAGGCAAATACAGTGAGGAAAGCATTTTAATGAAGCTGCAAAACTGCTTTCAGTTTAATTTCAGCTCTGAAATGCAAACTATGTTGATATAGAGTTTTCACTCACAACAACAACAATAAAATTGTCTGGATATTTGACTTCATTGCACAATATAATGTAGAAGAGAAAGTATGTTTGTGGAGAGGAAGAAGACTATTAATACAGGTCAGGGGCAGCCAATCCAGTGCCCTTCAGAAGTTGCTAGACTACAACTCCCATCATCCCTGATCATTGGTGGCTGGGGCTGATGGACACTGGAGTTCAAAACATGTGGATAATGCTACATTCGCCTCCCTTGATATGGGCAGTGCAACTAAAATTCTTGTAATAAGAAGACAATTTTGTAGGAGGAAAGCATTTGCTTGCTGATTTATCATTAAGTGTTTTATCACTATGTCCTAAATATAGGGACTACGGTTTGTTAAAAAGGCAGGTCATAAACCAAATATTTATCCTGGTTTTTCTGAGCAAAGTATAGTTCAAACTAACCATAGTTTACAACACTTCTGATGCAACGAGAAACTGTTTCATTTCAAAGAGGAAGCCAAAGCTTCTTATCACTTCCTTGTAGCTGTGCAAGGGGAAGGGGGGGTGCACAAACCCAAGGCTTGCTACTGCCAATGCTCACAGGACACAATACTTAAGTGTTGTTTCTGGAATGGAAGAAAATATAGGGAGTCATCAGATCCTGTTTCCTGAATAGAGTCCATTGGGGGGAAAACCCTGCAGAATGTGCCACAAAATGTGCAGCAACTGTCTTTAACTCCTACTATGTATGTTACAAAGAAACTTCAAGAGGAAAACTAGGTGCCTGATTTTATTTTCTAGATATTAACTTTATCGTTACCAAATCAGGGTGGAAAATAAGAGGCTTGGTTGATATAAATAGCATTGTAAAGAATTATGGAAATAGTTAAAAGGTTACGAAGATGTCAGCATCAGGTATACATTATTCTAGGCTCTCAGACCACCACTTTTTAATTAGTTAATGAGTGTTAAAACTGTCATCCCAACTTTGGGAATTGACACTGGCCATTCATTTCCTTTTCTCCTTCCATGTCCTTAAATAGTATTTTTGTTTTGGCAAATGAGGACTCGTCCAAACCCTGATCAGCCCCCTCCCCAGCCGGCTGCTATTTACAGTTTTTAAAGATTCATAAAACAGCAAGTGTTTTAATTTAGAACATCTTGATAGAAGCTCTCTGCCTATCAGATGTTCTTTGAAACGAACAAGTTTCTTTGCAGATTCCCATTTCAAACTTTATTTAGTGACAATGATCATTATTAAACAGAATCCATATGGAATTATTTCATAGTGAAACAATTGCAAAATGCTCCAGTTGATAATTACAGAATGACAGCAACCACAGAACATTAAGCGTAACAATCAAAAGCAGTTCAACCTGGGAGGAAATTAAGAAGTCAATTACTCAGGTGCTAACAAACATTTTGTACAGCTTAACTGACAGCACCTATTTTGCATCAGATAACATTTTATTATTCACAAGACACTAAGAGATTTTGCCAAAATGCATGGAAAACTTCTACTTTTCCTGCAAAGTGATTGTTCCAAATTAAGAGCAGACAACATCCTGTGTTTCACTGCTGACCAGAAACAATGTTTAGGTGCTCTACCATAGCACTGAAAGTTTTAGCATAGATTTTAATTCTTAGATTTTTGGTCCCAGCACTGAAAAAAAAGGAAATGTTCTCAAGGGGAGGGGAGTGAGCTGGTTGTTTTTTTAGTTGCTGTTGTTTTCTATTACCTTGCTGCTCAGCTAAAATGTGGTATGGGTAGGGCTGTCATACATCCGAAAATGCCTTTAAAAAACTCTAAAACTAAGAAAAATAAATCTTGTAGCTTTAAATAAAAAAAGCTTTTGGGTTTTCCTGAAAAGGCTCAACAATTTTGGGGTGTCCTAGTTTTTTACTTTTAGAAATATGGCAACCCTAGGATTGGAATAGACATAAGATCAATGAAATAATACAATCTAATGGTGAACCCTTCAGCCTTTGTTTGGTAATCATTATCTGCACCAAAGTTCCATTGGCTGCATTCCTGTACCCATTTACCTAAGGAAAATCGTTGTTGAGCTCGATGTCTGAATAGACATACACAGGATTGCACTGGGCAGCTCCTAATTGGGTAAGCATGTTAGTTCCTTAGCCAGGATTACTGGACTGACAGCAACCTATTCTCAACCAGGAACATAGGTTTCCTTAGCATGGGATATATATATATTTTTTCCAACCGCCCATTACTCCTGGGGACTTACTCCCCAAACAACACAGTAGGTTGGGATGTATGCTAAGATGTCCTGAGCTGGCATTCCAATACTGTGTTCATTGTAAATGTAACTTGGTTTCATAAGACAACGGATAGCCTATTTAGTGAGCTTTCATAGGTGCGCTCTGTGTGTGTGTGTGTATTCTGTAGTATTTTTATGACAAATAAGTTCATTTAAAAGCACAGTGCGCTGAAACAAATTACAGTGCATTTTGACAGACTTTCCTAAATGCCCTTTGTCAAATTTTGATTCTGCCTATCCCTTTCCCATTGCATCAAGCTGTGTTCTATACTTAGGAGTGACAAAGAGAATGTGCAAGTCATTAAATTCCCACCTTGCATGTGTGCCACAGGAAAATCATGACTGGTAATATTTTTCCTGATATAATTTGTCACAATTAGGGTGTGGAATGGAGCTGCAGGAGGAGGAGGAGGAGGAGGAGGAGGAAAGGAAGCAAATTGGAATATGCAATGCAAGGGGGTGCATTGAGGGTGACAGCCTACTGAAAGGAGTCGTGGACTAAATGCTTCACTTTGATGTGGTTTCTCCTGTACCTGATATGCTGGCTGAAAACACTTGTGTGCTCAGCTTCTCAGAGGGAATAATATTTTTGCTCCAAAGAGGGAGTATAATGAGTGGGTTTCTTTCTGCCATCTGTATAAATATTGTAAGAAGCACTGGATCTGCTTCAGTACTCGGCTAGCCAAAATCGGACCTGGTACAAATGAGTGCAGCTCAATTTACTATACTGAAGTGG
Organism: Podarcis gaigeae; assembly: GCF_964106915.1. Lineage (NCBI taxonomy): Eukaryota > Metazoa > Chordata > Lepidosauria > Squamata > Lacertidae > Podarcis > Podarcis gaigeae. The sequence goes on along the minus strand of NC_139687.1, from coordinate 24,518,037 downwards.
CGCCCTGTTATACTTGGCGTGAATGCAGCCATGCTTCATCCTCTTTAAGGCAGTTCTCTGTGTGACCTTAAATGAAACATGCCTTTGTTCTAAAGTTTCCCCAGTGAGAAAGTGAGTGTTACAGACCATCATGTGGAGATTAAGGTTTAGAAAGCAAGCAATGCGGCACGTCCAAGACGAACTTTGACCCACAGCTTTCTAAACTCCAGTGGGATCAACTACTTTTCATTTAGCTTAGTGAGAAAGACTTTCTTTTTTTAATGTTTGCAAAGTTTTTCCATCTTTTCTTTCATTTTTTTCACAAGATAAATATCTGAGCACATGTAAAAGTGGGTTTTTCCTGGAATAGTTCGTGCTCCACTGTGGACAGAATCTCCCAAACGCTACTACCGTGCTATAGCGATTCAGTTCAATAGAGTTTTCTCTAGGTTTTTACCCAAGTCTAGGGGTGGTTCACATTTCAATACGAAACTTCTGATCTGCACTTCCTGAAATGCAGTTATCCTTTGAAATCCACACTTCTCCCATTTTTGTGATGCAGTTTTCGAACCAAATAATGTATGCAGAAATATTGTGCTAGTGGAAAATATGCATGCATTCATTAGCAAAAAAAAATAACATTAAAATGTGTTATATTTGGGGAAAATGCTTGTGAAACTGTATATCAGGAGAAATTCATACCCAAATGCTGATGAATTTTCACAAAGGTTTAAACAAAAATGCCAACTGATACAGAACTTAAAGACTAGAAAAATAAGAAACAGAGAACATGGCTCCCATGTTCCCATTGTGGGATCCCAGATTTGCACAGATTTGCACAGGAATCTGAGGAGATGCTGCAAAATATCACACAATGCTGATGTGGTGTTGCAGAAAGGACGTGAGCAGACACGGGGTGGGGGTTGTTTGTTAGAATTCCTGCTCCATGACTGCAATCATGGGATTTTTGTCTTTCTCATGACTGTGTATGCTTTGACTCCAGAAAGTGGGAAGTGACGGAGACAGGATGTTTGTGTTACTGAGTTCCGTGGAGTGGGACTATTGTCCTTTGTTTTTTTCTCTTTACTGACTGATGCTTGAGAGAGAGGGAGCCATGTTGCAGTGCTCCGTGTGTGTTTATATGTAAATAAAGCAGATTAGCCAAAATGCTGAGTTGCTGAGGTCTGTCACGCAAGCTGCGAAGACTCTGCGGATCCCTAAGTGTGCCGATATCTGTTGGCATCAGTCGCTGTGATGTTCAGGCAGAAGAAAGCTTTCGAAACTCCCGAACGATCGACCAGGAGGGAGGGAACATACCAGTCGGGCATGTGTCTCTACCAAGGTCCTACTCGAGTGTAGGATGAGCTCCTAAGAAGCAAGAAGCCAATTGGTTGCTAAGCTCAGAATCTAGACCAAATATATGGAACCTCTGACCCTTTAGGTGCTAGTGGACTCCAGCTCCCATCCTAGCTGAACATTGTGTGCACTGGCTGGGGCTGATGAATTGGGATCCCACAAGAACTAGATAGCCACAGGCTCCCCATTCCTGATATAGACATTTGCAGGGAAATTCTGTAGCTTAGACTGCCTCTGCTACATTGTCACTGGCAACCCTAAGGGGCAATTAAGAGTGAAGGAGGGCAGATGAATTTCCGTATGTAACTGATCTTATCTGCTATTTCTCTGGCTGCAGGCTTACAGTTATATTTGTGCATGTAGAGCAAAAGAAAAGGCATTGTATATTTGCAAAGCTTTAGGTGCACAATACCAGGACCAGCATGAAAGAGAGCAGCTGAGCTCAGTATTTATCAGTCATTTCTATTCTTTAAAGTAATTCCACGATGTGTGCTTTGCAGTGAAAACTAACATTCAATATTTTATTAAAATGCATTTAAACTGTACAAAATTTAGCAGTCAAGATCTGGTTCAGCCTGAAGGAGTTTCAATTACTTTTTTTATACCAAGTACAGCCTGAGAATCTGTATCTATTACATACTGTGTTAGATTTTCCATTGACCCAATGACTTACATGGCCAAGTAAATTTACATTTTGCAGCATGAATATGGGAGTAAATCTGTTTGAATATTGAAAAGATACATAGATGGATATAGATATAACAGCTAATAATTGGTGAAGTATCTTTCATTGAGGATTAAGCCCCAGTTCATGTTACTTCTGGTGATAGTTGACTTCCTTCATCCTGGTTGTGTTTGGATTTGCTCAAAACCAGGGGGAAAGCTCAGCTAAATTCCATGACAAGCTCTGTAGAAAGAGTGGGTTTCGTGGAGCTGCTGGCAACGCTGGCGTTTGCAGAGGAGTCCTGTTCTTCCTCTGTCAAAACCAGCCTAGGTTTGGGATTTAACTGGACCCTGAGATCGTCCTAACCAATGTTAGAAACTGAGATATGAGACCTAGGAGCTAAATGGCATGTTAAATGGTTATGGGTGCAACAACGGAATGTCTAGGCACACTTTTTAAATAACAAGAATACAAAGCTGAAAATGAATGAACTGCAGCTAAAATGTTATGTTCATTTTCTACACCCTGGCAGTGGCGTAGCGTGGGTTGTCAGCACCCGGGGCAAGGCAAGTAATTTGCACCCTCTAACCCGTGGATTTGCGCCCCCTAACCCGTGGATTTGCGCCCCCTAACCCTAACCCCCAGATGTTGCACCCGGTGCGACCAGCCCCCCCCCCCTGCATCCCCATGCTATGCCACTGCACCCTGGTCCTTCTCCTGCCCACCCCCACCCCCTAATATTCCTCAGAGGGTCTCTTCTCCAGCTTTCAGAGAGTAGCTGGAAGTAGGGAGAGAGAAAAAGGTCCTCCTTTCCTTCCACTCTGCAGTTTTAGTCTGAAATCTTAGCCACAATACTGCGCCCAGAGCTCAGAAACTGCTCATGCTATTGAAATTCCCTGTCGCAAAATGCGCCTAGAACAATGGGAGTTTTGAACACTGGTCCTAGCATGCAAGCTTTGGAGAACCAAAGAAAATATAGGCCTCCCTCCTTCCTTGTGGTTGGAATAGCACAGCTGCTGCCACCTGTGGCTTGGAAGCCCACCAGTCACTTTCATACATTCTGTCAGCACATCACATGAGTCTGCCAGTAGTCTAAAGGAGGTCATCGTGTAATGCCGCCTTTATCTGTAGGGTTTTTGTTTGTTTTTAAAAAAGATAAAAATCAAGATTAATCCCTGGATTGGTTCTAGTCTCCATTGCCTTAATGATGAGAATGTGTGCTCCCTAAGCAGACACACATTTTCCTTATTTGTTAGATTTATAGTCTTCGATTCTACTCAAACATCCTGCAAGATTGTTTCCTTTAGTTTCCTGCCTCTCTCTCTGCTGGTAGACATGTGCTGGTGGGAAGCCAACAATGGAACTATGGCCACATTTAGCAACCAATCATACATAACTGTGACTAGAAAGGTCAATGGTAACATAATGAGGTTTTTACTTGCATCTTAACCACTCATTTTGGCTCTGTGTTTAACATGTTAGCATTATGTCTACAAGTCCTGTCTTCTAATTTCAACATTCTTCTTATTAAAATGAACAATTTCAACATATTCCATTTAATTTCTCTCTCTCTCTCTCTCTCTCTCTCTCTCTCTCTCTCTCTCTCTCTTTCTTTCTTAAGGTCTGAATGAAGTGGCTAATTATGTTGATAATCTGCTTCTTCATGGCATTAAGAGTCACCTTTACTGCCTGTTTTTTGTGATCTTGACATGGATTAACAGGCGTTTGAAGGAAAGGGCATCCCAATCCTGAACACACTTTGAGTAAATCAATATGTCTTACCTGCAATATGTGTTTGGAATTAGGATGTACAGTCATACCTCATGTTACGGATACTTCAGGTTACGTGTTTTTGGGTTGTAGACTGCGGGAAACCCAGAAGTACTGGAACAAGTTACTTCCGGGTTTCACCGCTTCCGCCTGCGCAGAAGTGCTAAATCATGCTTCACGCATGCGCAGAAGCACCAAATTCTGCTGGCAACGGCACTGCACTTCAGGATGCGAACACTGAGGGTTACGGATGTGCCTCTGTCATGGATTATGTCTGCAATCCGAGGTTCCACTGTAAATGAATTGTGTCCTTTTAATGCCAACTACCTAGAACTATTGAAAATGATTTGCGTGCTTGAACTGTACATTACAAATGTTCCTTAAAACATATCCAGCCAATATAAATAAAATTATTTGATGTCTATACTAAGACATTAAGTTGCTGTTATATCTATATATATATATATATATATATATATATATATATATATATATATTGCCTCAGTTGTTAGGATAGAGATGGAAAGAATCCCCTGAAGAAATTTGCAAAACAGTCATCTGGATTCTTCATAAAATGGGGGTGATAACCAGCTTCTCTAGGTCTTCTCCATCAAACTAGGAATCACCAGGCAAGGTTTCATATCACTAGTGACAACAGAGCATGCTATTTCTTATTCATTATTTTATTTCTTATGTTATATTCAGAAGGGCACAGAAGAAAGAGACACAGAGACACTTGACTTTGGAGACCTCACATCTTGCAGTCCCTGTGTGTGCATGTGTATTGTACCCGAATTAAAACAAGCATCATTTTGCAACAGAAAAAGAGGACAAATAACCTAATTAAGATACTATAAATTTCCAGAAGGTTTGCCTTGTTAGTCTGCTGTAGCAAAAACAAGAGTCTTGTGACACCTTAACTAACAAACTTATTTTAACTTAAGCTTGCATGGACTTCAGTCCACTTCACCAATGCTATAAGCGTAATCAGAACAGAATATAATATTGTATAGTTTAGTTTAGTACCTTTCTCACACACCTTCCCTCTAGCTACTAGAAATAAATGTGACAACTCTCCTTAAACAAATCCCAATAGGCTCTGAAATTGAAACAAACAAACAAAAAATGTATCTGTGGGATTTCTTCCTGACAGGTCAATGTTGGATCACATCGTCACCATCTGCTAACTCATCGAGAACATTAGAGAGTTCTGGCACAGATGCACTCTGACTATGTGAGGCTCATCACTTTCAAGGAAGTGTTTCCCTTTGTGAATTGCTGCTTTCTCTGTGTTGACTGACTGGGCATCCTGGAAAATACTGTATTGGTTCAGGTAGCAAAACTGTGAGATGGTTTCGATTTAAGGGAGGGAAATTAGATTGACTTATAGTATCAGTTCTTGTTTTCATTCAGCTCCACCTAGATGACCTTTGAGATCCCTTGCAATTCTCTTATTCCAAGCACACGTTGGACACATTCCAAGCACATCTCTGGTACCCCCAAAATGCTCTCTGCCAATAGCCAAACCCATAAAATGTCAGTTCCCTTATATTTAAAACATTCAGGGCTTTCTAAGTCAAGAGAAAGATGGGTATTTCTGCTTTGCCTTTGATATCACCACATGCAGGATGAATCCCATGTGAGATGAATCCCACATGCAGGATGAATTTCTTTAGCTGTGAGCTATTTCCCATTTCATTGATTGTGTAGACACAGGGTGATATGCAGTGGTGTCTATTGGTAGGACAAATGCGCCAGCAAAATGGGGGAGGGAGGCAAATTTTGGCAGTCCCCTGTCCCCAGATCAGAGAGGGAAACAATTTCCACTTCCTCCTCCAGCACCTATGCCTCCTAAACTCTGGACAGAGAAGATTTAGCAGGTGTATGAGTGGTTGTAATGGTGAAGGGGAATGGTCAAACATGTGGGTGCCAGCCACAATTCAGCAATGGCAGGTAGCAAGACCTCATAGCCCAGGTGATGCAATACTGAAATACAGTGGTACCTCGGGTTACATACGCTTCAGGTTACAGACACTTCAGGTTACAGACTCCGCTAACCCAGAAACAGTACCTTGGGTTAAGAACTTTGCTTCAGGATGAGAACTGAAATCATGCAGCGGTGGGAGGAGGCGCCATTAGCTAAAGTGGTGCTTCAGGTTAAGAACAGTTTCAGGTTAAGAACGGACCTCTGGAACGAATTAAGTACTTAACCCGAGGTACTACTGTAAAGCAATCCACAGTGAAGGACGGAAAACAGGAGATGTTTTCTTTTAATAACAAACAGCTCTATAAATTCATCGGCATCCCCCCAGGTGGTGGATGGGATGTTCAGAAATTGGATAGTCCCTCCATCTATCGTGGGACTGTACTAGAGTGCAATAATTCTGGGGAACACTATTCAGAGAAATGGATAAACTTCCACATTACAGTGGAGCCTCTATTTGCGACCATAACCTGTTTCAGAGGTAGGTCTGGAGGTCGAAACGGGTCGCTGGGAGAGGCGCCATTGTGCGCTGGCGTGGGTGGCGATTGCCCGCTTTTGCGCATGTGCAAACAGCGATCGCCGCTCCTGCGCATGCACAAATGGCGGCAAGCTGCCTGTTACTTCCGGGTTTGCCACAGTCACAACTTGGAACAACCATAGGAAGAGGTTTGACTGTATCTCAAGTTCTCACTTAGCACTTTTATTGATATTTGATGAGCATAACAAAAACTGCAGAATAAAGGCTTTGTAGTGCACCTGCTTCTAGCATCTAGAAAGACCATCACACAATTTTGGGGGGGAAAGTGTGGGTTATTGCTCTGTTGGAAAAACTAACTAAGAAGGTAAAAGTCCTTAAGGGCCAAAGAAAGAATGATGTTTTCAGACCTGTTTGGTCTGACTTTATTTCATTTGTAAGCAAGGAGGAACATGGCCAAAGACTCTGCTTGGCTGATGAACAAATATGGCTATTGGGTGGAACCTTTATCTATTTCTGGATGTTGGGTAATTTTGGTGCATCTTCCTGATCCGTTGCAGGTGTAATATCTCATGGTACCCCAGTAAAGTTGTCTGGGTGGTATTTCCTTTCCAGAAGCCAAGTGGGAGCAGACAAGCTGTAGAACTTCCAAAAGTGGCTGGGGGAGCAGCTTAGTTGTCCTGCATCTTGACCTGGTCCATAACCCAGTCATAACCCTGTTAAAATTTCGGTCTGCAGTCAGAAGCCTAATCCAGTATACATGACCAGTACTGGAGCCAAGACCAACCTACATCTGTAATCAATAAAGTTGTGGCCAATTTTTAATCCAAAAAAGCTGTGTCAATTTGTTTAACCTGTCAATACCTCGATTTTCTGTCCACGAGGAGCACATAGTGTGTGGATCCTCAACATGGCCAAAGACCCCCCTCAACCTCTGAACAAATACAGCTGAGATAGTTACTCTGGGTATTTGACTACTTTAATTACTTTCCCTTACTAAAACAGGGTTCATGTTTTGCTACCTTGTCTTGTTTAATCATTATGCCTATGTTATGAACAGTTCTAGTCGCTACTTTTCATGCATTCACATACCTGTGGTTTATTTATTTTGGTTTTATTTTATGTCTGTATTTGTTCAACAGTGATCTATAATTGCTTATGGACTATGTATATTGTCACCAGATACTTTTTGGTAACACTGCATTTTAGAGGATCTCTTACAACCTTTTTTTTGAAAAGTAATAAAAAATTATAATAAAAAAGAAGGAAACCCTATATGTTCACAGTTACGGGCAACAGCTTGCTTGCCTAACAATCTCAGGGGCAGGAATTATAGTTTGGAGGAAAATGTAACCAAAGAACACCAGTCTTGACATTTCAGATACCCTTAGCAAAGCTGTTTTATTGGTAGTAAGAATTTATTCTATTCTATTTAACAACAGGTTTGTTGCATAACCTTTAAACTTCATCACTTACCATTAAAACTCATCACATTAAAAAAAAATTAACCAAATGCATTTTTCATTATTAATTTCTTGGAATATTGTGTCAGATATATTATTCTGGAATTCCAAGAATTGATTTCAGTTCTTGTTTGGTCAGACATGCCAGCCTACCATTTCATAAACTCTGAGTTTCCTGTGTACCTGCTAAAGAGTAATTGCAATCATGCATTCTCAAGACAAAATATAATTGTTCTTTCTTCAGCTATTGTCAGGGTTTCAGGGACAGAGAGCGAGGGGGAGGGGTCCCAGGGTGACGAGGAAGAGGACGACGACGACCCGAGGTTGTCAGTGAGTCCGTCAAGTGAATCCGAGGATTCCCAAAAGGGAGCCCCTCTGGTCAGGCCAAGGGGCAGTAGAGAGGGAAGCAGTCAGAAGCAGGGGAACGAAGAGGGAATCCCCAGTGGGGGTTGGAGATCGGGACCGGCCTCTCCGTCGGAACGGAGTGAAGGGGGTGGAGTTACCAGTGTGTCAGAAGGAGCAGAACAGGGAGCAGAGAGGGGAAGGAGTTCGGAGCAGAACGTCCTGCCGGAAGGGGAGGAGTGTAGTACCGAGAGTAGCGTAACGGTCGAAAGGAAGGTCAGAGGCAACGTACGCACGCCAAGTTCAAATGTGGAGGCGCGCGGAAATGAGGAGAGCCCTGAGGAGGAGCCTGGTCCCAAAGCACGAAGGAGGGGGGAGCAGGCGTCAGAAGACTCAGCCTCGGGGGGAGTCCCGAAGGGAGGGAGCACAGGGGCGCAGGAAGACCCTGCGGAAAAGGAAGGAGAGGAGAAGGTGGAGCAGTACAAGCCTCTTAAGCTGGTGCAGGGGCGGGACTGACTCAGAGGGGACTTCAAACATCTAAGGGTAACAGATGCTGAGCCACGGAGCTTGGATGTAACGACAACAATGTTCTTCAATAAAACCTTTTGTATATAACTTAGACTGGATTTTGGTCTCTTGTGAGCTGGGACCTCGGGTGGCTCTGACAGCTATCTTATGAGTATTATTCAGATATAACTTCTGATCTTCACATTCTGCTTGTTTCCCTGAAGAACAGTACACAATCTCCCTCTGAAAATTATTGCTATTCCCTTTTTTCTTTTTGCCATAAACTGCAACATTAGAATTTGTTCCTTACCCCCAAAAGATCCCAGATTCATATATCTAACATAGATACACAGAATATTTTATTCACTTTAATATTATAATTTTATTTACTAATATTGCAATGATTGTAACACAGCTAAGTTTTAAACTTTGTCATTAGTCCATTTTGAAATAATTTAAATTATGAGGTATTAAACACTGCTTTTCTGACAATATGGTTCTTAAAGGCCTTATTGATCTTAAGGCCTTTAAGAACCATATTGTCAGAAAAGCAGTGTTTAATGTCTGGACAAAATATAAAGACTTATTGGAAAATAAAACCCCAAGGTGGCTTTCACCTCTGGAAGCTAAGGCCCGAAAAAGACCCAATATGGAAGCCAATTGGCCAAAATATTGGGAAATATTAGAAAAAGATGGAAATAACTGGAAATTGCAGAGTATGGAAAAAATGAAGGATAAAGTGCGAGACTGGTTACATTACGCTCAGATTAAAGAAGTTTTTAAAAATGACAAAAAGCTAGGGTTCCAGGTGGAGAAATCGAAGTTGGAAACTGAACTGTTAGAACCTAAGACTAAGGTACTTTCAAGAATGTATAACTTGCTGTTGAAATGGAACACACAAGACGAAATGGTTAAATCGGCTATGATAAAGTGGGCACAGGACATTGGGCATAACATTATGTTTGAGGAATGGGAAAGGTTGTGGACCACTGGGCTAAACTTTACTGCATGTAATGCTTTGAAAGAAAATATAATGAAAATGATATACAGATGGTACATGACCCCAGTTAAGCTTGCCAAAATATACCACTCGTCTGACAATAAATGTTGGAAATGTAAAGAAAATGAAGGAACATTCTTTCACCTCTGGTGGACTTGCCCTAAAGTGAAGGCCTTCTGGAAATGATATATAATGAACTGAAAAAGGTATTTAAGTATACTTTCACTAAGAAACCAGAGGCCTTCCTTCTGGGTATTGTCGGCCAGAAGGTGTCAAAGAAGGACAGAACTTTCTTTATGTATGCAACAACGGCAGCAAGGATACTCATCGCAAAGAACTGGAAAACTCAAGATCTACCCACGCTGGAAGAATGGCAGGTGCAGCTGATGGACTATATGCAGCTGGCGGAAATGACTGGCAGAATTCGAGACCTGGGAGAAGAAAGGATTGAAGAAGACTGGAAGAAATTTAAGATTTATTTACAAAATTATTGTAATTTGATGGAATGCTAAGAAGGATGCTTGATTATAAACAATTGGCCATCACTAAATTAGATGAGTATTATTAGACTATATTGTAATGATTGGTTATAAGATTACAAATAAGATGGTAATTTGCTTGAAAAATTTTATGAACAATGTAAGTGCGAGCGGATGACGCGAGGAAGTCCAAAGATGTTATGAAATTTTGTAAAGACACAAACAATGCTGTTTTTCATTTTTGTATCTCTTTTATTAAAAAAACCTAATAAAAATTTTGGAAAAAAAAAATTTAAATTATGAGGTATGCCAATCACAATTTATGGCTAAGAACAATAAATCTGGCATTGCTACCAAACATGCTATCCCTTTATTTTCTTCTCCCCTATCCATTTGGTAATTTGCAGAAAAACTTGCTCATGTTTTAAGACTTGGAGAAACACATTGTTCAGCCTTTGTGAGCCATTCTCCCAGTCAGCTTCCCTCCTGTCCCCTTTTCCATGCCCCTCTGCCCACTCTCTGTACTTATTATTTTCTTTCAGTCTAGCCAAGATCGTAAAGAGCATATGCAGCTGCCTGGTCTCCCCAATTGCAATAGCTCTAGAAGAACTCATATGGCTTGCCTTGAGAATGGCACACTGAGAGATGCAAGGGAATCTATGAAAGGTTGCCTACCATTCACTCCCCATCATAGCCTTTGCCTGGCAGAGGGGGGTGAGTTTCCAATCTGGTTTATGGAGAATCTATCATTCATACTGCAGCATCCTGAGATCCCTAAATCCAGTTCTACCCTAAAAATTCCAGGTCACTATGAATAGTGAAAAGAAAGCTACTGCTCCTGAACTTTCTGATTTAATTGACAGGGATGGAGGGTGGTGGAATCTCCTTCACTGATGGTTGAGCGACCATCTGTCATAGATGCTTTAGTTGTGTATCCTGCATAGCAGGGGGCTGGTCCTTTCCTACTCTACAATTCCCTAGAATTGTACAATTCATTCACATTCCCATAATTACATATCTTGTAAATTTATAATTATTAATTGGCAAAAACACCTTTATAATTCTAACCAGGGCTAGCTCTGCCATGTAAAAAATGGTGAAACAATTCAGTTCAGCCAGTGCTATGCTGAGGGATATATAAAGACAGGAATAGCAGCAAAGATGCACAAAAACCTTTTGGAGTGGTCTTCATGTTAGGGAGCAGGCATTTGGGCTGTGCTTTAGGGAGGGCTGTGTTTTTGAGTTCTGCTTCAGAACTTGGTCTGCATTGATCTTAATCTCATTTCTAATCGCAATGCACCCTGCAAGGCAAAATGCTGTTATTTCTATTTTGCTGGTTGGGAAACTCAAGGCCAGAAGAGATTTTTCCAGGCACCTTTTCCTGTCCTTTTCTACCAAATGCCATAGGGAGTGAATGGTTCATTTATAGCTGAAAGAGGGATGAAAGCTAGTTTCGGAAAGGTTGCTCTGACCATAATGTACATGGTAGAAAACTAATGCTTTGCACAGTTCTTCCATACTGAATACTTAAACAAGGGTCTAAGAGAACATTCCCTTGCTACAGTTTTTTTTTCTCCCTTCTAAAGAGACAGTAGCCAAAGCTAATTGAAATTAGATTGTAAACAACTCAAATACCAGTAGGATGTCACAGTCTGGCCTGACGTCGCATGTTGTGGTAGCAAATGTCACTCATTTATTACAGCATTTCTTTATCTAAAGCTTCATTACACAAGCCCCAGAGTGAAAGCATTTAGGCCCAGCTGTCATTTCTGCACCATTTCTACATGTATAGGTTCCAAGTTCAAATCCCACGCTTGGGCTTATTTTCTTGTGCCAGCAGATATTGGAAGAAATTTGCTGTGATTGTGCCATGTTGGGTTTGTGCTATTCCCAGTGGTCCATGGAAAACATTATCTTCAGATATAAAATGCTGCCTTTCAGATATTTGATGCTATAATTTTCTAACCCTTCTCTTTTCTTATTGGCGGTACATTTTTCCTGGGCTGTCATCTGAGTATAGCTCAACACATTTTAAAAACATGTCTATTTATGCACTATGAAATAATAAGGGAAAACAAGAATTTTTATATTGATTTGTTGCTTAGAATGTTGTCTAAATACCTAATGTTGTAAGAACCTTGTAGTGTCCTTGTGACAATGACATCTGTAAATTGTGGTGTTCTCAAACTTCTCTATTAATGGAGCAATGTCTGTGTGGATGTTGGGATACAGATATAGATATACTCACTCTGTAACATCAGAATGACTTTAGATGTGATTTAGCTCGTATGCAATGTGATTAGGGAAAATGCTTGCCAAAGGAACACTATGCCAACTGCTTTCTAGGACGCTAATTTCCAGATTCCCTAGGCAGGTGCTACCTGTTGCCTGGAGAAATGTGACATTTCTCTCTCTCTCTCTCTCTCTCTCTCTCTCTCTCTCTCTCTCTCTCTCTCTCTCAAAGAACCCTGTTTGTTATCTGTATTTGGCAGACCCCTAGCAAACTGTTTCCTGCTTGGCAGGGGGTTGGACTCGATGGCCCTTGTGGTCTCTTCCAACTCTATGATTCTATGAAACTCTGGCTAGGATCTGAAGAGACTCTGTGGCCCTTTTGATCCCTCTCCTTCTGTATATTTACACTGGCATCAAAACCGTTATAGATTCCAGCAAAGGGATTGTATCAAACCAAGCCTTCATATTCTTTTCAGCTCCACGTGTTAGGAACAATCTGGACTGGAACTGAAAACCTTCAGAACCATGCATGGCTGCCTTGTGTAGTGAAGCATTATTGCAGTTTGGACCTTGAACTACTGTAGTTTGGACTCTTGGGTTCTGGACAGACCCTGCTCTCCCGAGTTGGTCACTGAGCCCACTTAGCTATAAATGTTTTCTGTTGGGCTCAGATTGTGTCTGGGCAACAAGAGTCTTTCTGTCTTTTGGCAGGTCCTCCTTGGTTTGCACTGAAGTACTTTTTCACACAACATGCAATTAAACTATGGAATTTGCTTCTCCAAAATGTAGTGATGGCCACCAACTGGGATGGTTTAAAAGAGGGTAAGACAAATTCATGCATGAGAAGGCTATCAATGGCTGCTAGTCATTACAGCTGTTGACTGCGTCCACTGTCAAAGACAGCATGCCTCAGAACAATAGTTTCTGGGAATCATAAGAAGGGAGAAGGCTGTTGCAGTAATGCCTTGCTTGTAGGTTTCCCACAGCCATCTGGCTAATCATGAGATCAGTATGCTGGACTCAGAGGCGTAGTGTGGGTTGTTGGTGCCCGGGGCACTCAGGCATCCTTTTGCAGGCCACAAGGAGAAGGAGGTGCCACTGCCTCAGCCCTGAAGGCCGAGTCCAAGCGTGGCTTGGCTTGCCTCCTCGTGGCTCTGGCCCTCCTCGTAGGGGCACCTGTTTGACCTCCTCATGCTCCTTCAAAAATCTGTGCCTGGTGCCCACACACTACTTTTCTGGCTGGACTAGATAGGTCTCTAGTCTCATTCAGCTGGGCTTTTCTTATTCCATGAGATGCATGGAAAACATATCTAAATATAAAATGCTGCCTTTCACATACAGTGGTACCTCAGTTTAAGAACAGTCCTGTTTAAGAACGATTCGGTTTAGAAACTCTGCAACACCGGAAATAGTGTCCCAGTTTGAGAACTTTACCTCTAAGTAAAGTCTAAGAACGGAATCTGAATGGTGGAAGGGCACCAGCAGCAGGAGACCTCATTAGGGAAAGCACACCTCAGTTTAAGAAGAGTTTCAGTTTAAGAACGGACTTCCAGAATGGCTTAAGTTCGTAAACCGAGGTACCACAGTATTTGATATCATGTTTTTCTATCTCTTGTTCTTATTGGTGATAAGGATTTGATGGCTTGTCATCCATGTAACTCAGTTTTGAAAACAGTTTGATATTATTGCCCTATTTATGAAATTAGGAACGATGGAATACTGAGTGCAAAAATAGGTATTTTCTGATGATATGTTGCTTCCAACCTTCTCTAAATACCAAACTTCGTAAAAAGAAGGGGGGAAAGCCCTGTGTTATGTACCTGTGGTCATGATATCTGTGAAGTCTGAGCATCTGTAAACTCTGAGCAAGACAATCTTACAGTTAAATATGGTAAAGGTAAAGGACCCCTGGACGGTTAAGTTCAGTCAGACTTGACTATGGGGTTGTGGCGCTCATCTCGCTTTCAGGCCGAGGCAGCCAGCGTTTGTCCGCAGCCAGCTTTCCGGATCATGTGGCCAGCATGACTGAACCACTTCTGGTGCAACCGGACAGTACATAGGATTGTGTTTCTGCATGCAGAAGTGGATCTTTAGCTGTAGTTAAGCTTTATTCACAGAATCCACTTATGGATATGGCTTACACAATTAAGACAGTCACTCTTTATACAGAGGTCTGCATGCACTTTTGTCAATAGATCCGCTCCACTTCCCTGTGGGGAGGAGTAGTGGTGGACTGCATGGCCACCCACTCTCCTCTGGGGGCGGGGGACTTAGTCCCCTGCTGCCCGGGGGACCCTGGCCATGTCAGTGACTGGCCAGCCAATCCGCTGGCCGGGTGTGTGTGGCCGTGACTATTTAAACGGAGGCGTGAGCCAGAGAGCTTCCTCTTTGGCTCACTTGCCCAGTCATTAGATCTTCGCTAGTGCTCTTAAGCAAAGCACTTTAGATTCACATATGACTGAGCACTTTACAGATTCATAAATTGCATGTTCAAATATAACCTTCTGAAACAAGCCTCCAAACAGCTTTCCCCCCTTAAAACATTGTGTGAACCGCCCCGAGACCTCTGGGTATAGGGCGGTATATCAATTCAATAAACAACAGCAGCAACAACTTGTTCTTAGGTAAGGGATGGGGAAAATCAGGAAAGGGGAATACCACAACACCAAATCCTTGAAATATATATTTAAAAATTTAAAAATGTCCAGTAACACCTTAGAGACCAACTAAGTTTGTTCTTGGTATGAACTTTTGTGTGCATGCACACGTTTTCATATACACTGAAACAGAAGTCACCAGACCCTTATATATAGTGAGAGGGTGGGGAGGGTATTACTCAGAAGGGTGGTGGGAATGGGTGATCAGCTGATAGGTGTGGTAAACCAGTTGACGACTGTTAACAACTGCAATTGGTCTTACAGGAAAAAGCAAGGGATGAGATGGCCAAAAATAGCTTTATCATGTATAATTAGATAAGAACATAGATGGTTGTATTGAACATAGATAAAAGACTGCACCTTTGAATGAAAAGGTTAGCCATGATTACCAACACGATGTTCTGCTAATGTGATTATTGCCTTTAAGAAGGTGGCAACGAGTAATAAAAGGTAAAGGGGCAGGTCACCTTGCTGGGTTTTCTTTCACAAGGCGTGTTCTCCAATAAATGAGAGCACGTGTTGCGGTGTGGGCCACCGGGCCAGACCTCTTGTTGCCAGGCAGGTTAACAGTTGTTGCCTGGCATTGTGATTGGATAACCGGGTTGCTGGGGCAAATTGTATGTTGCAAATTGGGTGGGTGGGACCATGGTCTTTAAATATTGGTGCACTCTGGTTTCTCTTTCTCTTTGCAGAGTGCATCGGATCAGGAGCAATCTTCTCATTGTCTGGTTACATTTCTTTATTTTCCCCCTTCTATTTAATCCTCTCTAGTCCCTTAATTAATTTAATTTCCCTTTTTTCCTGTTTGATTTCTCACCCCACCCCTTTCCCTGCCCTGTGGGAAGATTCTCCCTGTATCTGTGAGCGCTGCCTGTGCGTAATCCTCCTGGGCTTGCCTTTCCCAATAGGGAGAGAGCCCCCATTAGGGGCTTTCTTTTGCAAAGAGGTTTTCCCCCATTTTTGCCTGTTTAATTGTGGGGCTAGTCAGGGCTGTTCCCAGCTTAGCTAGAATCACTTCGTTTATAGTATCCCCAAAGGTTGGCTTTATTTTGGGTGCATGCAGAGCTGTTGGCTGAGTTTTAATTTAGCCTTGGGTGGGAGCACTATATTGAGTTCCTTTAATATTGCAATGAGACAAAAAAGGCAGAGAGCAGAAGCATGGAGGCCTTCACGGCCTGCTCGGCCTGCACATATCATTCAGGCCTAAGCCTGCTACAGTTAGCAGTAGAGTAATTGTTAAGTCTCTGTGACATGTGACTCACTTTCTCTATAAGAATTTATCTGTTTGTTTGCAGGCTCACTTGTTGCTAATGTATATCTTAGGCAGACAGAGAGGAGCCAGAGGCTCTCTGTGCCTCCAGTGAGCACTCTGTGTATGCTCTTTAACTATGCTGTTTCAGAACAAGTTTATTTTCTTCAAGTTTGTTTTGCCCTGATAGTGGCAATTGCCATTTTAGAGACGAACCATTGTGGCTTAGTGGCTAGAGCGCAGGACTAGGACCTGGGAGACAGGATTCATATCCCCCACTTAGCCATTGTTATCACAAAACAAAACAAGCTGCGCCTTTTGGACTATTCTGTTGCTGGATAGTTCGGCCCACTTGTTATATTGCTCCCAAAAAGAACTTTGGGTTTCTTGAGGAGGTGCTTCCCTCTAAAGGGCAAGCAGGGGTACCTGGACAGGCGGTGGGCTGCCTCGAGTTTGTTATCTCATTGGAAACATTTATGTCTGGCCTAGCAGGTGATCTTAGGGCTTGGCTCTAGAATTTGATGGCCTCTGGCAGCGTTTCTGGCCTGAATAGCATCCCCATGTGTGCACAAAGTATTGGTTTCACCTGTTCCTCACATTGTTTAGGTTTTTTCTTTTTGCAGACTATGACAGGGCCTTTGCAGATGCCTCCAGAGCTTGCCTCTCCTGCAGAGGATGACTTGTTGATGCCCCAGGTGCCTTCTTCCAGAAGGAAGCGTCTTCAGAGGCAGGAAAAAAGCGGAGCAGGGGTGATGCTTACACCTCCTTGCAGGTAAATCATCACTGGGCTCTGATGATGATTCAGACATCACCTTGGACCTCTCCAGGGGTCAGGGTCAGGCTGTTCCAGGTCTTTAGGGATCATCCTGGATAGCTCAGCTGGTCAGCGTATGGTGCCGGTAATGCCTAGGTTGCAGGATTGGTCCCTGTATGGGACAGCTGCATGCTCTCTCATCACTCTACCTGGACACTGAGGTCCAGCGCCAAGGGCCTTTCTGGTGGTTCCCTCTCTGTGAGAAGCCAAGTTACAGGGCACCAGGTGGAGGGCCTTCTCGGAAGTGGCACCTGCCCTGTGGTACACCCTCCCACCAGATGTCTACTACCAGACTTTTTAGAAGACATCTAAGGCAGCCCTGTTTAGGGAAGCCTTTAATGTTTGCTGCATTACTGTATTTTAATCTTTTGTTGGAAGCTGCCCAGAGTGGCTGGGGAAGCCCAGCCAGATGGATGGGGTACAAATAGATTATTATTATTATTATTATTATTATTATTATTATTATTATTATTTATATTGTGGGTGAGTGGACTAGATGATCCTCAGGGTCCCTTCCACCCCACTATTCTTTAAGTTGCTATTCACTATGGGAATGTTAGATGCAGGGCTGCCATCATCCCCTCAGCTTGCTAGGATCGCAGGGACGGGGACATGTGGACCACTTGTGCAGTTCCACATTTCAAATGGAAATCCCCTGAGCAATAGTACCTTAAGCTGGTATGCAGGAAGCTGGCCCGGCAGCAGCTTTGTTGGGACTTTTTAGGGTTTCTGGCCGGCGTTGGCCCTGTAAATTTACACATCATGGTGGCAACACTAGGCAGGGCATTTTGCCCAATGTGGGGGCTAGGGGCTAGCAAGCAATAACTCAATACCTCTCGCCCATATTTCTAAAACAAAAACAAAAACAAAAACAAAAACAAAACAAAACAAAACAAAATCTTCCTTGAAAGCCTGGCCAAATGGTCATCTAGATAGGTCAGTGGTTTTGCGCTTGTGGGAAGGGTTTTCCCATGGTTTGGGATTCCGCTGGCTCTTCAGCCAGTGGCTCAGAATACAGCAACTCTAAGCCAGTCAGAGAGCTACCTGTGTTAGCAAGTTAGAAGGTTAGGAAGCAGCTTTCATTGGTCGTATGGTGGTATCCCCTTGATTCTCCTGATATTCCTATTTTCATTTATCCCTTTGGGGATCGTCCCTAGGAAAGCCCCATACAATCCCCCATATAATTCATCGCATCCCAAAGGCACCTCAGTGAATGACTCTCTGGAATTGTTCTGCAAAATTTGCATCTTTGGATCAGGCAGTTGAGCTTACCAACATATTGGAAGAGGGCCTTGCAGGCATTATGTGATATTGAATTAGCTGTCAGGTTGCTGCCGGTTCACCCTCAAGATTATAAGTAGTTGGGCTTAATTGGATGGTCCTTACATTTATAAGGCGATGCCAATGGGTTGCGCTATAGGCTGTGCAGCACTTGAGTCCTTTAGCGTCTTTCTGGATTGAACATTGTGAGTCAATACTCGTTTAACTGGGGGTATCGTTATGTGGATTATTTTACTGGCTGGTTCATGTGTCACCAGCCTCTGCTAAGGCTTACTGTACGCCCCTTTTATTCCCTGAGGAGCTGGGTGTTCCCAGTGGATAGGACAGTGGCTCCTACTGCCCCTTTTAACGTATTTGGGGGCTAGCTGGATACCGTTGCTCATACCTCTGCTTGCCTGTGGAAAAGCTGTTTGCCATGAAGAACGTTATTCTTGTAATACTTCCTCTGATAGCAAATGTTGCTTTGTCAGATTCTATCATTGCTAGGTCAGTTAAAAAAAAAAAAAAAAAATGGCATGCAGGGTGGTTGTTCCAGGCTGCCCCTTCCATTCCTCCTTGGCCAGGTGGGGTCTCATGGCCCAGGGTCCCTTCATCATCCTGTACAGTGGCCTTGAGCCTGGTAGGGCAAGGCAATCACATGTGACCTAACTTTTCTTGAGTTTTCCCCATTGTAGTGTCAGCGCACATCTGGACTGAGGAGTACAGGGACCGTCGGGTCTGTCTTGGTCTGATAACCAGGCAGTGTGAGGGTCCTGGCAAAATGGTCCTCATGCTTTGGCAGAGTCTCTGTCCCCCTTTTAAGTTATTTCCAGCTGCACTGCTTAAGGTTTAATATTGCGTATCTGCTCGTTTTATTACGGGATCTTCTAATGTTTTCGCTGTCACTCTATCCTGTTTTCAGTTGGAGAGCTTCAGATCCTGGCCTCTGGACGCCCAGCTATAGCCGGATTTTCTGGAGCTCCTGTGGCGTTTTGGCAACAATTGATAATTAAGAGGAGTAGTAGCTTACATTTCCCCTTCTGCTTTCAGGCCTGGACTGATTTCTTAGCGTTTAGCTGGGAGTCCTCGGCCATTCAGAGGAACTTGCCTCCATCCTCTGAGCAGGACCTGCAGTAATTGGACTACCTGCTGCAGATTGTATGCACTGTTAAAACCATCAGAATTCAGTCTGCTGCAATGTCTGCCAGAGTAAAGCTTTAATTTTTCAGAGACCCTTCTAAAAGTGTGTCGTGCTCAGGGTCTCGGACGGTTGTAAAAGGCTCCAGCCTTCACAGGACTGCAGGCAGGAGGCCGGTCTATCTTGACCTGTGCAGTATCTGCAGCAAGTTAAGACTTCTCTCCTGGTCCTAGATCTAGACGAGACTTCTTTCAGTATTCCATTGTAATTTTGGTGTACTGAGGGTTGGGGAAATTGTGTTAAAGCCAGCACAGGGCTGAGAGTTTGGAGGCTTATTGCCTCTGGATTTTTTCTCATCTGCTTTGGAGCTTGTCTTAAGTGTCTGGAGCTCTAAGTCAGACCTAGTGGGCTGGGTTGCCATCATCAGGCTTCCAGTCACAGGTAGGTGGGCCCTTGCCCTGTTATTGGATACCAGAAACATTTGGCTTTTCATTCCCCTGGGGGCTGGCTTGATCCTAGAAGTTGCTGGTTCTCGTGGGTTGCTCCTTCGGGATATGCGTTCCCCTTTTGGAGTTGAGACTTGTAGTGCGCAACTCCAAAACTGACCAGCTGGGTCGGGGGGAAGTTGTCCGCCTCCCAGCGACTGGGGAGGTGGGCCCATGCCCAGTCAAGGATGTAAGGAAGTACTTGGCCTTGAGCCTCCTGGGGACGGCCCCCTACTCATGCATGAAAATAGTCACTCTTTGGCGCGACACCAGTTCACAAAAGTCATGCATATGGCCATCTCTGCTTGTGGGATCTCAGCCTCTGGTTTCGCCCCTCATTCCTTTCGCATAGGTGCAGCGACTATGGCGGCCCATTGGGGCTTCTCAGCCGCCAGGATCAAGGATTTGGGGAGATGGAAATTGTATGCTTTCAAGGGTTAAGTGCGAAACAAAATGCTGAGTTTGGTACTTATGCTTGTTTGTTTCAACCCTTGCAGATCCCACGCTGGTCCGCGTCTGGATAGTGGGACACAGCATCGTTCATTGGGCTGGCAGCAGAGCGAGGCAGTCTGCAAAGGGAGCGTGTCCCGGCCTCCCACAGCACATGCAAGTGTCATGGTTTTCCAGACGTGGAATGTCATGGGGAGAGTTTATGCCGCTGATTGGTCGCCGGCTGCTCTCGGACCTCCCCACCCTATGGCCATAGTGGTGCAGCTGGGGGAAAAATGATGTGGCAACTATTGATTGCCTTGCTTTGCACACCTCAATCCAAAAGAGATTTGGAGGCATTGGCAGCCTTATTACCTTCAGTGAGAATAATTTGGTCTCACCTGTTGCAGAGGCAAACCTGGCGCGGTGTTTCCCGCCCGGAGGCCGCTGAAAGGGCCAGGAAGCGCATTAACTCTGCTGTTTGTGTGAAGGTATTGGAGCTGGGTGGTTTGGTATTTCGCACCCAGACATTAATTTTAAGGCTGAGGCCCTTTACCGGGCAGATGGAGTGCACCTCTCCGATTTGGGGAATGATGTTTGGCTGGATGCGGTGGCTACTAAATTGGGTTCATGGTTGGGTTTGTGAGTGGTTGGCGGCGAGCGTTAGAGCTCGTGTGGCGGTTAGGCATTGGTTATAATATGCTGGTGGTGGAGGGGTCAGGCTGGGCTTGCCCCTCCCATTGCGCTGAAGGGAATTCCGTTAAAGGAATCCTGGGGCTTGCCATGATTTCGTCCAATCCCTGTCATGGGACCAGGGCCGCCCAATCCCTGTCATGGGAATCCTTGTCATAGGATCTGGGCCGGCAAGCTTTCGGGGAGCTGCTGGGGTGAGCGGCGTGGGTCCGACGCTTAGCTCAAATGACCCCCAGTTTGACTTTCTCTTCTACTGGCTACCGATCGGACCTCGGGATGTCAGTTCTGTCCCAGGCGGGGGGACAGATAGTCATAACCAATGTCTAAACAACCACTCACTGATTTTGTATTTTAATAAAGTTGTGGCCAAAATAGTGCCCAAAAACCAAAACTAAATTACGTATTATGTGTGAAGTTATTTGAGGGGTGGCCTGGGGACCTACACACGCAAGGCGTGTTCTCCAATAAATGAGAGCACGTGTTGCGGTGTGGGCCACCGGGCCAGACCTCTTGTTGCCAGGCAGGTTAACAGTTGTTGCCTGGCATTGTGATTGGATAACCGGGTTGCTGGGGCAAATTGTATGTTGCAAATTGGGTGGGTGGGACCATGGTCTTTAAATATTGGTGCACTCTGGTTTCTCTTTCTCTTTGCAGAGTGCATCGGATCACCCGCCCGCCCGCCCTCTTTTCCGGTTGACCTTGCTTTGCCTGTCATGGGGTCGTCTGCCTTGGCGCAGGGGCCTAGTAGGAATTTTGCCATTTGGTGATTGGCTGTGCCATTTGGTTTTTGCCTACTACTCAGCAATTCGTCACAACTTGTAAGGTTGCGGTTAGGCATTGGTTATAATATGCTGGTGGTGGAGGGGTCAGGCTGGGCTTGCCCCTCCCATTGCGCTGAAGGGAATTCCGTTAAAGGAATCCTGGGGCTTGCCATGATTTCGTCCAATCCCTGTCATGGGACCAGGGCCGCCCAATCCCTGTCATGGGAATCCTTGTCATAGGATCTGGGCCGGCAAGCTTTCGGGGAGCTGCTGGGGTGAGCGGCGTGGGTCCGACGCTTAGCTCAAATGACCCCCAGTTTGACTTTCTCTTCTACTGGCTACCGATCGGACCTCGGGATGTCAGTTCTGTCCCAGGCGGGGGGACAGATAGTCATAACCAATGTCTAAACAACCACTCACTGATTTTGTATTTTAATAAAGTTGTGGCCAAAATAGTGCCCAAAAACCAAAACTAAATTACGTATTATGTGTGAAGTTATTTGAGGGGTGGCCTGGGGACCTACACACGCAAATGGTTTTCACAATATAGAACACACTGTATGGCACACTGTAACAATACCGTTAGTGAGTGAGTGCATTAGTGGTGGTAACATTCTAAATTGGATAATAAATTGGCTTAGTAGTGTTGCCAATGGCAAGAAGAAAGTGGTAAATGGATACAGATGGAATAGGGAAGTGACAAGTGGATTGTCAATGGGATCTGTGTTCAACCTAATTTAATTCATATGCTACTCCTGGACAGTGGTAACTTCCTAAAGCAATTCTGCAGGATTTCAATAATTGCTAGAGTTAAAAAAAATCTATTGTCTTTCGCCATATCTTGAGTAAATATCTATTTTTCTCCGAAAATAATAAAGAGGAAGAAAGAGTCATGAAAACGTTAGGCTCTGCACTGTATCCTGACACAAAATTATCACAGATTTTATATAGGTGTAAGAGTTTTAATTCTATCAACGTTTAACTGTATTTGAATAATTGATTTTCTGTTTTTAACCGTTCTCATATTTATCCCTAAGCTGCCCTGAGTCCCATGAGGGGTAAAGTGGGGTATAAATGATGGTGATGATGATGATGATGATGGAAATCAAAACCAAAGACCTTGGAATTATTTTTGGTTTTCCTAGTTCATAAAAATAGCACGATTCCTGCATTGCAAGAGGTTGGACTGAATGACTCTTGGGGTGTCTTCCAACTCCAAAATTCTTTTCATTTTATGATTATTAATTCAATAGTAATATAGTTTCTATACTTACATTTCAAATATTAATGAAACAAATGATACTGATAGTGGTGTTGCTTGCATTCTACAAACCATCCAAGTGAAATATTTCAGGACACAAGGTCATTTGTACTTGGGAACGAGCACCTATATTACCTCCTAAGCATTTTCCATAGCAAACTCTACACACACACACACACACACACACACACACACACACACACACTTCAATGTCAGGATCAATCTGAGCCTAATCACCAACTACTGCATACAGATGTCTCCCCACTTACGTAAGTTTGACTAACACACAACCACATATACATGTGACACAAGGAAGTAATTAAATAAACCGATTTAAACTGCAAAAATGGCAACAACAACAACAACAAAAACCTGGCCCAAAAGAAAACTGCAAAATGGTGCAAAATCACAGGGTGGCGGTCTATCCTGATAAATAAAATTCTGAACACAGCTTCAATAAAACTCAGATATAGAGACTAATAGGCATAGCAAAAATTAATCTCTACCAAGTACAGTATAAAGATAACAAATGCCACTATTATTCTTAATGAGCAAGTCTGACTTCCACAAAGTAGCATATTGAGATATTCGCATATGTTGCAGAATCAAACCAATCTGATCCAAAACTATCCATCTTTTTATGTGCCCTAGTCAATTTTATTGTATTTGTCAACTCTTCAACCAAATCTGTATCCTAACGCTAACAGATATTCTTTCAGAGCTCCTTCCAAGTCATTCCCTTCTTTTCTTTTCAACAAGGGATCAGCCAAATAAAGTTGGCTTCTGTTCAGAATGTGCATGCTAGCAAGGATCTATGGATTGTCAGAAGCATCTACATTCTTATGTTGGTGAGACATCCAAACCTTGTTTATTCAGGGCACCATATGCCCAACTGAACTATGACCTTTAGATCATGGCCAACACCTTGTGCAATTGGATGTTTTTCGAACCTATATTCACAAAAGCTTCTTGCGACCCTTTTCATTCCACAGCAATTGCAGCTATGATTTATTTGACCATATGAATGTAATAAAGGGCTTGGAGAATTGGTTAGAATAAAAGTATGAATTATTTAACTGTTTATCTTGATCAAAACTAGAGAAATGAGAATCTGAGATTAATGTTCTTAGCTGGCTGGGAAAGACAAAACAAAGGTATTCTTGAAACTTTTTCAGAGTAAGGCAGAAAATGAAAAATTGAGAATTATGTATCATTTTAGAGAAGGGAAAGCCAAAACAAGCCGTGTCTTTGCTCCCAAATTGAGCATCCTGCCAACAGGGGGCTCTATAGCGCTAACAATTCTGAAAATCATAGGAAGATGAAAGTGACCAGACCTAACAGTTCACCAGGAGAAACTATTCACAATATCATAATCTATTTTTTAATAATTGCATTTTGGATGTCAGTTTCGGAATTTTGATTGTCCACGTGCAGAAACACAACAAATTACAGTTTAAGCATTCACAAATCGCAGCATACAAAATGCATTCGTGATATACAGTTTTATTACCCACTTAATATACAGAAATTGTCTCTCTGAGTAAGCTAATGTTAATTTTGCTTCTACTAATTATCTTATGGTAAATTCAGTTTTAATGATTACAGGCTTCCCTCGGAGCAGATGTTTCCGGAACAGTTTAGTACTTGCGTTATCTGGCCCTAAACCACTTTTATAACAGTGGGTAACGTACCATATTTTCCTGGAGTCAGTTATAGTAGAAAGCTTTCCCACAGCTGGCTTTTAGAACTCCCACCATGAAAGGAAAGTGGCCTCTCTTTCTATTGATTTGCTCATCTATTGAATTTCCATCCCCGGCTGTCATCTATGCTAATCAGCCGCAGAATATGAAGGTGGAATTGAAATGGTGTTAGAGCAAAGTCAATACTCCTTCCATAG
Source organism: Podarcis gaigeae (assembly GCF_964106915.1). Lineage (NCBI taxonomy): Eukaryota > Metazoa > Chordata > Lepidosauria > Squamata > Lacertidae > Podarcis > Podarcis gaigeae. The sequence continues at coordinate 24,493,142 of NC_139687.1, read as the reverse complement.
TATCATCTTGGACAACAGAGCTCAAGCGCCAGTCCTTAATACTATGCCAATTTACATAGTTCTACAAGGTAGGTGTAAAAACTACTACTAGAGAAGCCTGGATAATTATCTTGATTTTGTTTTTAGATGGTTTTACTATGGTTAATAGGTACCTACAAAACGAAAGCTGTAAACTGGTATGGTGTGAATTTCAAACTAGATCAATAACTTGCTGAGAAAGCCTTAAGTAATTGTTATTTATTATTATTTATGTATATAGCTATCATTTACATATACACCATATATATATATATATATATATATATATATATATATATATATATGCGCCAAATGGCTTTTAAGCAGTTTACAACTAAAAAATCAATACATAATTTAAATACAGAGCATGTTGGGTTATATACAGAGTTCTGGAGGTCCATTCTTAACCTGAAACTGTTCTTAACCTGAGGTACCACTTTAGCTAATCCCGCTGCTGCTGCGCGATTTCTGTTCTCATCCTGAAGCAAAGTTCTTAACCCGAGGTACTATTTCTGGGTTAGCGGAGTCTGTAACCTGAAGCGTATGTAACCTGAAGCGTATGTAACCCAAGGTACCATTGTATATTATATGATTATATTGTAATTATCACAATTTTAAATAGTTTAATAATAACAATTTAAATGGTTGAATAACAGTCAAAACTATGAAATCTGAAGTTCAGGACAGGGAAATACTTGCCACAGCAGATGTCCCTTCAGGAGCCCGCAGAATGCCAACACTGATGGGGCTTTTCAAATTTCAGCAGAAAGAGCATTCCACTACACTGGTGCTTCCAGTGAAAATACTCTTACCTCTATGTCTTACCACAAGCCAATAATACTTGGGCCATGGCAAACTAACCAGGTTTAATTAACTGAATGCCTTGCCCTTACCAGGCAGTGAAAAGGAAGAGTTTTTTCAGGTAACCTGGCCCAGAGTTATCTCAGGCTTTGCACTGGCTCAGTGACAAATAGATAGCCAGTATAGATCCCTCAGCATTGGTGCGTTATGTGCCTGATAAGGAGCACTATTCCCCTGTGATGATCTGCACCAGGTACAGCCTCTGAACAAGCTGCAAGGGAAGTCCTACACAGATTGCATCCACATGTGAGGTTACTAAAGTATGTGTCACAGTGGGCAAGTTATCCCTGTCCAGGAAAGGGTACAGTTGATGCACTAGCCAAAGCTGGTGATAGACACTCTTCACCACAGAGACCATTTGGGCCTCCATGGACAAAAATGGCTAAAAGGGCCAAAATGTATAAGACAAGAACTAATGAGTGCTGAAAGTGTAAAGAAAAGGAAGGTATTTTTTACCACATGTGGTGGACTTGTAAAGAGGTAAAAGCTTTCTGGGAAATGATATATAATGCGTTAAAGAAAATGTTGAAAAATACTTTTGTTATATATATAAAAAAACAGAAGCCTTTTTACTGGGTATAGTGGGTGAAGTGATACCAAGAGAAGATAAAAGACTGTTTATGTATGCAACAACTGTGGCAAGAATTATTTTAGCCCCAAAATGGAAACAGCAAGAAATACCAAGAAAAAAAGAGTGGCAGATGAAGATTGACTTTGCAGAACTTTTGAGTCATTTTGTAATGTGTGTAATTAGAATTGGAAAACGTACCCAAAATGCAAGGTTAATTTTGAAAACCATGAAGCAAGAGGGAAGGAAGCTGATAGGCTCTAAAGAGCCAGGGATGTAAAGTGGAGTGTTATGATGTGAACATATATTATAAAATGGAAAATAATTATATATATCCAAGAGCCCTGTTAAATTGTGTGCCTGCTCTTTCAGAGGGAATGTGACCCTATCTATAACAGGCAGAACCCCAAGTTCTGGAACTTGATATCCACTTACCGACAATATATCTGGGCAGGATTCAGCTTCTGATGTTGACTGTCAGGTTTTAGCTCTTATTTCTCATTACAATGGTTATGTTATGCCCATCTACCCTGTTTTACATTGTGATGACCTACAGCATAAGCAATAAGTTTGAAGTGACTTGAATATATTTCCTATACTTTCAGCTCGATGAAATTTAGCAATAGTTTTTTTTAAGAATATAAAAATGATGTTACCTGGTCTCCCCCCCCCCCCAGCATCAGGAGGCTCAAATATTTTGCATCCTCTGCTGTACGATGGCCTAGATAAAGTATACAAATAATAACTCCTCAAAAACTGGCTCTGCCCTCCCATTTCAACTGTGGATGAATTATGGATATCTTGTATGCATAAATAAACCCTTATTCTACAAAGGAGCATTTTGTACATTTAAATTAGTTGCAATTCATCATAAACCACCCTTTGGAAACTGAGCTTGCATGGAGTTAAGTAACAGGTCAAGAAGCCTGAACTTAATTGCTGACATGTATTTTAAAGTTACTTAATAAAGACATAAAATCAATGAACATGTACAGCATTATACAGTGGGCCTCAATCACCTATTTTTAATCCATAAATTCTATTCTGTCACTGTCTTCTGGGACCATTCATGCTGTATACATACATTCTTAAACAGACATATTTGGCTCTACTGAAAACCCGCAAATGAGGTATGCTCTAGCTTAACTCACACCCCAGTACTCTGAAGTCATCATATTTGTACATAAACCAATCTGTATTGTACATAAGCCCCTCTGAAGTCAACAATATAGCTAATCTCAAATTCAGCAAAGTGATCAGGGAAACGACAGTAGGTTTAATTCAGCTTAATTCCAAGAATTGCAGTTTAATCAGATTGCTCATTAGTGCATTTGATTCGTCCATTCAATTGCCTTCTCATGCTATTCAATGTGGTACCTTAAATCTGCACAATGCATTTATTTTCAGATCCTTATAAACTAGAAGGTGCAGAAATGTCAGCATTTGGACTCAACAATGAAAAACTCATATTTGCTGTGTGTTAGATACATAGTCATAGAATTGTAGAGTTGTGAGGGACCCTGAGGATCATCTAGTCCAACCCCCTGCAATGCAGGAAATATGCAGCTGTCCCGTACAGGGATCAAACCTGCAACCTTGGCATTATCAGCACCATACTCTAACCAACAGAGTTATCCGGGCTATTATCAAATTCTATTGGCCATGTTGCAGGGGCTAATGGAAGTTGGAGTCCAACACCTGGAGGGCTATGTGATTCCCACTCCTCAAAGTACTGATAGCTTATACTAAACATTTCACTGAAATGATAAATGACAGAATTTCACATGAATCCATGGAGAGGAGCAAGATCTCTTGCCCCACACCAAGCCTCTGTATGTTCAGTACAATATGTGAACAAAGCTGTATGAACATACGATTGTATGCTCTGTTCAGATCTTTTGCTGAATGCAGAGTTCTGGGAATCAATGCAATTGTATCCTAGGAGAAAACCTACCCAACTTTTCCTAAGACACTCCTCATTGCAACTTGGTGCTATGCTGAACGAAGGGAAACACTTTCTCCTGTTTGCTGTGGAGTTCAGAGATGCATATTTTGGCATAGTGAGAACTGAAAATGAGAGAGCAGAACAAAATAATCTGGAAGCTATTTATTCTAATATAGCACAAGGGAAAAATATATGGATGGGCTCTGGTTGCTTTACTCCTTGTTAGTACTGGTTCTTATCTCTCCTCTACTCTCTAGAGTTTTCATTAAGGTGGTTCTCGCTCTGTCTTCCTTGAAAAGTCTCTGAATCTTGTTTGAAACAACTAAGCTAGAAGGCATTTCTTTTTCCCACTAATGGGAATCATTTGCAGGCCACCGGGATGGGAGCACCCCACACAATTAATCATATTTTGTGTATTCCCATGTTCTTTGGCAAGAACGGTCTTTCCCTGCACACAGGAAATTTGTTTGAGTGTATCTGTCACTGCAGATTTTACTCCCACCTGAAGTCATTAGCCTTGGATTGTGAAATAATGTTTTCTACAGCAAACAACCTTTATGTCACAAAGAGGACTATGTCTCCAGGATGGATCAGGTGGAATTAATGAATCCTGGGGAACCAGCTGTCCACTAAGGATTACATTTTTTTCTATTAAGGAATATAATACAAAATACACACATTGCTGCATGCTGTTCTTGCATGACTAACAAGAGCATGTCCCATAATCATAAAACCATACTTAGTAGGTTTTTAATTGATTAACAGCTTGATCCCAATACTTGCTGTGACCAGCATATTATTATCCATCATTCCTATAGCTTTTAGAAGCTTCACTCATTTATCCAGGCTCTGTTCTGGAAGTTGGAGAGTCCAGGAACCTAACCTGCCAGTAACAGACAGCTTCTGGATCTCGATTTACAATGTCTCATAAACCTGGTGTGGTAAACCTAGCAGCCAAGTAGACCATTCTACTGAATTAAAATGGCAGAAGAGGACAACAGGTGTCGATTGTCCCCAGTGACTTCCAACTCTAGCATACAGGATTTGGATCACTGTCATTCTGTTACATCTGTAAACATGCTCTAGATCAAAAATAGGCTTGTCTGTTTTAGTAATGAGGGAAGATGGGCATCAGGAAGTAGTACAAAACAATGCATTCCAGTTGGACTGTCACTAAAACCTTGGAAATATGCTTAGGTTGCCTAGATGTTGATGTCAATTGTGCATTTATCCTCACCACATCTCTGTGAGTTAAGGTAAAGGTAAAGGTACCCCTGCCCGTACTGGCCAGTCTTGACAGACACTAGGGTTGTGCGCCCATCTCACTTAAGAGGCCGAGGGCCAGCGTTGTCCGGAGACACTTCCGGGTCACGTGGCCAGCGTGACAAAGCTGCATCTGGCGAGCCAGCGCAGCACACGGAAACGCCGTTTACCTTCCCGCCAGTAAGCGGTCCCTATTTATCTACTTGCACCCGGGAGTGCTTTCGAACTGCTAGGTTGGCAGGCGCTGGGACCGAGCAACGGGAGCGCACCCCGCCGCAGGGATTCGAACTGCCGACCTTTTGATCGGCAAGCCCTAGGCGCTGAGGCTTTTACCCACAGCGCCACCCGCGTCCCCTCTGTGAGTTAGATTAGCCTAAAATAAGGTGACTTTTCCAGTTGAGGAGGAATTTGAATCTGGAGTCTCCATCATCCACACAGTACTCTGCACAGTATCAGATCTGCATCCCCTCCCCTCAGCATATAATAGCTCAGGCATCCTAAAAGCTGCATCAATTTAACATCATAAGAACATCACAAAATTATCTGAGCATCACCTTAGCATTTAATACTGGCTATTGCCCATGTTGCTAGATTCAAGGAGGGTTAACGGGTACTGCTAGGTTTAGTGCCTGAACCACTATGGAATTGGTCTGATTTATTGTGCCCTAATTCCTTAAAGAAGAAACAGCTTTCTCTCTTTTATGTTGCCTCTACTTAACCATTCAGGCTTGTATGTTAGCTGTTAGCCCATCTGAAGTTAGGGATAGTCACATATCAAACAAAGAACAGCATCCTGCTTAATCTCAATGAAGTCAATGCATAGTCCTAGGATTGTTGGAGTGGCCCACATGAAGTAGCGTTTCTCTTATCCATGTGACTGTGGACTCAAAGGAAAATAATCTGAAGAGGCCTTATGTGAGATTTACATGATACAATCATAGCTAGAGATTTGTGAAACATGCTTAGCTTTCACACATCAAATTGAAGATTTTGTGGTTTCCCTCAGAATTCCTCAAATGCTTAGCCTGGAGAGGAACTTCCACATTTGCTTTGAATTCCATGTGAATTAGATGTCTGTGGATGTTCAGAACTCCCCAGATGAATTTATGTTAATATTACCGAAACTCTTTTTGGCTTCCCTCAAAATTCTCCAGATGTTTTCATGAGTGGAATAACAGCTCTGCACCCCTCAAAAAAAATAAATCACTTTAGGAGAAACTTTTTCGGCAAAGCAAGTCACAAGGGCAGGGGCATCACACAGAAGTAACTGTGCAGACTACACCAGAGACTACACACCATTGTCGTGCTCCCCTAATGCTTACACATTCAACACACATCAGAAGGAGTTCCATGCTTGAAGCAATGGGTGTGTAGTGCTCCTCTAGAGGAGGAGGGATGCTGGCCCAACAGGGTCCATCCTCTTGTGGAGAAGTTCTACATGAGGAGAAACCAGGGCCTTTATTTTAGCCAGAATTTGCAGGAACTAAGTTCCGGCACTTCTCAGGTAGGCACCATTGCCATTATAAAAGAAAAAGGGAGGCCTTCATGGTGAGTTCCAGGATCTCTTTTCCTAGAAAAATAGCACTGGTGAAACATTACATTGCTGGCCCAAACTAGCTCACTGACTGGCAGCAGCTCTCCAGAGTTTCAGATAAGGAATCTTTCCTAGTCTTGCCTGGTGATATCAGAGATTGAAGCAGATGTTTTACCACTGAGCTGCAACACTTTCCCATCATCATGTACCTAGAACTCACAGATATCAGTGGAAAGTCACTACTGGTACAACAGAAGGGTATGTGACTTGATTGCACAGCCCCCAAACCCAGTCTTAAGATTGTTTCTAAATAAAATAATAATAATAATAATAATTTTATTTAGACCCTGCCCTCCCCGGCAATAGCTGGGCTCAGGGCGGCTAACACCAGTAAAATTACAGTAAAAACATAATAGGGGGAAAAAACCCAATTTAAAATACAGATTAAAATACAATTTAAAATGCATAGTTAATAAGCCTTTTGTTCACAAACAGCATCAGTTCTAAGAAAGAAACAAATAAGAAGTAGAAGATAGGGTGCAGCAGAAGGGGAGAAGAAACAACTCCATGGAAAAAGGGGTGGAAGTCGACAAAAATAAAAGTTGATTTTTTCCCTGTATATGTTAAAAATGTTGAAACCGAATAAAATATAATTAGGGGGGAAAGAATGGCCACTTACTGTACCTCATCAGTGACCTGTGGTTGCGGCCTGACGCAGCACCTCCCTCGATGCTTTGACACGCTGCGCCATTTTGAGCACAGCATGTCCCCCTCAGCCCTCATGGAGGCTCAGGTGTTCCCGCCAAACCCACTGATTCAAAATAACATGCCTGTGGTGGCATTAGGAGGGCATGGCTTGATGAACAGACCTGAGTGGGGCAAGCTTCACTCTCTGCTCAGCAACACCTAATTCCCAGCTGACCCTGCCCTAGAAGAAGTAGCAGCATTTTGGTATTTGTATGACTGAAACTTTGTCAAAAATTCCTTTTAGTGACGCACTAGCTTAGCATAACCTCTCTCTGGGAGAAGAAACTTGCCTTTTATCTTCTCCTGCCTGTGTATTAGCATTATTGCCTAGGAAAACTTGTCCACTCAGCTATCAAAAGATTTCTCCCAAAGAACATCAACCTGTATGCACAATAATCCTTACTCCTGAGCATGTGTAGAGGGCTACTTGCTCTAAATCCATACACTGACTGAACTGCAACTTGGGGGGGAGGGTGTTAACGTCTCTCTCACTCCCTTTTTCTTTCTGAATATGGAGATTCAGCGAACAGTAATCTCAACATTGACTGAGGATTAAGTAGATGGTGAGAAAATGGAGAGCCCCTTGTACCCAGCAGTCCTTATAACTGCTAATTTACTGCATGATGCTAATTAAATGAAGCTGGCTTCATAATAGGAGTGTATGGTGTCTTGAGTAGGAAAGCTGTTAACATAATTATATCTGTTACACAGGGGGTGTAGCAGATTGCAATTATTAGAGAGCTGTGTGCATTTTGGCTACTTTACTTATTGTTGTTACATTTGGGGCTTGCTTTTAAAAGCTCGCCATTCCCAGATTTCATATAAACTCTGCATTGAAAGCTTTTCCTTCTTTTCTTTCTAATTGCCCCATGTAAACCTTTTTTTCTTTAAAAAAAAGAACAAAAAAATCCTTTCTCTCTCCTGCTCAGCTTCCAACTGCAAGTCATTTTTAACCATTAAATTGAAAGAGGTGATTGTGGGCAACTTGTCAAGTTGAGCTTACCACAGCTTTTACCTTGGAAACTACGAAATATTTAAGTCACATGTTGGACTCTGCATTAAATGTTTGGGCTGTGGAAACAAAATCAGGTGCTCAAAAATCCACAGTGGGCTGCCACTCGATCACCCGAAGGTTCAGTTGACTTTATTAGCAATCTACTTTTCCCAGAATCGTCATTTTCATAGGCTGTAAAACGTTCCAGAACCTATCCGCCCTCCTGAACACGGGACTTCAAATGCAATTTCAACACAGCAAAGCTCAATGACAAAAACAGGCAGATCTGGGTTTCAAATCTCATCCTACACTTCACAGAAAGAAAATAATAATTATGGGATAATGTTCACAGTGGAAGAGTGTACAAGGCAGTAAACACCTCATGCAGTGATTACAAACACTGAAGTGGTACTAAAGTGTTTAAGAGGCTTGCTGAGAGTTTTGGCTGTGGATCTCAGATTTTAGACACACACAAAAAAACCCTTACAAAACTGTGGAATGGGTAGTATATAAGGCGTATTTTTTCTTAACCTTTGCAGTGAAGAAGACACACCTTTTCATACAAATTTGCAACTCTCCTCTCCCCACTCCATCTCATTTACTGTCATTTCATCCTGTTTCCTTAGCATTCTAGAGTTTGAAGGGACCTTGAAGGTCAGCTGGTCCAAATTTCTGCAACACAGGAATCTCAACTAAATCATCCATGATCAATGGCCATCCAGCCACTGCTTCAAAGCTTCCAAGGAAGCCCATTACCATCGGAAGGAGTTTGTTCCCCTGTCAAACAGCTCTTATTGTTATAAAGTTCTTCCTGGTGTTTAGTTGGACTCTCATTTCTTGTAACTTGAAGCCATTGGTTTGAATTCTACCCTCCAGGAGAAAACAAGCTTACTACATCTTCCATGATTTCACCTTCTCTAGGATTTAAAAACCTTTTCTCCTTTACTTTCCTCCCACATTTTCTCTTGTCCAGCTCTTCTTTTATTACTTACTTATGTCAGTATTTAATCTGCCCTGTCCTGAAGGCTGTGGCAGGAAAAGGCTTAAACCAACAAGATCAAAACGCCCATTAAATATGAAATATGCTATGTTATTAATTAATTAAATTTTCCTCTGCTGGCTTAACCCATTAAAACTCAGCAGAAAGGAGGCTTTTTATGTCTAGGCTCAGGGCCAAAATATATGAGGCAAGCAATTCCACAATTCTTCCTCCTAGGTTGGTTTTTCTTAAAAAAATAAATGAATAGCAGCCATGCAGGACTTAAAACGAGTCAGATAACTACAGTAGATGTGTAGTGGCTACTGAATCCCTCCCTTTCCTGCCATTTGTCCACTCAAAATCCTCTACTCCCGCACTGACATGCTTCCCATCCACAGGTGAAGAAGGATAAAAATGGGAATCACTTATGACGTGCTTATAGCACTGGGGAGAAGCAGATGGATGTGATTTTGAGTGGATAAACAAATGAAAAAGTGAGTGGTGAGGGACTCTGTGGCAGCCATCAGGGCTTGGTTGGCTTTACCTATGTTGCTCCATGCTCTTCCCCTAAGAACTTTAATAAGGCAGTTGTTTCCAGTGGAAGAACTGTGAGGGGAGAGTAGCTGGGGCAACTCAACCAGATGAGTGTGATGGTATTATTATTATTATTATTATGGACTTCCATAAGGAGCTGCTTATAGACTTGACCTATTGGTATGTTCCATACTTAGGTAAGTGTTTGTGTCTGTTAAATTAACTCTTAATAGCTGATTTTTTTAAATGTAAAAGTGATATTGTATGCCACATTATATAATTGTATTACAGTACTTACACTCTCATGTTTGTGTGAACAGCTCTGAGCACAGATTTGTTTGTTGGAAATGTGCAATATAAATAAAATTATGGTAGTAACAAGGTCAGTTAATCTGACCATTCAAACACATCACACTGGCCATTCAACCCAAATTTTAGCCTCGCTCAGCTTCTTCTTTGTTAAAAAACAAAACAAAGTTCCAGGTGAAATAATCACTGAATTGCTTGTCCCACTGATTTTAGCAATCAGAATAATGAATTGGGAAAAGATGCATTTAGGTTTATAAATCAAAATCGGCATCTCTAAGGCATAGAACACAATGTTGGAAGACATGCCTGTCATGAGACAAAGGTCCTTGAGAGCAGAAGACGCAGTAAGGCCTACAAGGTCTACACAATCATTCAAGCCCAAGCCTGTTAACTGTTAACAGCAAACTGCTAAGTCACTGTGTCTCGTGACTCATCTTGGGTGATGACTCATTCTCCCTATATAAAAGTAGCCAACCTCTCTATGTGCCTCACTCAGTGCTTGTGTGTCTCAGCCAGTGTGTGTATCTGTACTGTTGTTGCTATGTAAAGCTAAAGCAGACAGGGTGGCTCCAGGACTCTAGTTAATCAGTAACTAAGACTACGCCTCTGTGAAGAGTTAGATAGCTGCTATGAGCACTCTGTGTATGCTCTTTAACTAGGCTGTTTCTGAACAAGTTTATTTTCTTCAGTAAAGTTTTATACTGTTTATGAAGAAGACTCTGCTTTGATTAATTTACCGCTGTGCGACAATGCCAGTACTAAGGCATTGGTGTCATGTGCTTTTTGTAAACCTTGCCCACTAGGGAGCTGCATTCTGCACCAGCTAAGGCTTTCCAATAGTCATCAAGGTTGCTTCACGCAGAGCACATTATAGTCCTGCCATTATCTTGTGTTCACTCCATTAACTTTAGATCTACTGTCTTTATCAAGTGAGGTTTCACTTGATCACATGGATTCTTCTTAGGGGGGTTTTCAAACTAAGCCCATCTTTCGCTTCCCTCATGTGCAGAATTATCGCTCATAGAAGTGGAGAAATTATTGTCAGTCCTTGGAAGACGGAGTCAAATGTGAAAGCTGTGGTTTCCTTGACTTCTTTGGCTTCCAATGGAATTGAATTTAAAAGACAGTGATAGACAGCAATGGGTGCGCACTTGGAGATGGGGGCTTACTAATCTGATGGCACAGGGAATTGACAAAGCAGGAGGCCATGGGAGGAGAAGCAAGAGTATGTAGCTCTAGCAAAGTGGGTGGAATACTGGAGTGGTGGACTAGAAGGATTTATTTAAGGGCTTCAGTTCACTTGCAACCCTGGTTGGGTTAGGCTGTCTACTGGGAGCTCTCCCTGGTGCTGAAACAACTCACCTGCCTTGCTCTACCCCAAGGGTTCCTCCTCAGGGTACAGTTCTAGTCTACACTTTATTTATTATTTTGAATTCTTATGGTCAAGTCTTCAACAATGCAAGCCATGTATTACCATGAAATTGCAAGGTGACGTTGTATTTAAAACATTTTTTGATATTTTCAGTAAAAAGTAAGCAGGAAAATCATTTACTCTGTATAAACAATTATTCAGCAGCATCACATTATACTGGCTCTAACATAACTCTGGGGTTAATAATAATAATAATAATAATAATAATAATAATCCAACTTCTGAATATATAGAGGACCACGTTTTCTTCTTTTCCACTTCATGAGTCAGTGTGGTATGACCATATTTGTTCCTGACTGTGCGCCTTTATGGTTTTAACTATTAGAATTCATCCCATGCTGGTAGCTAATATAATCATGTAATCTAATCCATCAAATATAATTTTTCCTATCCTCAGTCATACTAATGGTGCCTCCCAATTTAGTGTCATCAGCAAAGTTCATTGGCACATACCTACTTCCATCTCCAAGGTTTTTTAATAAAAATATATGGCTAGAAGAGTTCCCAAGGGTGATTCTTTAAGCACTCTCTCCAACTCAGGAGTGTGCCCTTCAGCATAACCCTCTCTCATCTGTCTTTTAACCAGCTTCTTATTCATTCTGCTATACGTTTAGTAACCCCACCCCATCTTTTTTTATTTTGAGTAGCTATTAAGATTTGTCAGTTTCTTGTCTGAAATCCCATCAGACTAAATTGACTGCACTTTCTGTGCCTAAGGGGGGGGAGGGGGGAAGAGAGAATTATTTTCTTTTTAAAAGAAAAGATTTTCAATTACCTTGGCATGATCAACCTTTTGTGAAACCATACTTTGTTACATCCTGTGATAAAGCACATTGTACCATGTTTTCAGTAATACTTCCATGTAATTTTTGATGCCTCACATTATATTTCATTGAAGATGCATTAGCAAATGTGTGATTTTACCTGAATTAGTTCTATTCCTTTTTCTGGGTCACAAGCACTTCATTCCAACTTTGGACCTGAAGGTGGCTTGTTGCATCCCATGTTTTAAGCTCTGACAAATAATTCCATGTTCTATTCCCAGGTTGACTTCTGGATTTCCTTCATTTGCTTCAAAGACCTTACAATGGCTTAACTATGGTTTCCCTTCCAGAAAATTCAGGAGCAAATGCACTTAGCTGTATCAGTAGAACCATGTTATGTGTCCTCAGATCATTCTGTGGTTCATCCTTTGAACAGCAAAAAGACACACAGATACTACTCCCATACAAGCAGCTTTTAAAACTCACCTTGAGTTTCAGAAGCAGTTGAAATAAATTAAGCTGCCCTTCAAGAAAGTTTCAAAGCTAATTCGATGAATCATGGTGCCCTCCAAAAATACTTTTGTTTGCACATGGAGATGTAGATATGAATAATGAAAGTAATCTAGTATCTGAAAACTGTATTGGGAATATGACAGCTTTGGGTGGGGTGGGGGAGCTGTGAAAAGTAAGCTGAAGGCCCCTTCTATAATTGCATACCCAGGCAGCTCTACATTTGAGGATCAGGACAGCTGTTCTGTGATCCCTTTAGATTTCTAAGCTGAAAATGTAGAGGAGACTCTGTTTGCAGGAATTGCAGACCCTCCAAGTGTCCCTATTTTCCAGGGACAGTCCTGGATTTATAGAAGCCGTCCCAGTTTCTGATTTGATCCCGCAATGTCCCGTTTTTCCTCCCTATTTTCATTGAAGAAATGTTGAAGCGTATGGTAGGACGTCCCTATTTTCGTCGGAGGTTATAGAATTATGCCATCCCCAAGCCATGGAGATAAGTAACTAAACAACCTTTAGAAGACATTTGAGGGCTACCCTATATAGAGAAGGTTTTTAATGTTTAATATTTTAATATATTTTTATGTTGGAAGCCACCAAGCCAGATGGGAGTGGGGAATAACAACAAAAACATCCCTATTTTATTAGAGAAATGGTGGAGGGTATGCAGTTGGTCTAAAAAGCAAGATCATATTATAACCCTTTGAGCAATTCTGTAACATACACCCAACTTTCTGATATGGATTTGAGAGCTTTCTGTAGAATTATTATTATTATTATTATTATTATTATTATTATTATTATTATTCCCCAGCCACTCTGGGTGGCTTACAACAAAATATTAAAATAAAATATTCTATTAAACATTAGAACAGGGGTTGCCAAGCATTCCTTCTCTAAAGCAATGGTGAGTGTTCAATCCTGGTATCCAATGAAATGTGGGCACATTTAATGGGATGCGTTAAATGCAGGAAGACCTGAGCCACTGCAAAGAAGATGTGCAAACAGAAAAGGCATTAAATGATCAAGCACATCAGACAAAAAGCTTTCCTATCTTCTTGCATCATTTCAAACAGAATGCTTTTCAAAAGAGGCAATTCACATGTGCACTGTGAGTCATGTACCATCAAGAGATACATGCACGTGTGAATCCGCCTTAAGCCTTTAAGAATACAAGAGTAGTGTTGCTTGACAAAGACTATTTCAGCAATTGTTAACAGTCAAGAAAGGGTGAAATTGAATTAGTAAAACATCACTTCAAATTTCTCGGGGAGGGGTAATAATAAAGTATGCTTCTTTCTGTAATGTAGGGAAAGATGATGTTAACCTATTACACTTTCTGGACAAAATAATTTGTAGTCAGCTCTGCTACTTGTAAGTGCCTAATTTATTTAAATATACTGTATTGCCAGTGTCTCATTCAGCTTAGATGAGCGTAAGCATTTATCCTTAGATTGATTGTGCTTAGTTCAACGTCCAAGGTTGAACTAAAGCTCACCAATGCATCTGAATTCCAATTCTTAAGCCAGTTTTGGACTACTACTGTAATTCCAGTATAATGAAGTGATAAAGAAGATTAATGAGACTTACTTTGCAGCCAAGAAAGACAAAGCAAGGAAGGGAGGTGGGGATAGGGTCATTGATTGACCAAGAACTAAGAAGACTGAAGTGTGAAGGTTGCTGGAAGACACGTTGTAACACAAAGCAGTCTCTCGGATGGTAATGTTTGTTAATAATCATAATGATCTGGTTAACAAATGGAGAGTTACCCATGCCTAATTATTGTTGTAGAAGGCGGGTATTAACAAATGGAGAGGTACCCATTTTTAATGACTGTTCTGGAAGTATTGGCACCAAAAGTCAGAGTGACTACCTAAGTAGGGCTATGAACACATTAGCAGCTTAAAGCACAGCCAGGTTTTTCCTCGTCCCTGCTGTGTTTCAAGTGATCTTTATATACTGCTGATGCACATTATCTGATTTGTTTCCCCATCCGTACAACCACCCTGAACTCCAGTTCAACGAAGCTGTCATCTGCGCATGTGCAACAGCTGTCTTAAGTGTGCACACTTTAACTTAAACACAGCTTACGTTTTCAAAACATATGGAAGCAGGCTGAGGGGGGTGAGGAATGCTCAAATCAGAGTATTTCTCAAGAAACTTCAAGATACATATGGGTTGCAGTTTATGTCATGCTGTTCTTGGCATTACATAGACCAGATCCAAGCACTCTTGGAGAAAACTGATTTTCTAGGTTCGTTTCAATTGGGATATAGGTCTGGTTTTGGCACAGAAACTGCTTTGGTGACCCCGGTATGATTACCTCTGTTGGGAGAGAGACTGGGGAAATGTGTCCCTGTTAATTCTCCTCGAACTTCTCAGTAGCTTTCAGTGCCATTGACCATGATATACTTCTGGAGCAGCTGACTGATTGTGGCATGTCTTTGTGCTGGTTCCAGTCCTACTTAGATGGTTGCTCCCAGATGGTGATGCTTGGGGAGTGCTCTTCAGCCCCATGGAGCCTTCAATGTGGGGCCCCTCAGAGTTTGATTTTATCCCCCGTGCTGTTTAACAGCTACATGAAACCACTGAGTGGGGCCATCCAGTGTTTTTGAATATGTTGTCAACAATATGCTGATGACGCACAGCTCTACGTCTCCTTTACATCTGCAGGTGTGGCAGTGGATGTGTAGGACTGTTGTCTTGCCTCAGTAATGGACTGGATGAGAGCCAACCAACTTGATCCATTTAAGGAGGTTCCACTATCTCCTTCCCTCTCTTCTCTCTCACAGACTTCATTTCTTATTTCAAACCACATGCAGTTTCCCCTCGAAAGCACCTCTGTCTCTGGCCAGCTCACCAGCATTAAAATAGTATTTACTAGCCTGATAAGTAACTCTGGGGGTTCTATGTTCTGAATAGGTATTTCAAAGGGACAGGTGGGAGCGTTGAATTAATAACACTACCATGTGAGTAATGAAAGAGACCTTTGAAGCTCACCCAATCATGCCCCCATATAGAAATCTCAAGTGTTGTCCATGCCTTACTGGAACACAAAGTTCACAACTCCATGAGTGTAGTGTAAGCTCACGTAACTTTTCTGCAGTACAGTGTGTAAACAAGAACAACAAGAAGAAAGATCCGTCACAAGTGAATATGGAGATCCTATTAATTAATTTACCCAAAGTTGCATTACTGTAGCGACAGCCTATAGACAGCTAAGGAACTCTACTGTAAAATCCCAGTGGAGTGGAATTTTATTCAGAACTCACTGTAGAAGTGGCTTGGTGAAACTGTCCCAGATTAGCAGGCTTGTAATGCCATCAGTCTAAAATGTCTATTTATAGATTAGGGACTGGTGGTGCTGGGGAATTTACAATTCTTTATATCAGAGGTTTCTGGACCTACACTGTGCCAAATCACCATTTTATTGCTATTTGAATACCTTTGAGGTTTTCTTAAGAAGGATATTATTATTTGTATACCCTAAAATGTAACATATCTCAATGTTGTGTTTTGTTAGCTGCCAAATTTCAGCCTCAAAACAAGGAGGGACCCTGCCATCTGTTTACCTGTCCAGCATTAGATATTCACCCATAAGTCTATAGGTTAATGGAGGATTCGACTTCCCTCCTGCCAAGAATTCCACATTCTCGAGCAGGTGATTTAGATTCATTTAAAGTCCACCGACTTGATGCCGTTTCAGCACAGTTTATTAGTTTATGAAGCTGAACAAATAAGCCTTGTAGAACAAAGACAAAGAGCAAGGATTTTCTTGCAAAAGCAGTGGATCAAGAGTTTAGCGATTGCTCCGGCTACTGGCAACAAAATAAGAAACACTTCAGAGGACCTCGCGAATAACAGGTTGACTGAAAATGACTGCTCTACTCCAAGGCTGTAGCAGATGTTTGGAAAAGGGAAGCATTCCCCCTCTCTGAAAGAGCAGAAAAATATATTTCCATTTAGAAGTTTGTTAATTCTCTCCAGTTTTGAGGACACACCATAAGTGATCATAGAGTTGGAAGGGACCCTGAGGGTCATCAAGTCCAACCCCCTGCAATGCAGGAATCTCAGCTAAAGCACCCATGACAGATGGCCACCAAAGAAGGAGAGTCCATAACCTCCTGAAGGGGACTGTCCCACTGTCAAACAGCTCTTACTGACAGAAAGGTTTGCCGCGTGTTTAGTCAGAATCTCCTTTCTTGTAACTTGGTTTGGGTCCTACACTCCACAACAGAAGAAAAAACAAGCTTGTTCCCACTTCCATGTGACAGCCCTTAAGATATTGAGATGCTAAAGGCAGGTCACCAAAATACACATGTATGAACTGATGAATGAAATATATGTACAAAATTGCTTTGGACTGAGCAAATTTAGTCCATCAGGTAAGCTAAATAGCCCTTGATATGCCTCTGCTTTGTAGTATTTTGACTACTGAAATTCTAGCTTACGCCATGCAATGGGCTCAAAGTGCAATAACTAAAAAAAAAAAAGCCCAAAAAGAAATCTGCATAAACCCAAGTAAATAAAACATGCCCTACCAAAGTCTCATCACCAATTAAAAGCTCAGTTTGAAATATTGGCCCTTCATCTTCTTGCAAAGCATTCTACTGTTACCAATTAGCAGGTTCAGCTACCACCCAGTTTGCTATATTTCTATACAGGATGTCACACACATCTTCGAATGCACCAATACAATGATCTATCCTAGTCTCCGGTTTAATGGCAATGCTGATTCAATTGAGTGTGACTTTGAATTTAGTCATCTTGCTCTACCGCACAGACAGCACACAGACAAGTTTCCCTCAGCTCTGCAGAAATTAACCACACACTTCCCTTCTTTTATAGATCCCAGATATACAATGCTCATTAAAAAGTGTAAGGCATTTGCCTTACATTTTTGAAGCAGTGCACTTTTCAGAGTTGCCAACTTCTCTACTGCAACCCTGTGCTTTTAACCATAGCTTTGTCCTGCATACATTATCATGTGATGCTGTGATTGCATAAAGCCCTAAATAACTTGGGACCAGGATATCTAAGAGAACGTCTTATCTGCTAGGTACTTGCCCTTTTACAGCAATCATCTATGGGGCTCTCATATGTGCCAGAGGTTTGTTTCATGAAGACATGGACTGGGTCCTTCAGTGCTGTGGACATGTTGACTGAGAGCCAGTGTGGCATTATGGTTAGAGTGTTGGACTAGGACTTGGGAGAGCAGGGTTTGAATCCCCACTCAGCCATGAAGCTCACTGGGTGACCTTGGACCAGTCACCATCTCTTAGCTTAACTTACCTCACAGGGTTGTTGTGGGATGAAATTCAAAGGAGGAGAACCATGCACACCACTTTGAGATCCTTCAAAGAGAGAGGTAGTATATAAATGTAACAAAGAAGAACGAAAGGCAGTGTCAGAATTCTCCTCGGAGAAATGCTTTTATTTGCTTTATTTTTACTGTTGTGGTATATGCTAATGTTTAAAGGTAAAGGGACCCCTGACAGTTAAGTTCAGTTGCGAATGACTCTGGGGTTGCAGCTCTCATTTCTCTTTACAGGCTGAGGGAGCCGCCGTTTGTCCACAGACAGTTTTTCCGGGTCATGTGGCCAGCATGACTAAGCCGCTTCTGGCACAATGGAACACCAATACCAGAGCAGTGCATGGAAATGCTGTTTACCTTCCCACCGGAGCGGTACCTATTTATCTACTTGCACTGGCATGCTTTTGAACTGCTAGGTTGGCAGGAGCAGGGACTGAGCAACAGGAGCTCACCCCCTCATGGGGATTCAAACCACTGACCTTCTGATCAGCAGTGGTTTAGACCACAATGCCACCCACATCCCTGCTAATGTTTAGGGGCCTATAAATATTCCAATAAATAAATTATGTGCGGCTCCACATCTGGAAAAACTAAGAATCATAGAGATTCTTAACCACACACACAGAATCGTAGAGTTGGAAGGGACCCTGAGAGTCATCTAGTCCAACGCTCTGCAATGCAGGAATCTCAACTGGTTACATGGCAGATGCCCATCCAACTTCACTTTCTGATTTCAACAGATGGAAGTTAAACCTATGAGAGCAAATCATATTTTCATTCCTGCTAAAACAACAGATTTTCTTTTATTTAACATGGTTGTTGTGTGTTTATAAAACGTATTCCCCCGGGAGTGAGTAAACTGCTTGCTAAACCCCAGATATGCTCTGGGCCATTTTTTTCAAGCGCATCTTTAAACATGCATCCCAGCCTTCGCATACGACATTCTTTCACCTTCCAGAACTGATGTTTGGATAAGCAGATTTGGACGGAGGGTTGCAGCTATTCAATATTTACCCATAAGGGCCCGTTTATGCATGCAGTTCTGGATTTATTTAGATCTCTGCTCTTTGAAGCAGTGACCTGAACCCATGTATCACTGGGAAACTGCATTTGCTATTTCTATCCTCAGAATTCATGAGAGAATTAAATTAATACAGAATTTGGCCTCCGAATCAGATGCCTGGCATTTTACTTCTAGTAGTGGAAATGCATCTTGCCTTCGAAAAACCTAATCAGAACAACTAATCCCCTTCCTAGTTTCATAACAGTTTCATATCACTGAATAGTACTTGCACTTGTGCTTTATTTTGCCACAGTTGCTAAGGGAACAGCGTGTCATTAAACAGAAAACTCTGCCTTAGAAGCAGACTAGAACAGAACACAGAACAACATGCAGCACAGAGTGGTTTATACCTGACCTTTCTAAAAGATTTCTTGGTTTTAAAAAAATTAATAAGGTATGCTCCCTATTCAGGTCTATAATGTCATTCTATTTCCTTTTCACTGTATACTTACTCCCTTGGGATCAGCTAAATAATATTGTACACCAGAAGAAAGAAGTTAATGACCCGAGAAATAACTTATTGAAGTTAGCTTGACACAGCAGTTAACTTCAAGAAACTGGATAAAAGGGGGATCGGTCATTACTGGAAGATTTTTACAAACCTGTCTCAGCATGCGAAATACGGGATTCACATACCCTCCAACATTTCTCTGATACAAATAAGGACTTCCTATTCTGTCCTCATCTTCATCATCATTTTATTATTTATACCCCACCCATCTCACTGGGTTGCCCTATCCACTCTGGGCGGCTTCTAACATATATAAAAACATAGTAAAACATGAAACATTTCAAACAGATCTGCCTTTAAGTGTCCTCTAAAGGTTGTATAGTTATTTATCTTCTTGGCTTGGGTGTCACATAACTCCATACCCTCTGATGAAAATAGGGACATTTTAAGGAAAAGCGGAACATTCTGGGATCAAATCAGAAACTGGGAGGGCTTCTCTAAATCTGAAACTGTCCCTGAAAAATAGGGACACTTGGAGGGTCTGGACTCAGGCCTTGTTAATGATATCATCCCATTTTTCTTGTTCCTCCCAAACTTTTCTCAGAAAATAAAATATTATGGAGGTGCATCATGCATCATTTACTCAAAAGAAGTAAACATGCATTGCCTCTCACACACTGTGATATAGGTCTGCTTTTCTCAATGTGGGAATGAATGGTCTCACCCAAAGATTTCACATGCATGTTGCCCTACATTCTTGATTCTGTAAATATTTCCTGAGTGGGAATTATAATGGCGTTTTGCACAGCTAATGTCTGCTTCAGTCGGTGTACTTCCCCAGATCTAATGTTTATAATATATACCACATGCCTTCTTCTAACGAGATATACACATTTATGGAAGCTCACACTTTTCTGAGTGCCCCAAAGCTGCCCTTGGTGAAAGCTGGAGAATGAAAGGGAGAATTAGAAGCCACCTGTATGTTGCCTCGATCACTGGGCTATTGAACATCTGCCATAATTATGTTTTGGCAGGCAGGCCTCCAAAGCATCCCTATTCATGGAGGTACTTCAGTACTTAAGCCTCATCAAAGTAAATGCATATCTGGGTTGGAAAGGATTTAAGCACGTGATTAAGTGCTTTCTTGAATCATGACTTATTGTATTTGATCATCCATGGTAAATGGAGGTGAATTAAACTTAGCACTATTTATTCAAGGTGATTTGAGTCATTGCATCTGAAAACACAGACACTGCTGAGTAAAAGACAACTTTGTATCACCTACAGAAGATTGCATTCCCTCCATCTGCCTTTCTTTGTCCCGTTAGGGTTTTTTTCTTTCTTTCATGTCCCCCCCCCCCTTTCCTGCTCCTTCCTTCATTTTCTCTAATGGTCATTGGAAGTCAAGGAATGTTTCTCTACAATTTTCTCCTTCCTTCACTAGTCTATTCCAGATACCTTCAGATATTGCAACTTTTGATTACGCTTCTATGGCAAGTAATTCTACCTTATGCATGTTTACCTATTGTCCCACTGTATTCAGTGGAGTTTACTTTTTAGCACGTGTGTGTAGGACTGCAATATGGGAAACGTAGAAGCTGGTCTGTGAGGGTAGGGATGGGGATCCCCAGGCCTGAAAGCAGCTCTTGGAATATTTTTCTCTGGCCCTCAAGAGTTTCCCAAGGCAATGCCCCTCCCTAGGCTACCTGCTTTTCCCCCAGGTCTCATTCTTCACCAGCTCTGCTCTGTGCTGTTCTTGAGTGTTCCTGGGTGGTAGGAATGTATCCTTAAACTGAGATTGTTATCTATGCTTGCCTGACTGGAATGTAGCCTATCTTGCAAAGAGTCATATCTGGCTGTACTACTTGCTTTGTCTTTGGCCCTGCTCATCACTGGTCTGTGACTCCTGGAAAGTTGCCCATGAAATGATGTGGCTCTCAGACTTAAATGAATTTCCTGCAACTGCATTCAGGCAAAAGAGGCAATGCCCTATCATGCTCAGATTACCCCTGGTCTCCTTCTGCATCCCTGCCAGAACCTCCTTCCCCCCAGTCTAGGACTGTGGACTAGCCCCCCCCCCCCCCCACAAATGCAGGAAGATCTTTATGGGCAGTAGTAAGTGTTACCCTTGAAGAAGCAGTATTGGAGGAGGAAAAACAGATGACATCAACAGATGCTGTTAGAATCCACCTACCAACCAGCGACTCAGTAGGGTTCCAGATACCTGTGGCCGTCCAGATGGGTGTTGGACTTTAACACAGCCCCATCCAACACAGCCAAGGGTGAGGGGATGGTGGGACATGCAGTCCAACAATATCTAGAAGGTCAAAGCCCCCCACCCCCAGCAATTGTCTTAGTTCTGGCCAATGATCTGGTACACCAATGGCTCAGCTGAGTGGATGGGTCTGATTTGCTTTGGCTTCACTTTCTTTGCCATCACTTTTGATTCTGGCACAACATGGGGAGCAAACTCTTTTCTACTTGGTAGAGAATCTCTCCTTTTGCAAGTACACTCTGGTAAAGAGTGGGGGGAAGTATAGCAGGCTTTGTTTTCTGGTTCATTGAGGGGTGCAGACAGAATAAAGTTGCACTGAGTAGCAAGTTGTCACTTAATTCTTTTTTGGGGTGTAAGGCTAGGAAAACACTTGCTTCTTATAACCATATTACATTTCTCTGATGAAAATAGGGATATCCTATTCATTGTTGTTGTTGTTGTTGTTGTTGTTGTTGTTGTTGTTGTTGTTATATTTATACCCCAACCATCTGACTGGGTTGTCCCAGCCACTCTGGGTGGCTTCCAACATATATAAAAACATAATAAAACATGAAACATTAAAAAAAACTTCCCTATACAGGCTGCCTTCAGATGTCTTCTAAAGGTTGTATAGTTAATTATCTCATTGGTTCAGGGGGCACATAACTTCTTACCTTCCAACATTTCTCTGATGAAAATAGGGACATCTCAAGGGAAAGCTGGAAATTCTGGGATTCAATCAGAAACCCTGGCTAGCTTCTGTAAATCTGGGACTGTCCCTGGAAAATAGTGACACTTGGAGGGTCTGATTACAGATTAGGTGCCTAAGATTGTGATTATGGCTTCCCTGAGGACATCTAGCCTAGATGTCATGATGAAGTGAGCCTGGAATAGATGCACACTTCATGCTCTCAGCTACTGCACTGCTTCAGTTTCCAGCAGTGGTCCTCCGATCGATTTACAGTTGCCCTTGACACACTGGGTCTTTTTCAAGCCAACAAATTATTCCCTTGAAACCAGTTTGGAGATTTGTCTCTCCCTTTTTGCTTTTCTGCCATTTTTGGTGTTCCCCTCTGCCCCTCCCCACCACCCCTTTTCTGATCGATTAATAATATCCTTAGCAAGATGTTGCTATTCTTCCCATAGGAAGAAAGAAATTGAGCACATATCCAATTATCTGTCCCAACAGTGAGGCAGAATCTACCCAAAGCATTGGACATGGCAAGTACAGAGTAAAGAAAGCAAAAAGGGGATAAATATTGACTTGCAATAGGCTCTGTATCTTCAAGGCTGTCATAGGTCACTAAGGGATTACATAGATAGCAGTGTCACAAAGGAATACAGCAGTGACAATGCACTAATCTATGCTTTAGGCAGCCAGTGGCCTTAAACGAAGAGGGACAATCAGCTGAATTAAAATTCAAGTCACCTTTATCACCTATTGGAGATTTTTCACTAGGACCAGGAACCAAAACTGTCATTTTCCTCCCAGAGCTGTTGCTTGCTTTCATTGAAAATATGGTGACAGCCTATAGTTCATTTGCAAGATGTCTATTTGCACAATTTAAACAATTGTGATTTGAAATAAAGTCTACCCAGATCAAGTTAGGCATACAAAATATACGTGACATAATGAATATCTCGAGGCATAAGATCTCATTGAGTTTTTACTTCTTCATCCCTCTACCTCCTCTATCTCCCTGTCTTTTTCTGATATCACAAACAAACCCATTATCTATATTCTTCAGCAAATAAAGGATAAAGTGACTTATCAGAAAGTCTCTCATTGTGATGTTTACTGTTATCAATCAGCAGCTTTCACTCCATTTTATTTGATTTAGATACAAAGTCCTTGTTTTGAAGAGACATTATCATTCTGCTTTAGGCTCAAAATTGCGCTTCTGCCAGTAGATTATTTTTGTTTTTTGCTAAGGCTTGATTAATTCTTATGTTCTAAACTATTGTCTTTATAATTTTCTCTTTTGTGAGCAAAATGGGGGAGCAAACAGAATGAACACGACAAAAGATTTTAAAAGGAAAGCCAGACATATAAAGCATTTTAACAATGGATGAATCATATCTTCCACAATAGAATAATTGACATTTATTACAAAATACTTAGCTTAAAACGGAAGGAGCAAAGCTGATAAATAAGAAGTGCAAAGGTGACACGTGGTATTAAGGAGCAGAAGATAGAACAAGCTCACTAGAACAAGTTAGCTGAACTATCATATTGTAAATTTCTATTTATTTTGGCTTGGACTCCATGCTAAATCTCTGGTTCATAGTAGAGAACAGCAAAACTTAAAAGACTGGAAATGTAAATACCTTCCTACTCCATATGAGCAAGCCACTAAATCCCTGCCAAATGGAAAGGTTTAGACTTAGACTACTTCCAAAACATATTCAGATTCAGAAATCAGATGAAACTCTGGGGAAAGGATGCTCTAATCTTCAGGCATGGGTCAATAACCAAGAACATATCCCTCACATGCAAAAAAAATAATTGTATTTAACCCATGAGGTTAGTTAGAAATAAACACACACATGCTAGACAAAAATATTCTAGAACTGCATCATACTAAATAATTCCTGAACTGTCTCATCTAGAAACCACACTTTGTACTTAGGTGCATGTTCACATTATCACCTGGAACATTATGGGAGGTGGGAGTTAGATTCCTGGGCTGGTGTAGCACTGGAGTGTGGCACTAGGTGTTTGGAAAACACCAAGCTGGGAAAGTGGTAGAAGACAGGCAGATGTTGAGCTGGCTTACCTTCCTTGCCTCCTTGGAGTCTTCTTTTTGGCTGTCTCCTGTCAGGACTTCCTGCTCTCCTCATCCAGGTCTCTGCTGCAAAGCAACTGAAAATTTATGATGGAAATACCATTGTACTGCCTTGCCCTTCCAACTGGTTTTAATTTCATCTGATGTTAATCACATTTGTTTCCTCTTGCATAATAGGTAGCTGGGAGGCTTGTATTTACCAGCACAGTGGAGAGCTTGCCTCAATCCTGGGGTGGTTTGAGGCATCATATAGAAGGCACTGGACATTTAGATGGCCTGAGGGTTGGAGCTGGTTCATGATGTGAGGAGATGTTTCTAAATAAAGGGGCAGAGGGAAAGAGGCACCCAATAGATACATCACTAGCTTTGGATTTTGGGTTTTTTAACTATCTTGCTTTAGGCAAGATGCTTCCTCTCAGCTCAGCATCTCATGACAAAATGGAAACAATGTCTAGTTTGATGTGCTCTTTTTGAAGATTACCAACATAAGAAGGGAAAAGCATTTTTTATTTCAGAGTAGGCTTTGAAACAACAACAACAACAGACTTCCATATTCACAGTCCTCCCATTCTTCTGACACATACTGAAAACAAGGGAGAAAATTTGACAGCCCCAGGGCTGGCTTATTGATTTTCCCTCCCTTTGGACAAAGACTCCAACATTTTGAATTTGGTGGTCTTCACCCTTGGAATCTTCCACCATCACTGTAGGGTTGTTTTTTCTAACAAGTAATACTTTGGTGCTTAATCTTAAAGAAAAAACAACAACTTTCCAAGGCTGTTTCTTTTTTTTTTACTGACCTTTTAGATGCTATTTTAACAAGTAGTTATATGTCTTAATCTGGCTCTGTTTTTAATACTTCATATTACTGTTTTGCCATTTTATACATACCAGTATTTGGTGAATCGGTGACTTGATTATTGATTTATGTGGCTGATTTGTGAGATACTCTGGGAACCCTTTGGAGTTGAAGAGTTGGACAAAAAAAAAAGATAAATAAATAATAAATTCAGAGGCAATCAGGGTTGCGGTTACTCCAAAGTAGGAATTTTGTCACTATAGCTTTGCAACTGAGACACGTTTATTCAACAATTAGCACGGCTCATTTTGAATTTTATGTTACATTGATACTCCATTCCCAAAGCTCCCCCCCCCCGTTCATCACTTTATGTCTTTATGTCCTCTTTGCTCTTCTAATTTTAAAAATTACTCTTTTGCTGTGCACTGTAATTTCACTTGAGAACTGCCATCAATTATTTTGCATTGATTATTGTCTAATTTGGCTTATTCTGACATCTCATCTGATGATATATGCCTATAACTTTTAAAAGTCTCCTCCATTAATATATAGTTAATGGAAAAGAGACAAGTGTAGACAGGATGTCTGAAGTTCTTCTTTTATCACGCAAAAGCATTGATTAAGCAAGTTGAATCTGAATGCAGTGAAATGAAGACTAATCTATCATAATAACGGCACAATTTTCATTCTCAGGGCAGAAGGGTATGAGTCAATTACGTGATACCAAAAGGCTTGCATTTTGGGAGGGGAAGTCATTTTACATTTTAACACAGATATTTATAGCATCTCTGCGAATTTGCCATTGACAGCTTACACAGGCAGCTTATCAATAGCTCTATTTAGGGGGTGGGGGATGAAGAGTAGCGATAGTTTTAACCAGATTCCAAAACACAGATTCTGCTATATGGATTTTTCCATTACTAGCAGGGCAGCTGCAAAGACGGAGGTATAGTGAGTGACTTTCTTTGTATTTCAGTTTCTGTAATGGTAAGGAACGCAGGTCACAGAATTAATTATTTTTACAATGTACAGGAAAGATATAAACAAAGACTCCAGCAGAGCAAACTTACCCTGATGGTGGTGAGAGATTCCAAGCTGCAAGAACCTCCAAACTGAAAGCCCCCTCAGTCCAATAGTAGCAGGGCAAAATCCCGAAGAGGGCAATCATCTCTTGTTTGCTTTCACTACATTGGCTATTTTTGATTTCTTTTCTTTTCAGATCCTCCCCAGCTGCAATTTATTTATTTATCACAAGTATTTATACTTGGCATTTCAGGATATAAATCATGCCAAGGTGGCTCGCAAGGAGCATTCAGTTACACATAGTAAAAAATAGAACAAACAATACATTAGAAACACACCAAGATCAGTTGACCACAGGGCAGTTGATGGATCACCCTTGGAGGAATTGGGAAAGTGGAGCTAGAGCAGGCCTTGAGGTAGTTTTTGCCTCCCTACCTCCCTCTCTCTTCTGGAATCCTTCCCAGAATTTTTAGTATATCAAATCCAGGACTAATGTACTTTCTCCCCATTTCAGAGGTGTGTCAAGAGAATAGAAGAGCTTTGGATCAAGCAGATAAAAAACAAAAAATACCCACCAAACCCATCCCCAGCTTTCCCTCCTTTACCATTACCACAGAGGGTGCTGTCAGGCTTCAGGGACTCTTCTCTCTCCCCCCCCCCCCCGACAGTAGATGAGCAGAACAAAGCAAAAGGAGTCTCTTACCAGTTAGAATTTTTAATTATCACAGTGAGAGAACAAAGAATCCATTCCTAGGACTAAAGGTGCTCCCAATTAAGGGTTCCACCCAGTTCCTCCCTAGTCATCCATGTCACTACCACATCTTGCCACTTGATCTCGCAACCACTTTGCTTTCTGCGCTGCCACCTTATCTGCTCATTGTGACCTTGGCCTGGGCAGATGTACAATTTCCAGCGAGAGAGAGTCTGTTAACTCTCTCTCTCCCAGTTCTTCTTCTCCTAGCTGTTCACCACCCAGTTCTTCCCAACTTCTTTCTTCTGAACTATGTCCCTCAGCAAACCACTGTTCCAAATCTATACTGTCCCAATTCTATACTGTCCCTATACTGCTCCTGGGAAGATTTAGGATCCTGATCAGGAGTAGGGGGAGGGGGAGACTCCCACCATTCCTCCTCAGTGCAGCCCTCCTCAATGTGATCCCTGACAGGTACTGAGGTGGTGGAGGTCTCATTCCTCTGTGTTCTCAGGAAGGATGTTCTCCAGCATGGTGTACTGGTTAAGAGCGGTGGACTTGTAATCTGGTGAACTGGGTTTGTTTCCTTGCTCCTCCACATGCAGCTGCTGGGTGACCTTGGGCTAGTCACACTTCTCTGAAGTCTCTCAGCCTCACTCACCTCACAAAGTGTTTGTTGTGGGCAAGGAAGGGAAAGGAAATTGTTAGCCTCTTTGAGACTCCTTAAGGGGAGGGAAAGGCAGGATATCAAGTCCAAACTCCTCCTCCTCCTTATCGTATGACCCTTGGGAGTTGGCACACCCTTCCATGGACCATAGGACGATGTCCAAAACACCTCAAGTCTGTTTTCAGTTCACATTGTAAACATTTTAGGATGCAGACACTATTTAATGTTTTGTAGTATCAACATCATCAACCTTCCCCATATAGATGTCACTTGCTACCCTCTTATCTTACAGTTATAAATTGGATGGCAATTAGCATTTTCACTCCTATTTCTTTTCATGCATAGGATAGGGGAGAGATGTCACACGCCATCATACAGTTGAAAACGCCCTCCAGCAATCCCTCAGGGCGACTCATTGTGTGCATTCATGTATAGCCTCTGGTAATAAGGCTTTACGAATTTTGAATATTTGCCTTGACTTTTCTATCTTAGCCTGCAAAATTCAAGGGACATATCCACCATACAGAATTAAGCTACATTCTTACCCAGAGTAACCCAGGAGTACTGAATGCCACAAGGTTCACTTCTGAGGGTATATGTACAGCATTGCATTATTAGCTGGTTTAATATTCACTGAGCCTTCCCAGGAAAGTATAAACTGAGAGGGGCCGAATATTCAAACCGAAAATTGTTCACACTTCACCACATTTTTGGCAAAGAGAAGGACAGGTTCAGATCAAGTCTAATATGTTTAAGCATCACAAAGCATTATAAAACCTTCAACAAAGATAGGTTTTCTTAGAAAGGACCATTTATTTTAACTGCCATACAGCTTAATAAACAACAAAAATGTATTTGTTATTTGAAGGGAAAATACACTTTAA
This sequence comes from Podarcis gaigeae, assembly GCF_964106915.1. Taxonomy (NCBI): domain Eukaryota; kingdom Metazoa; phylum Chordata; class Lepidosauria; order Squamata; family Lacertidae; genus Podarcis; species Podarcis gaigeae. The sequence goes on along the minus strand of NC_139687.1, from coordinate 24,464,755 downwards.
CCTTTATCTAATTTGTGAATATGGAGTGTTTCTTACAGTAACAGATGGAGATGACTTTAAGCAAAACAAGTTCAAAATCCATCACCATGCTAGGAGAGCCAACTATTTAAAAAAATGCACTTCCATCATGTGTTTCAGTGGCCAGTGAGTCTTACTGTTAGAAGAGAAGCCATAGTAATATCTAGAAATGGGAAAGTCTTTTAGTTTCCTCTTTATTGAATATGGCACAGAGAAGAGGAAATTTGTACATGCCTTGGATCTGCATCTCGGCAACGTCCCAGTGGCAGAGTTGTTGTTTTTTAAGTTGGCCTCATTTACTATAATAGAGAACGTAAGGAGAAATTAATCCACAATTAAATGTTTAGTTGATTAGTCAAACCAGTTAATCGTTCAACCGTATCACACCAAAACCTACTTCAAGTTTTTGTTAGAGCAGTTGAGGCTGTGTGTTTTTTCCCCTCCTTGGCAGTACAGAATATGGTCCAGCAGTGCTATTTCAGACTCTCTTCCTCAGTTCAATGAGCCATATTTCTTTTAACAGCTTGGAGATGCTTATTCCAGTCTGAGATTCAAACCCATAATCTTTGGGAATGTGGTCAAATAATAGAGAAACCATTTTTGACTGCAGTCTTGGCCTTGTCATCCTGACTCCTCCTGTCAGTAATCTTAATTTCCACAAGAGATTCATTCCACACGCTTCAGGTTCACAGCAGGGGACCACTTGTAGCAGAAAAGGCTGAAGGATCAGGTCTGTGGTCTATGATCACATTCAGCATTTTTCATGTACTGTGGTTCTTTTGAAATAAATGCTATCCATGAGTGAGAGCACTGAATCACCCACTAATCACTAGTTGCCATTTTGGTTGCACAACCAGACCATCTTGGCTATTGACATTTTGTTTTGATTTAAAGGGTATGGCAGAGAGTCATACCAAAAGGGTCATTGCCAAATCCATCCTAAACCTCAGCTCCTGGCAGCTGGCTTGACACTGACTGCTGTCCTCCATGCCCTGAATCACCACTTGTCTTTATATTTCCAGTCTATATTGATGGCTTCAGTTTTAATGATCCAAGTGACTCACTCAGCATTTGAGCTTTTTGGAAGGAGAAGGTAAAAATTTGGTTTTCTCTTGTGTACACAAGGCATCATTTTCTGTTCTTTAGATGGGCTTCTTTTCATTTTAACAGGGATTACACATCCCCATTAAGGGAAGGAGATAGACCTCAAAAACACCACCAAATGATCTAAGTGTCTCTTTCTCTCTCCCCCCTTCATACTCATAGAAAATGAATTGTGCTCTTTCTTTCTTTCTTTCTTTCTTTCTTTCTTTCCTTCTGCTGCAAACTACTTCATGTTGCCTATACAAGACACAGAGAATTAAAGGATATATAGAAAAACAGGATGTGAAAAAAGAAAAAGAAAAAACCTCTGCCGTAATAAAAATATGTGATTAATCATTGCATGTGCTGTCAGCGAAAAGTTTGCTTCTGATAATTATAGAAAAATATAACCTTCCTCTGGACAGAAAGAGAAAGAAAGAAAATGAGAATAAAAATAAATGGGGAAGCAGGGCAGCCACAAGATTATAGTCGCCGAGCCTTTAGCAAGTTATCAAAGTGTCCTCTTAGGATGCTTCTTCCAATCCTTCCTAATCAGTTTGTTCTTATTTATTTATTTCCTTCCTCTTGGAATGATTTTCTCTATCAAGGGCAACAGGCACAGCAGAGGAAAAACATCTGTAAATAATAAATGGCCTTCTGTCCAAAATAAATAAATATAAACTTTGCCTGACAAAAAGTACACATGCTCAGAACAGTAGAAAAGAAGAAGTTACCAAACATATACTTTGATTTCTTTGTTGTTGTTGGTTTGTCTGATGTTCAGTAATACAGAAAAGTCGAGTGCTTGGTTCTGAGTTTGGGGTTAGCAAGAGAAATATAAAAACCAGGATACTACAGTAATGATGAAATCTTAAAAGTAGGAAGAAGGAGAGACCACCTCATTCAAAGTCTTGTATGGCTCTTGCCAACAGGGCAGGAATGAGGGCAGATCAGTGCCTTTTCACTCCTTCATCCTGTTCTGATTTTTTACAAATATGCACTATTTTTTATTTTTGAAAACACACTCTTTCCCTCTCATTGAGAACAAAGCTAGCCCATTATATTTCTAACTATGTATGTTCTCAACATATCGGCAATAAGTAAGATGGTTTATCAAGGCACTGGAAGAAAGCTGGAAAGTCAAGAGACTTGCAATTGGACACTAAGTAAATTTCAGTTGAGTGTGCTTCACCATCACAAGTTCTATATCCATAAATCCAGAATCTATTAGCTCTAATGTCCAATCTGATCTCCAGTTCTGCTGTTAAGCCTCTACACAAGTACAGTTGTAAAGTGGACAGAAACTCTTAATAGCTTTAGAGATACCAAACAATTCTCTGAAATGCATATTTATTATGCCCCGAATAAGAGACAATAATTATGCAGCAAACTGCAGCATGAGAAAATTCAGAGACTCTAAAGCTTGTTGGAATTACTCCCTACTAATGGAACTGCTCTCAGGTTTGGATCAGCCCCCAGTGGAAAGAAATACTCAAGGTTTTCTTGATGTTATAATGATTGTCCAATGCCACACTTTCAGAAATTGATTTGACGATCATAATAATAATGTAGGCAAATTAAGTATTATAAATAGAAGAAAGCTCAAGGATAAATATTACTTCAGCCTCCCTGCCGTGTCACATTACGCAGACTGCCAAAGCTTCCATACCACAGAAAAACTGCCAATATTTTCTTGTCTATGCTCAATTATGTTGGCTTTTAAAATGAAGGATAAAAGCACATTGCTGCCCATTAGATATGTCACATAAGGTTTGTTAACATGTTACTTTGAATCTGTATACTGGATGACTGTATACATATACAAGTGTTTTAGTGAAAGAGAATATGTGCCAGCCAAGAGTGCCAACTTGAATAAAATATTGGGGGGCAAGTAAGCCCCATCCCACATTACTGATAACAAGACACTGTGCACAGTCACAATTTGAATGGCAATGCCCATCATTTGGGGGTGGGGCGGGGTGGAACCCTCAAGTATTCTATGGAGGGGGGACTTGGTCTCTAGGAGTTGGCTTCAATAATGCCAGCCTCCCTTAACCTGATCTTTTGGGCCAGAACTCCCATCAGCCCCATGGGCAAGGCTGCTATGCACATTCATTTCCAAAATAATCATATGTCACCACTACCTGAGTGGGAGGCATGGGTGTGCCCAGACAGCTGTGTTTTGGAGGGAAAGCACATTCCCACTGTAGAAACAGTTCATCCCTTCCCTCCAATATAGCAACAAAAAGGCTTATGAAAATGTTATGTACTGAGTTGAATAGGATCCAAAAGGCAGCAGTCTGATTGGTCCTAGAACAATAGGATTCAGAATGCAGCAGTGTGATTGGTCCTAGAACAATGCAGCAGTATGATTGGTCCGCAGGAGCCACCCAATCCAGCTCCAGGTGGAAGTGAATACACAAGCTTATTGGCCTACAGGAGAATCCCAGAATTAGTCAATCACGTGTGGCCCATTGTGTAAATAATGTATATAAAGCAGATATTTTGGGGAAACTTCCATTCCTCACTACTATGAGCTGAATAAAGAGCATGAAATCCACACTCAGAGTTGAGTATATTTCAGAAAAATACCCCCTCCTTCAGCTCAACACTAGTCCACACAATTCCAGCAGCACAAGGGATGTTGCTTGATGCTGTTGTCCAAGAATGCACGAGAAAGCACCCTGAAACATGCTGGAAATGGTTCTTTCTGCCAGAAGATTGTTCTTGCCCAAAGTTTTAATTGCCATGGAACATTAATATATGTTGCTATCTCTTGATGTTGTAACATATATTTAAGCTTTCAACGCAAAATAATTCTACAGAAGAAATACGGTTGCCTTATTTTATTCACTACAAGCTTAAATATCACCTAAATAATTGTCTCAGATGTCCAGATTGTGCTGCTTCCAGTCATTTGATGTCTTGGAGTTTTGAATTTAAATATGGAGCTGTAATCTAGGGTGTCCTTTATGAACTCAGCTTTAATGCAATTCATCTCCCATATAGTGACTCCACGTGCAAAGAGGTGAATTGTCTGTATGTCTTTGGCAAGGAGCATAATAGAAATCCAATTTCCTTCTTCCTGCTGTGTTAAAATGATGTGCTCAGAATTACTGTGGTTTGGGGGAGAGCTAATAGGAAACTGGTGAGCTTGGCAGGTCTTATGCTTGATTGTGACATCGGATGTGTAACAAAGACTTAGAATTCTTCGCAGTAACTAATGAATACAAGTTGATGGATACGCAGCATGAAGTTTCTGCGGAGCATGGCTTACACCCTGGGAAGATAAGGAAAACTTTCTCTGGCGTTGCTGTGTCACTCCATGCAGCTACAGAGGCCAAGCCCCAAGAGTCGCCAGCACAATTCTAGCAGTGACTATACTTCCTGCCCTCAAATATCAGGCTACAAGTTCAGGTTCACGTTAACAAAATCAAACCTACCAGGTTCGCATAGGTCATATGCTCTTTGTTATTTGTCTCTGTTGCTCCTCATGATTGGCTGTTGTTTTTCAAGGCCTTTAAAACAATTCCACGCAAGACAATAGAATCATTCATAATACCAATATACCATATTTTTCTGAGTGTAAGACGACCCCTATTTTTTGAGCCCAAAACTAAGAAATAATTAATCGCAACATTCCATGTATAAGACGACCCCCAATTTTAAACTTAAAAAAACTGGGGGAAATATATATGTCGTCTTATACACAGAAAAAGACAGTACTTATTGATTAGCAGAGTGGTTTTCGCCTCATTGTAAAGTGCCCTAAGCATGTAAGGATATAGCAACTAGCAAATGTGGTTAAATAAATAAGAGAGACTTCATTTTCATTTCTTTACCCTAATAGCTGTTTAATGGGTAAGGCCCACAATGCAATGCTGTCATTATCCAAACTGAGTAAATAGCCTCAAGAAGTCTGATAAGGAGAATTATCACTGTAAATTCTAGACATGGGACCTGGTGATTATTATTATTTTGCCATTTATTTGTATAGTGTTTAAAATAAATTATGTGCTACAAGGATAATTAAAAAAAATCAAGTCTCAACCCAGATGTTTGAGACTTGGTTTGAGACTCAGGGAGCATGGTGTGGCCAAAATCTCATGGAGGGAAAACCATAGGCTTTGCATACATACCGGTAACAGTAATGATTCAAGTATTTCATTGATCTAAAAGCAACTCCTCAATGTCTAGATCTAAAAGAGCAAATTGAAGGCTCATTATCTGGGGACTCAGAAGAGGTCTCAGGCACTCATATTTCTAAAGTCAATGCTCACCTGTAAAAAGGTGTGACAGTGGCAGCGGTTATGGGGGCCAATAGAGAATTGGATGCCTACATTGATGGAATTCACCAAGCCTTAAAGGCATCTGGACCACCACATTGGCACCATTTGAACAGAATTTTGAAGACCTCATCAATTGGCTAAAAGACATTTCTCAGACTGCAAACCAAGTGCTGAATCTTGCCACTACTAATCATGGGTAGCTCGTTCTACCTTAAAATGCTTACTGTGGGCTGTTTCTTAATGTTTGGTTCGATTTCTACATACAAATTCATCACAGAGAACTTGCTGAGAAAGCGATAAGAAGAATTGTCACAACAATGATGCCATGTATCTTTGGAACTGTTGGCCTTATTACGCTCTGACAAACCTTCTAACAACTACTTATCCATTTTTGTTAAGATGTTATCTCTTAATATCTAGCCATTTGATTTTTGTGTTTCCCTGAAAGGTTTCTTGAGAACATTAAATCAATAAATGTCAACATCTCACACAAAATGAAGATGATTTATGTTGCTACTCAGTCTAAAAAGATAATTGCATGAAAATCTGATGGGCACAAAACCATGTCTCAAGGTAACTAGATCAGTCAGCAATAGCACTGCATTCAGTTCAAAGGGTAAACAAAAAGCCAAAGGCACATATTTTATAGCCGGTCCTTGGTAAGAAATTGCTTTTTATATATGATTCATTTTTGCCGTTAATATGATCCTAAAGCTACTCATAGTAATTTTTCATAAAGAAGAATTGCTCTCTGCAGCATCACTGGATTGGAAAGGTACATTTAATTTCGTAAATAGCTTTCTATATCTTTTCTTTACAAAAAATGAACTTTTACAACTCCAGATCATTTCAATAAATTGCGTCTTCGAAGCAAGAGCTTTCAACAGTTTAGAAGTAATTGCCAGAACTCTTTGAACTGGTACCCAGATGTTTAGCTATCTACACTGTTCATTAACGTCGTATCTTAAGAACCATTTAAGAAGCAAAGGAAATGGCTTAACTAATGTCTATTAGAATATGGCACAAACAGGAAGCATTAGTCTGGAGGAAACCGTGACAGATTTAAATGGTCTTGGAATTACAGATAAAATAGGAGAAAGTGCTCATTAAAGGCATGGGCACCATCATGGAGGTCGTCTTTCAAAGCCAAATGGTCGTTTTGCATTTTACACAGAGTATTTTATGCAGCATGGGCGTAGCCAGGAATTTTGTTGGGGGAGGCAGAACCTCAGTAAGTTATGCATTTGTATTGTTTTTTATTGATTTAGGGGGGTAGCTGTCCCTCCCTGACCTCCTTGGCTATGCCAATGATATGCAGGCTCACTGCAGAGCATATGATATGCAGGCTCACTGCAGAGCAATCATGTCTCCCTCCAGGAGTTGTGGAGAGTCACTGTGCTTATTTTGCATCCTTTCCCTTCATAGCTCAGCATGTAATGTGTGGATTAGCCCTAAATGATTTGAGGCCAAACATGATTTCATTCATATTTTTTAGCCCTGGTGTGTATGATGATGATGATGAAGGAGTAAGCCAGACAGACACCATTTGGGGGCTTCATTTATTTATTTCATATATTTATATATCAGTTAATGCCAGAAAGGTCTCTAAATGGCCCACAAAAATATAACAAAGGATTTGTGCTGTGTTTTTATTGAATTTGTAGGTAGCCGATTTTAATGCATTTTTAATTAAAATTCTTTAAAAGGAAGAAAAAGAAATTATGAAACTTAAAAAAGGACAAAACTAGATGATGGGGTGCATATGAATGGGGGGAACTGAGTTGCTCTGGGGATGGGAAAATTAGTTGACCTGCCTTCTGTGAAATCTAAATTCTAGTAAATATTTCAAAAATTTACATATATGCATATAAATTGGCAAGGATGCTTGGGTCTATTGGGCTGGGCCCCTATTTTTTAAGGACCCAGCCGCACCTCAAAGGGTGTATCTAGGGGTTGGCCAGGTTGGCCCCAGCCTAAGGCATAAGACCAGGGGAGCTCACAAATCATGCCTCTCCACTCTGGCTAGGAGCCCACCCGGGGGCTGGCATGCTCACCATGCCATTCTGCTGCTCCTCTGAGCACAATTCAAAGTGTTGGTGTTAGCCTTTAATGCCCTAAACAGCCTTATTATTATTATTATTTTATATTATTATAAGAACACAGGTGCGGTTGTCTGGGTGCCTCAGTAGAGGAATATGGTGTTGGGATACTGCCAGGGAGACAAAGGCCATCACTGCCTCCACGTCGACTCCGGACGTCCGTCGATCTCCCGTAGATACAGTATCAGCAATTAGTGACATGAGCTCCAGAAAATAGCCTTCCACATTCCAGAACTGATGCACGCTCTATCAGCAGATAATGCACAGCAAAAGATGCACAGCAGGAGAGCATATTTACAAGTTTATTCAGCGTTGGTCAGAACAAAGAAAAAACATGACTGCCTGCTTCGGTCTGCTCAGGCACAGAGTGAAACGAAAGCAATAGAAAACATAAACATCCTGTGAACAGGAAATACGCAGACTCTGTGACTCACATAGCCTGCTCCCTTTTAAGGTGGAATGGAAATATCCTAACATATGGCCACTGGCATGGGCCATCACACCAGCTCAGTGGGACCCCCTCCTGAGTCCACCGGTGACACTATGAGAAGTGTGAGTGAAGTGCCCAGTGGGCCTCTGACAGTGCAAGGGATGGGGCAAGGCAAAGATATAGCTCCTTGCCAAGGGCACAAGAGAGGCTAGGTATGCCGCCACCCCTGACTTGAGATAAAACAAAGAATGAAGTGAACCATGCTTTGAAGAAGTTGTGGTGGCTTTGACTCTCCCAGTAAAGATTTGGATAGCTGCTCTATTTGGGGAACAAAGTCTGATGGCTGGCATTTTTCATGTTGCCCCCAGACAACATGGCAAGACTCCCTGGAAAAAAGCTTATTCCTTTCCCCCAGGCAGCTCTGGCAATGGGTACCAGGCTGATTCCTGTTCCCTGCTTTTGGCTTGCTGTCTCTTTTGGATTACAGCAACTGTCCTTTTCAGGGAGTCTGACACAGAGAATCCTGCCTCAATGCGGTGGGCAGATGATCCTTAACACCCCTACAGACCTACAATTCTTTAATTCTCCTTTTGTTTATAAGGCTCTGTGCCACTGAAGAACTGCACAGTGGATCAGCATGGGCTTTTCTGGCTGTTTACATTTTTAACTGATTCTGTCCTTTTTGTAAGTGGCCCTGGAAATATGATTCAGGGATGATTCCTACAATTCTTTTCAGATTCTGATGCAAAAGTATCTGCTATCTCAGCACAAGTATCTCACACCAGGTGTGTATGTGTATTCGAATCACCAAAATACAAGGGGAAAGACAAGACTTTGCCAACTGCCCCTTTTTTTGCTGAAAGAAATAGTTATTTAAATAGGTAGGTGCGGTGGCAGATGTCAACATTTTGACTTGTTACAGATAGGTAGCCGTGTTGGTCTGCCATAGTCAAAACAAAAAAAAATCCTTCCAGTAGCACCTTAAAGACCAACTAAGTCAGTTCTTGGTATGAGCTTTCGTGTGCATGCACACTTCTTCAGATACACTGAAACAGAAGTTTCCAGACCCTTCTATGTAGTGAGAAGGTGGGGAGGGGTATTACTCAGAAGGGTGGTGGGAATGGGTGATTGGCAGATAGCTGTGATGAGCCTGTTGACGACTCTTAACGACTGCAATAGGTCTTACAGGAAGAAGCAAGGGGTGAAAAGGTGAAAAATGGCTTTGTCATGTATAATGAGATAAGAATCCAAGGTCTTTGTTCAGGCCAGGTTTCTCCATGGTTTTAAGTTTGGTGATAAGTTGTAATTCAGCAGCTTCTCTTTCCAGTCTATTTCTGAAATTCCTTTGTAGTAAAACAGCTACTTTGAGATCTTGTATAGAATGTCCTGGGAGACTGAAGTGTTCTCCTACTGGTTTCTCTGTCTTGTGATTCCTGATATCCGATTTATGTCCGTTTATTCTTCGGCGTAAGGTCTGGCCTGTTTGTCCAATATAGAGAGCTGAAGGACACTGTTGGCATTTGATGGCATACACAATGTTAGACGATGAGCAATTAAATAGTCCCGAGATGGTATGTGTGATGTTGTTGGGGCCAGTAATGGTGTTGTCCGGGTGTATGTGGCAGCAAAGTTGGCATCTGGGTTTATTGCAGGCTCTGGTGCCAGTGTCCGTGTTAGGTCTGGTTGTAGTATTATTGTGGGTTATTTAAGACTAGGTGGCTGTCTGTAGGCAATGAAAGGTCTTCCTCCCAGAGCTTGAGAAAGAGAACTGTCATTGTCCAGGAGAGGTTGTAGATCTCTGATGATGCGTTGTACTGTTTTAACTTGGGAGCTGTATGTGATGACTAGAGGTGTTCTGTTATTTTCTTTTTTGGGTCTGTCTTGCAGCAAGTTCTCTCTGGGTATCAGTCTGGCTCTGTTGATCTGTTGTCTAACTTCATCTGTTGGGTATTTTAGTTCTAAAAAGGTTTGCTGCAGATCTCTTAGGTGAGAGTCTCTGTCTGTAGAATTGGAACAGATGCGGCTGTAACGTAGTGCCTGGCTATATACAATGGACTGTTTGGTATGTTTGGGATGGTAGCTAGAGGCATGTAGATATGTTTGTCGGTCAGTTGGTTTACGGTATAAGGTGGTGTCTATGTGCCCATCCTGTATTTTTATAGTAGTGTCCAAAAAATGTATTTCTTGCATAGATTGATTCATAGTTAGGTTGATTGTGGGGTTAAAATCATTGAATTTCTGGTGGAAGGTGTTCAGGGTCTGTTGACCATGTGTCCAGATGATAAAAATATCGTCAATGTATCGCAGGTACAAGAGAGGTTTGAGTGGGTAGGAGTTTAGGAAACGTTGTTCTAAATCTGCCATGAAGATGTTGGCATACTGTGGGGCCATGCGGGTGCCCATTGCTGTGCCGCTGATCTGAAGGAACAGGTCATCACCGAATTTGAAGTTGTTGTGGGTAAGGACAAATTGGCAGAGTTTGGTGGCAAAGTCCGCTGTGGTTTTATCTGACATGGTGTTCCTTATAGCTTGTAAACCATCGTTGTGTGGGATGTTGGTATACAGAGATTCCACATCCATAGTAGCTAGTATAGTATTGTTGGGAAGGTTATTTAAAGATTGTATTTTCCTCAGAAAATCTGTGGTGTCACGTACATAGCTGGGAGCACTGATGGCATATGGTTTCAGAACAGAGTCCATTTTGACTTGGTAGGGCTGTAATTTTTAACCTTCTTAAAACCTGTACATGGATTTCAGATGGTAAAACAATAAAATACAATATAAGAAATAAAAGAAGCAATAGGAATACAATTAAAAAATCATACTACATCTAGCATAGCACATTACAATTGCTACAAGAAGCAGAAAAATAATTAAGTGGTCCACTAAGTATCCTCAGGAATTTTCAAGACGTCAGGATGAGAGGAGGGAGTTTGGGAACTACTGACCTAAAGCAATGTCCTTTGTGTGAGAAGGCATCAGTTCACCCCATTCTAGGGGATCATTTTCCTCTTCCTCAGCATGACATCTTCTTCCCAGAGCCTTCATTCTCCATGATAGGAGAGGAATGTTCACCCTGAGAAGGGAAACCACTATCACAACCTCCTTGAAGGCCTCACCCACCGATCTCTCTCATTCCCTCAGGTTCTCTAGGTCAACTACTTTGTCCTAAATCAGTGGTGTCCAAACTTTTTTCAAAGAGGGCCAGATTTGATGAAATGAAGGGCCGTGGGGGCTGACCAAAGGGCTGACCAAAGTTGTTGAACTTTTTTAGGGTTGAAATTCATTGCACCAAGCCCACACCCATGACTTCTGTCCAGCAGGCAGATAATCATTGCACTCTGTGAAATATGGTGGAAAATCCCATGCAGCTACTACCTTCTTACCTTCAGAGTTGTTAGTGTTACTTGCTGTGCTTATTCAAGTTGCTATTATTATTTATTGAGCTTGTTTGTGTGCATTCAAAAGCCCTGCTGTTCTATATGTGATAGTATTGATGGATGCTTTAAACGCTGATGGATTTGAAGAAAACATAATGGGCTAATGTGCCTGGAATTTCATCACCCATTCTACAATTAATAACTTATAATGCCAATGCATTACGATAGTTATTAATAGGTCACATTTTTCATATAGAGCAACTAGAATTAACCACCCTTCATTCGGACATGAAGGGAACATATGTTACGCTATTTCTTGTACTTCTATTATAAGTTTCATACATACGTCTTAATGGAAAGCACAGGCTCATCTGGTATCTCTGGAAGAGTTATCTAAATGATTGCAATCAAATGGAAATTAAAAGCATCGGTAATGTGCTGCCTCTTACAGAATTCTGCAGCAGCAAAGTGGAAATTATTCTCATCTTGTTAGACTTTCCTAGCAAAGTGGCCTAGAAGGATAGAACTTGCTAACCAAAGCTATTATCCTAAAAGCACATGTGAGTTTCTAAACGCTGCTGGCTCCAATAGAAGATATATACTTAAAATCTAGGGGCTCATATACTTTTTGTATCAGAAGCAAAATGGGGGTTATACCTCTGTTACAATATACAAATTAATCAGACATAGTAGTGTTGAAAGTTATTAAATCTAATATCAGGAGAGCAGGCCTATTAGGTAAAGAGGTAACTACATTCAGCACCACAACTACCCCCAGCAAAACAGACTTTCCTAACATTGTTAGAACCCTCACATAAATATAGGATATGACATGTATCCACAAAGGAACCCCTGAACAGAGATGGGGAACAAATTTGTTTGCTCTGAAATTTAAAGTGAAATGACCCAGTTCATCAGTCCCGGACTTGCATGTATTTCAGAATATAGCTATTAATTTTGCAATTCAATTTTGATTCAAAAAATGTAGACAAAAATGTGCTTCTTACAACATGTATATAAGAATATATATTTCAGGGGAAGTAGATGTGTAAAATGCATAGAATTTTAATGTAGAGGGTTTTTCAGTTGTTGTTTTAAAGTCTGCAAGAAACAGTTTTGCAAGCACTCGGTCCTAGGTCTGCTCCATCCTAACACAGAATGAAAATGGGCTGATCCATCCATTGTGACTCCAGAAGCATGGTACCCATCTAGGTGTTGCCAAATGTGCATACAACTCGAAATACTGTATTTTCTCGAATGTAAATTTTGGGTAAATTACCGGTATGTCACGAAAATTAGGATGCGCATTAGATTTGATGGTGCATTTACATTCGCCAGCAAATACTTTTTTGGTTTCAAGTTTTTGAAAACTGAGGTGCGCATTAGATTCTATGGTGCATTAGATCTGTGTAAATACAGTATCTTGTTTGTGTTTTTAAGTTGCTTAATTGTGTGTTGCTGTCATTTAAATTGTCCTGGGAACAGGATTGAAGGGTAGTAATAAATATGATAGAGATATTTAGCTAGATAAATTAATCAACATTCCACTGGCCTCCTTTGCAGGTGCCACAGAACACAGCCTTCCCCAACCTAGTGCCCTTCATATGTTGTTGGACTACAACATCCCAGCCAGCATGGCGAGTGGTCTGGAATGATGTCAACTTGCTTACTGGACTAGTCAACACTCTTTAGTGGGTAAAGTGATAAGGCAGTTGGGTATGGGGTGAATACTAAGGCTATCAATGAAGTTGCCAGCCTGCAAACACCTATTCCTGCTTGGAGATTTCAATGCCAGAGTTGGGGATGATCATCACATATGGGACAACTGCATAAACCACTTTGGTACTGGCAGCATGAATGAAAACTGCATGTGCTACTTGAGCTGAGGTCGCATCACAGCCTCTGCATCAGAAACATGTTCTTCTCTACCAAGGCAAAACAGTGAGTGTCCTGGAGATATCTAAGGTCAGGTCACTGACACCACCTGGAGCTGATTGTCACTAGGCGATCGGCACTTTGTTCATGTCACACATAGCTGCCACAGTGCCAACTGCGACACAGATCACTCCCTGTGGGCGAGCAAAATCCTTCTCCGTCCAAAGAGAAATCACAGCACTAAGCAGAAAGTCCAGCCACAAATCAGGAGTGCCAGAACAGCAGGACCTGAAGTTGATGAATACTTCTCCAATTCTGCCAAACAAGCTTTGGGTCTATTGCCATAATGGCAATAGAATTCTCTTTAATGTTTATTTTAGGGTTTCCATTTGTCCGGAATTTCCTGGACATGTCCAGGATTTAACTAGCAAAAATAGCGTCTGGGGGAATTTTGGAAAATCAGCAAAACGTCCTGGATTTTGAGGTTGATTGCCTAAAATCTCCAATGAAAATTCTCGTTTTTACATATTTTACATGGATGTTTATTTGTATATATTTTAAAATTTTATATATGGATGTTTTATGATGGCCTCAACAACTCTTGAGTCCCCAAAGAAAGCTCGACAACTTTTGTGTCCTGAATTCTGCTTCTAGAAATATGACAACACTAGTTGATTTACATCCTGCACCTTCAACATAAATTTGTGTTCCCAGCTAACAGGATAGTAAGAAATAGAAAAGTTAATAACAGGAGAATTTTGGAGAGCAGGTTAAATCCAGTACTTAGTTGGCACCAAGTCGTAAGTAATGAATAGAATGCCCTGAAAGTATTGTCCTATCAATTTCTATAAACCCACTTCTGTATCATAAATACGAAGCAGGCATATACATGTCTACTCAGAAGTATGTCTCATTTTCTTCAATGGTGCTTACTCCCAGGTAAGTATGCAATACGACTGCAATGTGAGAATACACCATATAAAGGAACAGATGCAGCTCTTATTCACAGTCAGAATAAAAGGACTGCTCAAGCCATATTTGAAGTTCAAAGCCTTCCATGTGTTTGTCTACATCTTTCCCAGAGATGGTTGCTATGCTGCTGACAAAAGACTGAAAGTCTTGCAGAATACATACTCATTCAGCTGCACAAAAGATCCGTGGGGGAAAAACAAGATATAAACTTGTAAGTACTTGAGCTCACAATAGGCCTCTAAATGTTTCAAAGCTGGCTGCAGCATTGGATTTTGAAACACAGCACAGAGTAAACGTGAAAATTAACTTTAATGGTCATAACAACATTGATTTTCCTATTGTTGTTGATTTCAGGGGATAGAAATGATTTTCTGCCTAAGAAAGTTCTTTAAAAAGTAAGCATAAGGAGTCCATGTTACAATGTTGGTTATTGTTGTGTTTTTGTTGCTTTTTTTTAAAAAAAGCAAATTATCTGTTCAGGCTGTTGCTGTGTTCAAAAACAAACAATGACTCTTTTGTATAATGAAATATATTGGCGGGAGAGTGGACACGATATCATTACACTATATTACATGTCATTAAGAGGCAAGTGGGATTTAAGCGACTTGTGCTTGCTTATCCAAAATAGTTTCAGACAACTGCACAATGAGGTTTGAGGCTTGTACGTAAAGCAAATATTTGATCCAAAATTGAATGAGAGCCCTGGGTTTGTGGAGAGCTCTTAAAAAGAAAAAAGAGAGAAAAACCCAGCCCCGCCAAGCTGAAAGAAAAACAGTTTTGAGCTGCCAAACACTGATTCCTTTCCATCCCACTGTCTGGCAATTGCAGAATTGTGTCTAGAAGCTTTCTGATGTCACCTCATCTTTCCATAGACTATATGGACATATAGTCTGACAGTTTGACAGTTTCAGATTTTCCACTCCACTCTATTCTTTAGTGCCACTAATAGGGTGCAAATATTGGTAAGTACTTGGCACATACCTAGAAAAGTGGCAATTGACTTTGCAAGATTCTTCATGAAGATGCTGAATTATACCTAGGAAAGCCCCCATGAAGTCTATTTCTGTGTTCTCCTCATCACAACACACACACCTTCAGATCTCTTATTCTGAGTGCTAGAAGAAAATATATGTAATTTTTGAAACAAAAACAAATGTCATATCCAAAATAAAAATACAGTAATCTTGCAACTTAAACACATTTATTGACTTGTGCCCATTCAGCTGTACGTGGGTAGCAATGAAAAAAATAAAATTAAAAAGAGGTGGAAAGGGGGCAGGCTTCCAGGAAATATGACTTTGGCAATTCTACCCACCAGTGAACCCAACGTGTTTTGACTACCGTAAATACAATTTTAGCTTTAGGCATGATCCGTGGAATGTAATCCCTGCATAAGTTGTGGGCTTTCTGTAGTACAAACCTAGCACCTGCCTCTTCTGTTGGAAGCATTAAATCACTTATTATTTTCCATCTTCAAGGGGTTACCAAAGAAAAAGTATAAAATGCCTCGCAGGCAAGTCTACAGTGAAGGAAAAGAGGAACAACAAGGAACAAATTACTAAGTGAAGAGAGTTGTGAATTCCCAGGTCTTACATATTGGGGGTGGGGTTCATGATATACTTTATTATTTGGGTAGCTTATAAAGCTAAACCAGGTCCTGACAAATCAGTTTCATGTTGCTGTCAAAGCATTTGGAATGCTAGAGTCAGCTACTCAACTCACACCAAGTACCAGAGCTTCCATCTGCAATCAAGGCAGCATTTGTTTGTTTTTTCCAAATATTTGGATATGATTGTTAATACATGCAAATGCCAACAGAACAGCTTATTAATTAACTAAATAAATATGACACAGATGTGAATGATTCAATTACCTTTAAACCTGGCATCACCATAAAGCTCTGTTGAAGTTGAACACATCATTAACCCAAATGGCCTAAGAAAATGTTCCATGTAGAAAGTCTTCCACCGAAGAAACCCCAAATCACTTTATCCTAAAGCTAAGACTTGAACTACAGCTTTTTACTGAGTGCGGTTTTAGAAAAACAGGAGTTTCCCATTCAGGCACTGACCAGCCTTAGGACTGACCATCTTCAACAACATGGCTACATTCTGTGCTTTCAAATCCTAGTCTATGCACATACAGCAAGCTTTATACCTTCCGTCATAGCAGGTAGACAGCAATGGACCTGAATTATTGGGTACATGACAGAGAAAGCAGGGCCAGCATGAGCAACCCCATGGTCACCCATACACAATTGCAGCCATGTTGACCACCCAAACTAGGGCAAATCTTGAAATGGCACCCAAAACCTGAGCACCCCATCCCTTCCCATAAAGCTTTGAAAAATATGGATGAACACAGCCTTCTAGAAGTGATGACAATCCAGTAAAATTTAGTGCTAGTGTGCTTCTCCACAGTCTTCTCTAGTAGTGCCCAACATTTCACTGAAAATGCCTTTAATCTGGAACCTTTCTGTGACTGCTCTTTTCACACAGAATGATCCTGGCAGCCACTAATCTGCCTGAGAGTGTGAACAGCTTTTCACAGACTGAAAACAACGTCCTGGAATTTCTCTGCAGTGCCTTTCTGCCAAGAATATTACTCTTTTTGCAGCTAGCTTTTCCACCTCCTCCCTTCCCAGCTCAAGTAAGACCCCGGGTCAGCCAGAACCATACAATGTAAGACTGTTTTGCCACTAACAATGTTGGCAGTTCCATCTTAGGAAGTGAAACTGTGAAGTCTTCCGTTTTACCAGGGTCGGAGTTCAACTTTGTTTGAACAGCACAGACTTTGGGGCCTTGGGAAATGTTGCCGTATGCTGGCCTCTGGAGGAATCTCTAACTTGAGATTAAGTTAAAATTTACATTGGAAGGCCTCGCAACACACATCCTCATCCTATCTGGACAAGTCAAATAACTTGAAGCATGTTAATCGGGATGTTAAAACGCATTTTAGCACAAAGCCCTCTGGCAAGAACACTGAACAAATAATACTTTAGAGAGAGGAAGCCACTTCTCCACCTTTCAGTCTCGTATCAAAAGTTGAACTGTTACCGGGAACAATAACATCACATGGGAGATCATAGCTAAGTAATCAAAGCCAGGCTAAAGCACAGGGCACTGTGGTCCTGCCCAAAGACCTGATAGGGCAGAATCTAAGCTGCTTTTTTGAACAAGCTCTCCCACTTGTGAAGCAAAGCACAGTGACGCTGACCTGCATAGGAGAGATTTGAGATGGGAACTGAAGCACTTACATATCAAAGGGGGACTATCTCACCTGACCATGATAGTTTTCCAAAAAGCATTTTACTACTGTTATGGGGTGTTTTGTTTGTTTGTTTTTTGTTGGGGGGTTGGGCTGAATGCTTGGGCCCCCTTCTGATTCTTGGAATAGCCAGGCTAGCTTCCTGGCAAGGTGACAGCCTGGCCGATGGGCCAATAAGAGGGACAAAGGAAGGGGTACTGTGCAAGATGGCAAATAGGTGGGTCCCCCTCCCTCAGCTGTCAGGTATTTAGTTAGACAGAGCCAGAGCTGAGGGCACAGAGTGAAGTGCCACAGTGTGAAGAATTAAAGTTTTTAACTTTAATTTTAATTTATATGAATTAATTTTGGAATGCATTTTAATTGATTGATTGTTTGTTTTATGCATATTGTATTAGTAATATGATGTTAGCTGCTCTGAGCCCAGCTCTGACCAGGGAGGGTGGGGTACAAATAATATTTTATTTTATTTTATTTTATTTTATTTATTTATTTATTTATTTATTTATTATTATTATTATTATTATTATTATTATTATTATTATTATTATTATGTGATGTGAGTGAGAAGGAAAGCAGCAAGCTGAGAACCAAGAGAGAGAGAACAACGTTTGATTTCTGTTTGAATCCAAGGCTGCGGCTGTGGGGAAAAGCAAGGCTCTCTTGGGGTGTTAATGCTGTGAACCCCTCCATCATAGGCTCAGATTATATATATGTGTGAATAAACTATATATCTCAAAGAGGACACTGTACCTCATTTCAAAAGGAAACACAAACATTGGGTAAGCGCCTGGACCCCCTGGATTCTTTCACTGCTCAGAGATTGGGGTGGCAAGCAACAACACATTAGTTCATCAGAATTTAAACAATCAGGTACCTAGCCACATCCACCTAAGGGTCAGTTCATACAGTTTCATTGCTTGGTAGCTGCAGCATCAACTGATGAGCAGCAATTGTTTAAAAAGGTCATCACAAAAAGCTTCCCTATCCATCAGTGCCATTCTGAATACAGTACATTTCAGTGGAGACAGTTCACACTTTCAGCCAAGATCATCAAGTGATAACATATGTGATGGCAATGCCAGCTGAAAATCTCAGCTGCCAAAATGATCATCACTGTAATGGTTCTAGGGGTTGCTTGTGCGTAAACCGGTGCAACGCCTGGCTTGGTTGCCTGAGTGAACCTTTTCTGTCCGGACAGCCACTCACCCGTGGCTGTCTCAATCGCTGGCAGAATCCGTCAGTGGGCGTTTCTTGAACTTCTTCCAGCAAAGAAGCTCTATGACGCCTAGTCTCCTCCTACTCTCCCTGCATGGAAGCCTTCTGCGCAAGGAGGGTGTAGGCAGCGGAGGACCCTTACTCTCCCCGCTGGTCCCTGGCAAGGAGTCATGGGACCGCCTCGCCGATTCCCGCATCTGCCCCCCTTCTCCACTGGTGCTACACTGATTCTCTCCCCCAGAGGGTGGGCTGCCTCTCCCCATCCCTGGATGCTCTCTGGGACCCCTCCGGAGCCCGCTCTCTCCCTCCGGCCCTGATGGCAGTTCCCTGACAATCACTTTTACCAGTAGTATTGAGGGCAGACAGTATACATTATTATTATTATTATTATTATTATTATTATTATTATTATTATTATTCACGAAAGGTCCCATGACAAATAGAAATATATAGCAATGACTCATAATTTATCAAGATCAGGGTAACAACAGTCTTCTATGGACAAACCATCACAGTATATGTCATATGATAACATTAATTTGGAAAATCTGCTCCTGAACTTCTTCTCAACATTTGTATGCCAATATGATAGAAGTTGGTCCATTTTAATTTTTAATCAGAATAGAAAGGATTGTGTGGAACTGGCACCCTGAGGAACATTTGAATACTATCTGATCGATGAGCATATGTAATATGCAATTCTATGCATACTCAGGGAAAAGTAATTTCTGCAAGCATTTGCAGAGGAGTGGCCATGTTTGTCTGAGTCCCATGGGACATTAAAGACCAACAGCAAAGAAAACAAAATAAAAAACATTTTTAGTATTTTCTGTAGTTCCATGGAAAGCTAAATAACAATCTCTTAGAATCTACATGTCCCTTTCATGCATTCATCATTCTGTCACAAATGCACAAAATTACATTGTGATGAATTTAGAAACCAGCAACTGTGACCCCATTTTGTTTTCAGGGAATTCTTTTAAAATTTATCACTAGGAAGAAAATGTCTAGCCTTGAACACCATGAAAAGGTGTTGTCAGATGTTGTTCTCTACCCAGAAAAATACACAAAGGCTAGTTGTTCTCTGCCTGATTCTAACTACTTGTCCTTGCCATCAAGTATTTCGCTCTATTCAATTTTCGCCACCCTGCTTCTCTCAGCCGTGTTGCAGGATGTGAATAAACATGTAGAATGCCTCAAATACCTTATTCATCTCCTCTCTCAGATATCCTTCTGCTTCTCTGAGGAGGCTGTCTTATGCCTTTCCATAAATTTGCTCACCATTTTATCCTGTTGATTTCACATATGTGTCAGGTTATGCCGATGGATTGCCACATTTTCCTTTCTCTTTGTTTCTTCTCAGTTTTCTTCCTGTCACTTACCCTGCCTTGTCATGTCATTTCATCCCTAGAAAGCACATCTGCACTTAGTTTGTAGAATCAGGTCTTATTCACAGAAGCATTCAGTGTACAGTTGTACCTCGGGTTACATACGCTTCAGGTTACATACACTTCAGGTTACAGACTCCGCTAACCCAGAAATAGTACCTTGGGTTAAGAACTTTGCTTCAGGATGAGAAGAGAAATCATGCTCCGGTGGCGCAACAGCAGCAGGAGGCCCCATTAGCTAAAGTGGTGCTGCAGGTTAAGAACAGTTTCAGGTTAAGAACGGACCTCCGGAATGAATTAAGTTCTTAACCCACGGTACCACTGTACAGTGGTGGCTGCTGTTCAGCACACAAAGAGTTGAGTGGATACATCCTCTGCTGTGTACAATAACTCAAATTGTGTCATATTGCAGTCTAGTGGAAATGTAGATGACCAATGAAATGCCAGCTATACATCATCTATGGGTGAGCTGATTTGGCCATGTGACATGACAGCAGACACCCAATCAACAGTGCAGTCTATGATATACATCCAGGGTCATGGGCTATCTGCCCTTGCTATCTTTGCTACAGTGGAACCCGAGAAATTCCAGCATGATAATTTATGGCACAACACAAGGGATTCTTATCATCATTATCACTGCCACAGCCATACATCAATAATACAGACATAAAAATGACAAAGACTGGTCATATCAAGACCTGGTCATTTCAAGACTAATGTATCTACAAAGCAAAGCCCATATTATTAAACACAATGCCTGCCACAAATTCACCAAGAGCAGAAGTTGTAATGTGACTCAACTTGGAAACAAGTCTGCTTAGAGCTATTGTCTATTACATATCTCATTTATGTGGAAAGCAATTGCAATTGGTCATGGGTATTGAACACGACTCAACATATCATACAGTTGAAGCATACAGATTAAGATATGATAGCTGTCTTCAAATATCTAAAGGGTTGTCACATGGAGGATAATAATTTAATAATAATTTTATTATTTACATGCTGTTGCCCCAGCCACTCTGGGCAGCTCCCAACAAAACATTAAAAACACAATAAAACAACAACCTTTAAAAATGTACCCGAACAGGGCTGCCTTCAGGTGTCTTCTGAAAGTCAAATAGGTGTTTATCTATTTGACATCTGATGGGAGGGCATTCCACAGGGCAGTTGCCACTACCAAGAAGGCAAGCTTGTTTTCTCCTTCTCTAGAAGCTAGGACCCAAACCAATGGCTTCAAGATCCAAGAAAGGAGATTCTGGCTAAACATCAGGAAGAATTTTCTGACAGCAAGAGCTGTTCGACAGTGGAACAAAGTCTCTTGGAAGGTGGTTGTTGTGCCACCAACCAGGTTTTCCCTGTAAAAATCTTAGTCTCAGTCGGGTTCTCAAGTTAAAAAACGGAGATTATTGCAAACACAAACAAACTTTAAATGCATTTGAAACGCTGTTACCCTTTTACCCTCCTAGTCTTATTTTATCCTGTCTCTAACTCTTCTACTTCCCCTCACACAAGAACCAACTGCACTAACTGTCTCTCTATTTCCATCTGTTTTCCAACTACTTTCCCAACTGCTTTTTCCCAGCTGTCTAAACCTCTGGCTAAGCATTTAAAAAACAGGTAGGCTCCGCCTCTGGCTTTTCTATTGGTCTACCTATTAACCCTTTCTCTCCCCCTATACAGACATTTCCAAAAGAACAGGCAAACATCACATCGGTGAACTCTTTTTCATTGAAAGTTTTTAAGCTGAGGTTGGATGGCCATCTGTCATAGATGATTTAGTTGAGATTCATGCATTACCGGGTGTCAAACTGGATGACCCTTGGGGTCCCAGCTCTACAGTTCTAGGATTCTGTGATCTTGTCTAGTCTTCCTGCAAGTGCAAAAGAAACCACAACTAATGAGCAGCATGTGACATATGAGTTCTACTGTTGCTCCAAAGAAGAACATACCGGTACATATCTGAATCCTCATTAGGAAAATCCATATTCAGTATTTATACATCGTGAAGAAAACAGCATATGACAGCACTCATTTGTCTAAGCCACTACTTTTATGAACTTTGGGCTTACTGTCTTTACACCAGCCATTTAAATAAGTGCAGTTGTACCATGGTGTATTTTAGAGCACGCATCAATATTTTAAATATGGATAGATCGATACTGCTGTGGAAAGTGATGGAAAGCAAAGGAGTATGTGTAACAAAGAGCAAAAAAGAAATGCTCAAAACAAAACAAAAAATGAAGAATTGATTATTTAAATTGCTTGTCAGCCTTCCAAACTATTTGGGAGATATCATGTTATCAATACAACACTTTCTGTGCAAACTGAAGTAGAATATCTCATTGCTGCCTATGTGGAACAAAGATAAAAGACATATATGGCATTCAACCAAACCACAACATTATTGAGGATTGGTGAAATGGAAAAAAACTAAACCATATGTCAACGTAAGACTAGTATAGAACCTACCTTCCTGCTCTGGGAAAGGATGCTAGCCCCAAGATCCACACTTCATTCTCAGACAATTGCAGACACACTCAGACATGACAGTGGAGGTAGGTTCACAGCTCCATATCTTTTAAGGCATCACCTAAAACCAGTGATGAGGAGACCTGCCTCTACCAAGCAGTCTTGCCTGAGGGAAGAAAAATGGAAGAGAATCCCTGAAGTAACCCACCAAGGAACTCAACCTCCATCCTAAGTAGTTTAGCTTCCTGGTCCAGATGAATATCCTTTTGGACCCACATTGCAAATCAAGTCAAAGCCAGAATCTGAACTAAATCACTCTAAGGCTCAATATCAAAAATTCAGGATGGAAGCCCTAATGTCTGTGTAAACATAACAGCAACTCCTTCCAAAGTACACCCGGTCTACATCTGCTGTACCTTCATGTTTCCACTGAGGACAACAACCAAATATTTGTGTTGTTCTTGCATGCATACATACTCAAAAGAAGAGCTCACCAATAATGGTGTTGTCCCCGAACCAGCCCAAAAGAGCAAAAGGTGTGGTTTTTTTAAGGCAACAAAACCCCACTATCAATAAAACAAGCAAAGCACAGAACAACCAAGAGACTCAATGGCAATCCAATTGTAAATAGTAGATTTCTACCTTCTTATCCCTTGGGTGTGTAGGTGTGCTTTCTTTGTTTTTTAGAAGAATCCTTTCCAACAGCAGGTGCAGAAGAAGAAGCAGCTGTCCTAAAAGAAAGGGGACCAAACAAACCATCACATGAATGCATGCACAATTGCACGCATATTGCTATGCTGATAGCAGTCAAAGTGAAATTGGAGCAGCCTCCATACTGTGCCAGACATGGAAGGGAATTTCAACACTTTCTTTGCCTGCAGCCACCTTGATAAAAATCTCCTCCTCAAAGCTACTTTTATTGTTTTTTCTTTTTTGCGTTTTAGAACAAGCTCCCATTGGTGTCAATGGAGCTTCCCTTGATATATTCAAAGAGCATATTCAGAGGAATTTTTTTTCAGGACTTTGGCAGGGAGAGGAGGAGTTAAATTCTCCCTCCCAGCTTGGCATGGTCCAAAGGCTGCCCAGATTTCCCTCTGGCTGCTATTTCCCTACTCAATAGCCACATTACATGACATTCAAAATGGAAGGCTGATGCCTCTTTTACACACACACACACACACACACGGTTTTCATCCCTCCAACTGCAGCTCATTGCAGTATGCACTGGGGAAAGAAGCACTGCACTAGAGCTTTTTGGTCAGGAGACAAAATGAATATATCTATTCATATATAGCAACTCACTATCCGATTAGAAAGACTCATGAGAAAATTAATACAACAGTGACTTTTCTAGGAACAAGTCCTTAGAGATTGTATACCACTTATAGCTGGGGGGGGGGTTATTAAAAAAAAATAAGCGGTTTATAAATTCTGCTGAACAGAAAAGAATGGAAGGATGTTTTCAGATTGCACAGAAGCCTCCCTACTATGTAGATGTCCAGAGCAAAGAAAAATTGTAAAGAAAATATTGATTTTTTTATATATTGTGAGGCAGTTTACCATGCACTGGCTGTTATCTTTCAGAGAAAATGAAGCATAAGAGAAGTTCATGCAGATATTGTTAATTGGGTTTAGCAAGAGAACTTGACTGCAAGGTTCAAATTACATACCGCAATAAATGAAAAACCTGTCAAAGAGCTTTGTGGCATTTTATAGATTAGCTACTGGATTGCAGCTTGGGTGGATAAAGTGGAACCACGTCATAGTATGCATGAAGGTGACCGAGAAGGTGAAGGAAAAAGAGAGAGCCAAGTCAAACCACAATATCCCACTTCAGAGGCTGCACCAGCCTCTCCTCTTCGGTGCTTTGCAGTTTGGGTGGGAGCTCTGTACATGTGCAGGGGCCTGGGGAGGGCAAAATTAAAAGCCCAGGCAAAACACAGGATTGCTTTCTGTTCATTTTGTGCTGCCTCGTTGCAACAAAATGTAGGGAAAGAGGAAACTATTCACACAACATGGTCCAGTGTAAGAAATGATGCCTCTTTTACAACATTACATCTCCACAACATTGTCTCCTCCTCTTCTAGTGCCATAGGAGCCAACTCCTAGAGGCCGAGGCTCCTTCAGCTCCCTGATAAAAATATTTGAGGGGAGCGAGTCCCCCCAAAGTTGATGGGCTTGTGCTCAATTATGCAGAGTGGGGCTTATCTGGGGGACCCCAATATTTTATTCAAGTTGGCTTTGTTTCTCTACTGCAGCTCACTTCTTCTCTGGTTGCAAAACAGGTCTGAGCAACTTGTGACCTCCAGTTGTTGTTGAATTCTCAGCTCATCTCAGCTTCAGCTAGCATGCTTAATTTGTTGCTGCCGCAAAGCTCACCAAGAACTTTCATTTCCCTCTGGCTGTGTCCACACAGAGGCATTCATGCGCACATAGGTCACTGTTTCTGCACGCACATTTGAACAACTTGGTCCACACACAAGCACTTTCAATGCTAATGCCTGTGAAATCTATCTCAACCAGGCAGCAAGCCTTCCTGTTCTCTCCCTTTCTCTCTCACTATCCTCCCCACTGCAGTAAGTGCTAGGGCAATTGTTATTTTCAATACAGCTGTTTCGTGCAAGATCATGTATGCACAATGGAGGTAGAGATTGTGGTAATAAATGGCAGCCAGGGAAACACCACACATATTTTTAAAAAGCCGCAACGTGCTTCATTGTGTCCACAACTAAGTAATATTATTTTATATTGGATTTTCTCCCCATATCTAATTACCTGTGCATTGGGAAAACTGGTTTTAGTGGAGAGAAAGTGTGGGCTCCTACTTGGATGAGGTTGATATCATGTGGATGCTGCGATGAGAGACAGAGAGAATCCAATTAAACTCCAGTGCGGATGAGCCCTTGCTCTCCCCGGTCTATTTCCATTCCCTGATTCAAAATGCAGCTTCTATTGTCTCTTTTCACATAGCAATTAAAGATTACATAATTCTAAACTGGGAGGAGGAAGAGTATGCCTTTCTATCCCATTCAGAAGTCTCTGAGCACTACCAGACAGTAATCTCCCCAACAAAGTGTCTGGTAGCATGATGTTTGCAGATGGGCGGCTCTGGATTTCTTTAAGTGGGTCATCAAACTAGAACTGCTCCACTGCTGGTGCAAACTGCTTGTCTAGCAGCTGCACTGGTACCATTGCAATTTGTGCTAGATTCTTCTAGAAAGTCATAGTTTTGAACGCTTGCATCACTGTAGTTGTCGCCATTGATGAAAAATGCTAACCAAAGAAGTGGAAATTGCCCAAACAGCGGCCACCTGTTCTGTGACCAATTAGCAGAGGTTCCTGCAAAAGCCATCTCTCTTCTGGTTTTCTCACATTCTCAGAAACCCCAGACTACCTTGTCATGGAATGGGTGCATGGCCAAGACATGTGGAAGCATGGAATACATGACGCCTTCATTGCATTGAAGGTATGGATGAATACGGTACAGAAGACTGGTGCTGAAGTACACACATCTGCTAGAATTGTGCCACAGAGCAGGCACAGGGAACTGGTTACCCTCTGGGTGTTGCTGGAGTACAGTTTCCATCACCCCAAACCATTGGCCTTGGTGGCTGATGGGAGCTGGAGCCCCACAGAATTTAGGGGGCAACCAGGTCCTCATCTCAGATGCTGGTGTGAGAACATGCAGTTGGTTGCAGATGATTATTACTACTACTCGTAGTTTTCTAATACCTCATCCTTCCTCTCATATGATCCCATATCCAGAAGTGATAACTGGATAACTGGAATAAGTGGGAGGCCCCCGATCCTAGATCAGCTTACTTGAAAGTATATTCTGCTAACACATTTGTTTATTTATAAATCAATATTTTAACCCAATATTTGAGTCCAAGTCCTAAAGACAGCCAACCACAATAGCATTCACAAATAGAAAGAAGAAAACCACGGCAAATAAATACAATCGTAAAACAAAAAACATCACTGCTGCAAAAATACAAAGCCAATTTTCCACCAGCCCAAATGCCTCTTGAAAAATCCCACTCTTTGCTGTTCATCGAAAGGCAAACAACAAAGAAGCTAGGCAGGGAAGTACATTCTATAGTCTAAGCTCCCCAGATTCAAAGAGTGTAGAATCTGCATTCCTGTGCACACGAATAGTTGTGTGAAAGACTCATACAATTATTCACATGCAACATTCAGTAAGTGTACATTATTTCATACAAACACTTGTAACTGCATAGAGATAGCTTCTAGCTGTATTCAGGAAAACATGTGAACAAATCTATCGTTGTACAAGTTAGAAGAGCAAAATACAGAGGAAGAAGTGATGAAAAGTGTCATTTAAGAGAAGGGGAGGGGAGGGAGAGAGAGTTTTCTTCCTGTTCTTTTCATAGTTCTATTTTATAATCACAAGAGGGGAAAATGCAGAATGTGTGTCATGCTGGGATATCTCAATTTCTCTGCTGGCTGCAGCAGTATCCCAGCATGATACACACTACAGCTCATTTGTTAATTTTATAAGTACCCTTTACTTGCACTTACAAGCCATTTTCAATTTTTGTGGATATGGATATTAAGAACTGGTGTGAGGATACTCGATGGAAGGAGCCAGTTTAATGCACTGCAATTACTTCTTTTATAAGATATTGGCAAGAACAATATCAGGCATTAAATCTCTTCACCCTATTCCAAACACCACACTCACGGAAGCTTATTTCTTTATTTCTTTATTTAAAACACATTTGATTGACCAACATTGAAAGTGTGAATTGTTATTTCAACAGAATGTTTCAAAATGTTACGAATTGATCTTACACATGGGGTCTCACTTAATTTGGTCGAGGTAATTCATTTTAGCACTAAGCAGAGCTCAAATACAGTGAGCTATTCCTCATCCCTCTACCAGACACACCCTTGCCTATAATTTGATGAATGCTAAGATGCCTGTCTATGTCCAAATACTATATCAACCTTACAATGAATCATTTTCTTTGCCCAATGTTAGGATTGTTTCTTTTAGCCCAGGGCCAGGGAACCTGTGGCCCTCCAGATGTTGTTGGACTCCCACAAGCCCTAGGCAACATGACCAAAAGTAAGGGATGATGGGTATTTCAGCCCAACAACAACAATTTATTTATACCCCGCCCATCTGGCTGGGTTTCCCCAGGCACTCTGGGTGGCTTCCAACAGAATAATAAAAACACAATAAAGCATCTACATGACCTACATGACCTACATTGAAGAGAACCATAAGAACATAAAAACCACAGCAGGATTGATTTAGATCTTATGATGTATAAGTCTATTATAATTAGTAACTGCAAGAGAAATAAATTATTTAATGTAAAAAGCCTGAAACCAGTAGGGATGGAAGTCAATAGGTGTACAAAGGAAGGATTAAAGTATCTAGAGATATAAAGAGACAATTGAACAAGCAAAGAAGTGTAAAAGGAAGTAGTCATTATGTTTAGAAATCTGTTTTTATTTTATTTTGATGTAATGGCTGTAACCGTTTTTCTTTTCGTGTTTTTGTTTTTTCGTGCTGTCATTGTTTTTCTTTTTGATCATTTAAGCAAAAATTAATAAAAAGAATTCACACACAAAAAAAACACAATAAAGCATCAAACATTAAAAACTTTCCTAAACAGGCCACAGGTTTCTGAACCCTTGCTTTTTCCCTCTTCACCCACTATTAGTCCCATGTTACAGTACACAGGATAAAGAAGTGGGGCTGCGCTCACAGTGGTTGTTGAGGTTATTACTATTGCACACATGGAAGCCTTTGGGCGGATAAAAAAACTGACTATTGTATTGAAATAGAAAATATCCAGTCTAAAAATGTGGTTCAAAAGCTTTATTTACAGAATTTAATTCCAAAACAACTTAAAAGAATAAAAGTTGCACTCAGAAAGCTGCATGATATCTTATACTTGTCCCTGCATAAGAGATAACATCTTAGAT
This sequence comes from Podarcis gaigeae, assembly GCF_964106915.1. Taxonomy (NCBI): domain Eukaryota; kingdom Metazoa; phylum Chordata; class Lepidosauria; order Squamata; family Lacertidae; genus Podarcis; species Podarcis gaigeae. The sequence continues at coordinate 24,436,303 of NC_139687.1, read as the reverse complement.
TACAAATATCTTGCATCCTAAACTAAAAACCTAAGCTCTGTCTCTTCTCCAAACAGTACGATACAAGGATATTATATATTTATTTTCTATTAGCATGAGACTGTTTACTGGAGAACAGAGATTATCATGCCAATTCTCTTTGGTATGATGGATGTCTACAGATCAGCATATGCATAGATCTATGCCCTTTGACATCTTTTATTACGTTTCCAGGTCAGTTCCAGGTTTGGCTCTGTGAGCATGTGTGCGATCGTGCACATATTGGTCACACTTAAAACGGGGGTTGCCTTACAATCCCATGATACATTCCCACAAATGATTAACTTGTTAGGCTGTTCTTCAGCTTCAATGGAAATTTCCAGCCATGTTTCACAGTACAATAAAGGCACATTATATATTTATTTTCCATGTCAAAGAACGTGAAACAATTATACTTCAATAGGGTGCTCCATCTAGCCCTTTCCTTGATATCTGCTCATAAAGTTTGAACAATCCATAGGGAGAGGGATATTTGCACATTCCAGGGGTTCTGTAGAATCTGGAATCCTGAATTAACAGAGTTTCAGATTCCTTGGAAGCCTCTGAGCAAAGAAGTATACAGTCGTACCTCCTTTTTTGCCTGGGATCCATTCCAGAGCCGTGAACACTCGACAAAGCACTGCTCTGTGCATGCGTGAAGCGCTATTTAGCGAGTGGCAAACCCAGAAGACATCCCATTCTGGTACTTCTGAGTTTGCCGAAATGGACCCTAAACAGGGCAGACTCAAAACGAGGTACCACTGTACACTATTTTCATATTGTACATGAAGCTTTTGGAGGAAGGTCTAGACAACGTGATGTTAGGAACTGTGATACTCAGCATGGACTGTCTCCTTGCTCCTTTGTACAGAAACACAAGAACTCATATCCTTTCCTGGATAGCATAGTCAGTAGACCATGGGACTCATCTTGCCTGACCTCCTGCAATAAGATTCAGGGTTGCGGGTTGACGTCCCAAGTTGGGCAAAATATTCCTGCATTGCAGGAGGTCAGGCAAGATGAGTCTACAGTTCTATGATTCTATGTTCCTTCAGCTTGAAGACCTCATTTCAATGTAACACAAGATATTTCAGTGTAACCCCACAGATGGAAGGGGAAAATCTGGGTGTACCAGATGGGAACAAACCTTCCAGATCCTTCCTCACACACAATTTAGGTAGTACATAAAGTACTCTTCATGCGTTGGCAAATTGTGTTCAGATAAACTCTACAATTGCAAAGCATCATTGTGTCTTTGCCATGTTTTCTCACTCAGCTGACATAGTGGAGATGTGTATTTTCCCCTCAGTAGAGAAATCCTCTTTTCCCCCCATGTAATTGTGTTGTTGATGATATTATTTAGCAAAACATCTTCCAGGGAAACTTGTCTAAGCACTGCAGCGTGGCAGGTGGCAAACAGTTTGCTATCTGAGGAATGTTCGAATGCCAGCATTTCAGGGACAGAGCAGCTTGGGAAGTATTAGTGCCGATGAATGAAACTGAAATGCAGCTTAACTAATACCTGCTATTGCTTCAAACTCTCCAGAGAGAGTCAGTGTTTAGGGTTATTTTCTTTTTAAAAATGTAAAAGTGTTATTAGCCAGATTTCATCACTCTGTAAATTACAGAAGCAGCCGCCTCCTTAGAGAACACAGAGCTCCTTAGCTCTCTCAGGCAGTAAATAACAGTTTGCATTGTGTTATCTGGAGAAATAAAATATTGTGCTTTCAGATTTCTGCATTCAGCTGCAGCTTTGCACCGGGCTTAATGTCTCTTTATTTTCCATGTAAATGGATTTTCAAAATTGTTTCTGTGGAAAAAGTGAACGCATATCTTTCTATTTTTCCACTTAATGTTATTGAGCTGGCATTTGAGTGAATTATGAAAAATCAAGAACCTGAGACCCATAGCCCTGCAAGAAGTCCATTGTACAGTCAGAAGCAATTTCTGCAGAACAATGAGAGAAAATCCAATAGATCAGGAAATGGGCATGGGGGAGAAAGCAGCGGTACTTTGTTTTATTAATAATTTAGATCTCATTTTCATCTTAATTCCTCATATTTTGTTGGGCTTTGTCCTCTAACCGAAGCAGCCCCTGCTTGAGAAATTCCTAGTTGCAAAAGCATTTGCCCAACCGTTATATCATACTTACATACAATATAATTTCCCACAGACTCTGAGGCAGATCTGAGCTCCAGCAGACTGGCCCTTCTCACATTATCATGTATAAAGATCATAACTAGCCTAGTGCTTACTGGTAAAAGAAGAAGGATACTTGATTCTTCAGTAGAATATATCACAAAGACATGGGGATGTTTCTCTTATATTGTGAAATAAGCACAGCTTTCATTCTGTCTATAAAAAATATTTATTAATATAAGGAATTTAAGAGTGCAGATAGCTAACCAAGAAGAATAAACAACTGAAGCCACTATTAATGTGAACATCACAACCAGCTGGTACTATTTTACCTCACGTCTACCTTTAAGCAGCATTTAAAATAAACAAATAAAAAGCCCTGAACATTCCTAGATTTCATTGAAGGTATGGTTATAAACTTAGCTTGATGGGAGAACATGTATTTTACATGCAGAACATCTTGGGTTTAGTCTTGGACATCTCCAGTTTTTTAAAAAAGCAGGTAGAAGATGGTGTGAAACACCTCTGGAAGCTGCTGCCAGTCAGAATAGGCAATGCTGGATCCGATGGACCAATACTATGGCTTCCTATGTATTTATGACAGGAAGAGTGGCTTTGCTCTCTTATTGCTAATCCTTCATCCGCAACACCCCAAACAATGTAGTATGGGCATCATCAAGGGAAGTGCTAATATTCCTGTGGTGCAGAATCAACCCAGAACTTGATTCAAAAACCTTGTGGTCTAGAGCTGGAGTCTAACCTAGTGAGGCATGATGTGTATACTTAAGCTTCAGCGTTCAAGCAGACAGAATAAAGGTGTGCAACGCAGATCCTTGTGGCTAGCAGACTGTATGGAGCCTCTTGATTGGCCTAGCCTAGTCTAAATAGTAGGAGCTTAGAGTTTTATCTTTGTCTGGTCAACAGAGTAACGTGTTTTTCTCCTTTTACTACAGGCTCCAACTTCCAAGTCAGGTTACTGCCCTCAGGAACCATGAGCAGTGCACACAGATCTATATGGGAGTAGAAGTGACTACATACCGTATTTTTTGCTCTATAAGACGCACCAGACCACAAGACACGCCTAGTTTTTGGAGGAGGAAAACAAGGGGGGGGGGATCTGAATCTTAGAAGCCAGAACAGCAAGAGGGATCACTGCGCAGTGAAAGCAGCGATCCCTCTTGCTGTTCTGGCTTCTGGGATAGCTGTGCAGCCTGCATTTGCTCCATAAGATGCACACACATTTCCCCTTACTTTTTAGGAGGGAAAAAGTGAGTCTTATAGAGCAAAAAATACGGTAATCGCATGAGCACTGTTCCAGAGTATTTTCCATTATATCTATTTGAAAAAAGATTGGTTAATGAAGAAATTACATATCTATCTACTTACAAGTGTTGAACTAACTGGCTGATGAAGAATTCAACGAAACAGTAGTTGTTATCCGGAAACACTGTTCAGCAGAGTTCAGAGTTGGATATCAGAATTGGACATTTGCTGATTATACAAAGCTTCACAGCTTGCTCTCCGCTGGGTAAAGTCTGGCACTGTGATTCATTTAAGGACTTTCAGAGACTTTCAGAGACTTCAGTTTGTTAGTTTTAATGTTTTGAATTATTCCATAAATTTTTTCACATTGTTATTGTTTCTGGCCATCGTGTTGCTTTTGAGATTGCTGCCAGTCCCAACTCTAGCAGGAGCTAGAGTGAATATTTCCATAGAATCTTCTTTCTCCTGGATACGTAAAATTAAACGCTCCCTGGAAATAGTTTCTTTTGGTCTTCAGGAATTATATGCTCTTCCACTGATGTGCTGTCCTCCATCTTTCAGTGAGAGCAAGGTCTTCAGATCTGTTGCATTTGTTTTGTCCTACATGAAAACTGAAGAAGGTCATATTATCATCATCATCATTATTATGGGGGCTCATTAATGAACAGAAACTTCTGAAGGACATATAAATGATTAATTGAAAAATAAGAGTTTCTTAAAATTGCTTTGAAAGAAGAGAGTTACTTCCGGGTCGGCGCCATCGCCGAATGGCGGACTCCCTCCGAGCTCCGGAGGGAGTCTGCTGGGTAGGGGTTGGGTCCTGCCGCGCCGGCGACGCGGGGACCCTCGAAAACCATGGGCGGAGATGCCCATGGACTTGGTGACTCGGCGGGCACCGTTTGCGCCCCCCGACCCGCGAAGGAGCCTTTTTAAAGGCTGCGGAGCAGGTGATGGGGGGGTGGTGCTACGAGTCCACTGCTTCCCCTGCCTAGCGAAGCCGCATGCCATTCAGCGGAGAGCAACGACTTCTTCTTTGGAAATTTCGGATTTGGATTAAAAAGAACAACCCGTGAGTAAATTTATTGGACTTAAAAGGAAAATCTGATCTATGAATTTGGAGCGAGCGGGGGTGTGCAAAAAGGAAGTCCGCCCCCCCCCTGTTGTAGATGGCTTAACGCAAGGATTTGACAACTAAGATCGAGAGATGAGCTTGCTTATTTGAAAAAAAAATTAACTTCACGAAGGGAAATTACAATAATTGCGCTGGAGGAGAAGATTGGTTTGTGGGAATTAAAGTGCAGCCCCCCGGGAACCGGGAACGATACGCTATGAGAGACTGGCGAAGGGACACAGAAACTTTGACAGCTGTCAAAGAAGCTGTCAAAGCAGGAAAATAAAGAGAGAAATTTGTTACGATGGCTTTGCTGGTTAGATTTGTTACAATTTGGACATAAATTATTGGAAATAAAGGCAACAAGTTATTTGACTTTTGGGTCTGATCTGGAAAGAAATTAAGTTACCATATTCCCTCTAGAGGGAGGCCGGGACATTGCAACAGTAGCAGCAAGTGGAAAAATACTATGAATTTGAGCAGGATTCGTTATCTCTTGGGAAAGCAGCAAAAACGAAGCATTATTTTGTCTACAGAGGTCTCTATACTAAAGGAGACAATGGATTTATCTATTGAAGAAAGGAAGGGACTTGACGTAAGTTTATGTTCCTGAATAACAAAAGCCTCTGTGGAGAACAAGAAGTTTCTGAATAAGTTTCTGAATTAGAAGGTTTTTGCAGCAGAACAGGAAAAAGAAACCTGAAGAATAAGAGCTGGACTAAACTTGAAGTTGGAGCATTTGGGACATCCAGACTTTAAAAGGATCAAGAAACAGAATCTGAGTTATACTCTTAAACATAGAGGTCTGGATGGAAGAAGAATGATCTTTTCCGAGAGTTTCTCCGAGATTGGACTTTCTGAAATTAAAAGCTATCAAAAGACGGCAAAGTGGAACTGAGACATGGGCGTGGATTCACCAGGCTGGCAGTAGACGATGGATGAACTCTGGGGATCGGAACCGGGGAATGGGGGGGGGGGATTTGGAACCCAAAGGCTGTAAAATTACATATTTTTTCTTTCTTTCTTTCTTTCTTATTTGTTGTTTGAAAATAGGGGAATTCGTGGAAGGGATCTGGGGTCGACCTTAGGGAAATATATAAAATATAAGGAGAAATGGTTAAATAAGATAAATAAGATAAATTAATTTGGAATAAATGGGTTATTTAAAATTACAATAAGGCTTTAAAATTCGGGGCAAGAATTTGTGGAATTAACTTAAGGGAAATGGAATACAACAGGGGGAGGGGGGGAAGTCCGGGAAAGATGTCAATGATACTAAGTGTAAACTATATTTTTCTCTTCTTTCTATCTTTCCTTTTCTATTCTGGAAAATTTAATAAATATTATTTTAAAAAAATAAAAAAAATGAAAGAAGAGAGTTACCAAGGTTCAGACTTGCTCCAAGCAATGTATGTGTGATCGAAGGGCACTTATTTAGTGGTAAAGAAAGTATGCTCTGTTCATGCTTATAGGCTCTCTGCTCTACACTATTAGATCAGATATTCCAGGTACAGACTTTTGACTAGAACAAAAACTCTCTAGTGGCAGATCTCTTTTTGTTGTTGTTTAGTCGTTTAGTCGTGTCCAACTCTTCATGACCCCATGGACCAGAGCACGACAGGCCCTCCTGTCTTCCACTGCCTCCCGCAGTTTGGTCAGACTCATGTTTGTAGCTTCAAGAACCCTGTCCAACCATCTCGCCCTCTGTCATCCCCTTCTCCTTGAGCCCTCAATCTTTCCCAACATCAGGGTCTTTTCCAGGGAGTCTTCTCTTCTCATGAGGTGGCGAAAGTATTGGAGCCTCAGCTTCACGATCCATCCTTCCAGTGATCTCTAATAATTTCAATTATAAATGGTTAATAAGGAACAAATGAGAGAATATTGTTAATGTTCAGCAACTCATATTTGTTCTCAGTGGGACATTCTCTTTCATCTTCAAAAGAGCTAAAACACTCCCAGTAGCTATCCATAGAATAGTAATAGAGCAAGACTCTTTGGCAACAGAGTACTGCACATCTTCAGTTGCCAGCAACTAATTCCAGAATTTTATTTATTTTTGTTCTTTCCTGCTCATTCCTCATTCAACAAAAAATGAACATAAATCTGCTGGAGACATATGCATGTATGTGTCTGTGTGTGTAGGAGGGGTCTTCACACCATAACAAAGTGAAATTGCTAAAGGAAACAAATTCAAGAAGTGAAATGGTGCCCAGAAGCTCAAACATAAGGCACCTACCAAATTACATTAAGAAAGCATTAGAGTAAGGCTTATAACAGCCTAAACAGGAGGTAAAGGAAAATAGGGGGGGAATAAGCTGCTGCTTGTTTTTCCTTTGTTACTACCCTCCAGTTCTTTGGAGAATTTAAGAAGCAGTAGAGGAACTAAAATATTCTAAAGGGGTGAAACCATGAAGCCATTTGGAGCACAGAAGCAAGGTATGGAAAATATGAAAAGATTCCCAAATCTACTAATAGCAGAGGGTATGTATGCTTGCCTTCTGAGTGGGGGGGGGGGGAGAGAGACACACACAGGAGAAAGACTATAAATGGCTCTTCCTTGACCACAGTTTTGAAATCAGCATTTTCCAAATGTTACCTTCAGGCGCACAGCTGAGATTATAAAAATGCTAAACGGAAGCAGCCCTCAGGTTAAAAGGATGGGGCAGGGAGGACCATAGAACAATGGCAAAGCACGTGTTTTCAACTAAACACCACCTCATATCTGAATCCTAAAACAAAAGTCTTCATATCCAAGGAGAGAAGGTAAAAATTATTATGGTGTTATGAGTCTGAGGGTGCTAGAAATCTATATAATCCTGGATCCAGTAAAAGGTTAGACTTTAAGCATGCTTCCTGAACCTCCAGATCCAACAAGGTTTAAAATGTAAATCAGGCCAGCTTCCTCAGGAGATCACCTGAGAGATGGGCCATTAAAGGAAAACAAAGGGAAGGTAATGGGCGATTAACAAAGTGAAGACTCTATATCAGACCGCAGTGAGGTGCCTTCCTCAGTTCTGAGACAGCAGAGACAAAGCAGAGTTGAGGTTTTTTATGATTGCAGTTAGAGACAATGTGGGCTGAAGGGAAACGGTTTCAGGCTGTAAAAGTCAGCAAACTAGCGGGGGAGGGGGTAGAGACAGCATGTTTGTTTTCTGTTTTGAATCCGAGGCTGCAGCTTTGGGAGAAGCAAAAACCTATTGGGGTGTCAATTCTGTAAGCTCCTCCATCGTAGGTGCAAGTTGTAGATATATGTAAACAAACCATGTATCATGAAGACACCACAGTTTCTGCTGTGCCTCATTTCCAAAAGAAACATGAACCCTGGACCCCTAGAATCTCACACCACTCAGAGATTGCGATGGTGTGTAACAATATATAGCTGACTGGATCGCAGACCTCTGAGTAGAAGGAGAATAACTGCAGCCGCTGGACTGTGCTTGACTCTCTTCTCATCCAAAGGGATCCAATACATTAAGGAAGTGGTGGTATTTTTATTGTCTTCTCTTCACTGGATTGAAGGAATTGCAGAAGCCGTTTTGGCTTCTGTGCTCCTCTCAGGGATTTGCGCGGAAAGGAACAGTCATCCTATTCCCTGCCAAAACTCAGTGAAGTAGAACCCAAGAGTTCCAGCCATACTTATAAAACTGCTATGTTTTATATGTTTAAATCAAGTGTGCAGCCACCCCCCCACCCCCACCCCGGTTTGTTACATTTATATTTATTTAGTCAGGTATAAGGTCTCTTATATGCCAAATGTCCTCCAAGGAATTTAGAACAATATATGTAAGGTTTCCAAGTAGATTCTCACCTGAGAAATATAAAGACCTTGATGTACTTGGCATCAGAAAACTATACCAGTCACTTTCCAGGTGGGCTTTAATAGTGTTAATGCCATCCAAAATAAAAACACAACACAGATTTCCACAAAACAATGTGGACCAGGAGCTTTTCCACCGTCAGCTAACACATGGAAGTCTGTTTGATTATGTGGCATATCATAAATAACAAAAAACACTAAAGGTGTGCTCAAAAAGAGTGGTACTTGTGTTAAGCAGGCCAACAGAAAACACATATAGAAGGGAGGGGGTGGGAGGATTGGAACAATAACCACAAATGGAAATGGAGCTATAAGATAGGCAGTGGAGGCCCAAGCCGTTTTGGCATCTGAGATGAAACAACACACTGTTGACTCCGAGATGGAGTGGGTCAAACTCTGTAAGGGCTTTGGCTGGAGGGAGAAGCCACCTCATGATTGGGCTGGATCTGAAAAGAGGAAGGAAACCCATAGTGTGCATTTATACTGCAATATAAGCACGCTGAGATCCCTCCTTAACTTCTCTTCATTCGAAACTTTTCAGTTTTACAGAAGTATACATGAGCAAAACAGTTAGAAGATTGCACCAGTTAATGCCTTCTGTCGGTCTTTGCTAGACAGACTTAATACCTTCTAAAATTCATTATAAATTTATACGGTGCTGTCTAGTTTACATTATGAATATTCACAGAGATGCTGCCTTCATAGAGGATGATACAATGAATTAATTAACAGAGTGTTTCTTCAAAACAACAAGAAGCATGGAAAAGCATTTAATATGTTCTGGAAAATATAAGGCAAGGCCAACTTTACCACTAACTTGGTTGCCTAGGGCAGCATTTTCCAGGACTCAGAACATTTGCTGCAGCAGTCGGTAGGAGGGACTCAGCCTTCCTAACATAATATTGGTGCATCTGGTTTCGGTTCTAAGGAAAGCCAAAGAGCAAAGAAATTACTGCAGAGCTGACTATATCTGGAGACAAGCGCAATGGCTGGACCAGTGCCAGAACCAGCAGTTCCTTGAAGGCAGGGTAAAGGTGCTCGGTAGACAGAGAAGTTGGGGGCTGGAGAAGAAGTAAGGAAAAAAGGTCTTCTTCCTCCAAAGGGGAAAGGACAAGAAGAAATGCTGATGGAAATAAGAACATGGAATAGGTTAATACTTTAAAAATAAACCAGAAATAGAAAGGAAGGGGTAGAAGAGGGAAACAAAAAATGTTCAGTCAGTAGAGCACGATACACTTAATCTCCGGTTCATAGGTTCAAGCCTCACATTGGGCAAAATATTTATGCATTGCAGTAGATGATGCTTCTACAGTTCTATGATTCTATGATCATTTCTCCATTATAAATGCTATCATTATCCCTTAGCCACTGCGGAACATTAACAATCAATTCCTCTCAATCAGTCCCCTCTCCATGCTGTGGAGCCCCTCTAGCCTGGTGTTTCGTTGCAGGTTATGCTGCAACATATTCTTGACCCAATGATAGTACATTGGTGGTTGCTTTATTCTGCTTTGCCTTTCTCTGTGATGATCTCTACCACGTTAATGCTGTCAGGAGGGGTTGTAGCACACCAAAAGCAGGACAAAAATAAACCAGAACACTTGTGGCATAAAAGGTTATGGGATTTACCAGGAGGTTAAGGGATATGCACTGACAGAAACTTAAGCAGTATGAACACCCCACCTATTCAGGCATACACAGTATTGAAAGAAGGATTTTGTGTGACCACCCTGATAGCATCATGGACACAAATCATCATGAATGTGCAACAGAAAAGATGTCTGGAGGGTTTCTTGGTAATTCCATGACCCCTGTCCTGTTCCTTTGTTTTCCCCTATATGCCATTGTAATCTTCCCCCCCTCCCAATGTCTAATAAGAAATGCATCCCCCCCTTTTTATATTTTTATAGTGAAGCCCGTGGAAATCCACCATACCCCCCCCCCAATGTTTCACCAGTTCCTGTATCCTTAGGCCTTCCATTTTCTAGTAAACACATGGAACCTCTGTCCTTTCAGATCTTGAATTGGTGAGATACACTGAGATTCGCTGCTGACTTTATAAGACAGGGATAATAAGATTTCTGTGCCAGCTGTGAGGTGCTTTTTTAACATTTTAATATGCCAGCTGTGAAGTGCCTTTCCATGCTTTAATAAAGATGCCTTTAACACCTATGGAAGGAGGATTCTTAATTTCTGTAATAAGCACTGAACTCACTCTTGAATTCATAATGAGATGATTTAATGTCAGATAAGTCAATCTTACATAAGCAGCAAGGGATCCCAAGACAGTGTGGTGATGAGGCATAGAGTAATTCAAGGATGCTCAGGAATGAGGATGAATCCTTGGTGAAAGAGGGGTAGTGTTTGGCCTTAAGGAGAGGGAACCTAAGTTTTGGGGGCCAAATGCATCCCTCCAGAACTTTCCCTGGGAAAACCCTTCAGCTGCCTTACTCCTCTACAAGACTTTTTGCTTCTCTAGAATGCCTCTTCCTTCACTGAATGGAGGCCTCTCTGAATGTGTAGAGACCTCCAACTTCTGCAAGGCTGGAATGTAATCTCTCTTATAAGAGTTACCTCTCTTGCCCTGTCCATTGTTGTCCCACTCTGGCATGTATCTCCTGGAAGGTAATAGGGAAGTTTGGCCCCAGGGTAGATCCCCACCCTTGACTCATTGAGAGTCAAGTAAGAAGAGAAGGAGGTGCCTTTTCAATAAACCAGTACTTAACTCCATGCAATTTGAATTCTGTAGGACAATTCAGCGATGTGTACGTACAATACCACATTTAACAATGGTAGTTCATTTGCATTACTTGAGGGGGGAAAGAAAACTGCTTGGAAAAAAATCATTTGTTGGCTTCTTGAATTTGTTAGCTTGTTTGCTTTGTTACAGTCTTCACAGCCATCAATGAAAGCTGTAATTAAAAGTACCTAAATAACACAGATCCTATCTCAAACTTGGTTTTTTCCCCCTTATCAGGTAGATCTCCTAGCAGAAGGTTTATGAGCTGAAAAATGAGATGCCTTTTGCAGACAACATAAAACCTACACCAGCTCATAAATCCCACGAAGGTAAGCACCACAGGAACAGTAAGCTATACGCCGCCAGTGGGCATCCATCACTGAGCACCTGCCGAGCACAGAAATAATAAGACAATGGCTCAACAAAGTCACCCATTAAAATGGCACAGTCAAGCCATCAGTGTTGCTAAGACGCCCCTGTGGGAAATTGGTTCCACATCCCTGTGTAAAGTTTCATTTAACAGGCACAGAACAATGCTGTTGTGTCTCAGCTGCAATTCTATTATTCAGGTACAACCACACTTACTGGTAAATATGGCCATGTTTCCAATGGAGTTATGTTCCCCATTATGGAACAAAGCAATCTTTGAACCGGCCACAAATACTGAAAGTCAAATGAAGACTAGCCCTGTATTTTCTCCCACTTCAGCTTGTTTCTTGGCAGATGTGTAGATATATAGTATATTTCTGTATACTATATATCATCTATTTTTTTTATTGTGATCTATAGAACAAATGCACTCTTTTTCATCTAGTCTAAGGGTGTGTGCACATTGAACGAATGAATTTATTAATTTCGGTCACAGACCAGTTCCAGATCACATACAATATCAGGGAAGTCATAAAACACAATAGGGATAATTTGAATTTGCAATTGGGTATAACAGGGACAATACACATACAGCAGCAGTAAAAATATATAAATTAAATCTTAATCACTAAAATATAATCTAAAATTGTCATTTAAGGCCTTAGTCATTATGGTAGCACAGCTTCTTCCCTAAGTTTTATGGCAGTTGCACAGAATTTGGCCACAGAGCCTAGGGCTTGCCGATCAGAAAGTTGGGGGTCGAATCCCCACAACGGGGTGAGCTCCTGTTGCTCAGTCCCAGCTCCTGCCAACCTAGCAGTTCAAGAGCACGTCAAAGTGCGGGAAGGTAAATGGCGTTTCCGTGCTCTGCTCTGGTTTTGCCAGAAGTGGCTTAGACATGTTGGCCACATGACTCAGATGCTGTCTGCAAACAAACGCCCGCTCCCTCGGCCAGTAAAGCGAGATGAGTACCACCACCCCAGAATCGTCCGTGACTGGACCTAATGGTCAGGGATCCCTTTACCTTTAGCATGATCTCTGGATTCTTGTCCTTTTCCAGGGATTTTAGACATTGAAGTTTGGAGTCATCTGGAGATTTTTGTATAGCAGGGATGATAAATGCCGAGCATATATCCCTGTAGAAACGACAGCATAACAATGTACACATTGCCATTTCCTCTGGCTCCAGCACACTCCCAATGCTGGTGTTTGACGCTGACTATGTACACATGATTTTAGCCGCAATTCATGTGTATCCCACTGTTTCTTGAGAAATACCGCTGTTTGGTGTGGTTCCCCCTCAAACCATCTACCATTCAATTTGAAAACATAAGCTAGATTCACTTCACAATTAAGCTGAGGTGTGTACATTTGGCACACCTGTTGCACATGCTCAGATGAAAGCTTCACTGTTAGGAGTTCAGTGCGGTGAAACAAATGAGGCAATGAGAATTGGGTGAAGATATCCCTGCCCCATCTCTGGTATGTACAACCATCTTAAAAAGTGGCTTAAAACAGTGGGGGGAAATGACTTTGCTGCATTTAAAGCTGCTAATATGTATATAGATACATTTCTGAATGCTGCATTAGTACTGCTGCTGCATTTACTTTTGACAGTCAACTGCTATTGGGGCTTCCTTATTTATTTAAAGCTGCTAATATGTATATAGATACATTTCTGAATGCTGCATTAGTACTGCTGCTGCATTTACTTTTGACAGTCAGCTGCTATTGGGGCTTCCTTATTTATTTATTTTTGCAAAGGAGAATATTGAAGACTGTTTTATGTTGAGGGCACACCCTTAGTATGTTCTACTTGATGATGGCAAACTTGTACTTAGTGGTTATGAGATCTAGTTGAAAAAGAACCTTACTTGTTTTTTTTTCCTCCTCCAGTTGGGCGTATTCTTGATGAATACATAAAGGGCATGAAAAGTTCACAGAAGAAGGATCCAATACCCAAATGGCACTACAAAGCATTTTAGGATTTTCTATTTCCAAGGCAAAGTTAATCCTTTAAGCCAACTGACAGCAATCTGCTACCTCAAACTGAAACCACCAATGTGCTTGATTTACTGCAGAAATCATGGTGCCTGTCAAAGACATTGAAGGAAAACAATATTCTTTCCAGCCAGCAAGAAAATGAAAAAGAAGAAATGCTACACCAGAAAATGAAGAAATGATAACCAGTTATAATGGGGGAAGAAGATAGAAATCTTCCTTGGGTAGCTTCTGGAATAAAATTTCCATGGCTATTTTTCATGCAGTGAGGAACTATTCTGGCGTCAGCAGGTTGAAACCATGAGTCATATTATGGATATCTTAGGGCAATGATAAATCCACGATAGAATAAAGGTCTTCTGCTTTATTCATTTTGCTAACTGATATCATTTAGGGCCTGGCTATGAAGTCTGTCATAAGCATTCAGATTTTTTTCTCTCTCCATTGTTGTCAATAAGAACATAGCGCTTTAATGTTTATCAGAAGCTAAAGTTTATGGGTTGGATCAATGGAGCTTCCCAATCCAACACTTAGTTTTAGAATCATATTATTGTTGCCATAGCTGTTGTCTATTAACATTTGCTTCTAAGGCTCCTCTTTCCTTTAATTATTCTACAACCCCCAAGCCACATCTTTTCTTTCCATTTCATTTTAATAGTCATCACTGTTGAGTTGCTAATTCCTTTCATCTCTCCCCTCCATTTGAAAGATACATATCTTTTCGTACTGTTTTGCCAACAGCAGCCAGACATCATTCACATAGGCTACTGCATCATATTTTCCCAAAATTATTTCTACAGTTATAACTCCTCTTACCTCCACTTCCTTCTCCTCTTCCACTGCTGCTTCAGCTACCAGCATTACTACTACTGTTACTTCTAAACATTAATACAGTGGTACCTCAGGTTAAGAACTTAATTTGTTCTGGAGGTCCGTTCTTAACCTGAAACTGTTCTTAACCTGAGGTACCACTTTAGCTAACGGGGCCTCCCGCTGCCACTGCCCAATTTCTGTTCTCATCCTGAAGCAAAGTTCTTAACCCGAGTTACTATTTCTGGGTTAGAGGATTCTGTAACCTGAAGCATCTGTAACCCGAGGTACCACTGTATATGACAGCAAATCTTTTCAGAGCCTTTTCAGTAGCAGCACCTTAAGTGTGGCCATCACTCCAAAGGTAGATAATTCCGGTCCCTTTACTGAGGCCATTAGACAGACACTTAATGGAAGCTAGAGCTATCAGTGGCTACTATTCACAATGGCTATATTGGAGATAGTATGCATCTGCATACCAGTTGCTAGAAATCACAAGTGGACAGAAGGTTACTTTGCTCATTTCCAACTTGTAAGCTTTCCATAGGCATCTGGTTGCCCACGGTAAGAACAGGGTGCTCACTGGAGGTTTTAAAGCAGAGGTTGGATGGCCATCTGTCATGGATGCTTTAATTGAGATTCCTACATTGCAGGGAGTTGGACCAGATGACCCCTGTGGCTCCCTTCCAATCCTATGATCCTATGAATCTTGGTCTGATTCAGCAGAGTCTTCTAATGTTCTAAATGTGTTAAAGTGGTTTGTTTGTTTTTATTCCAACAGGTTCTCAGCATATTTTAATGTTGCCCATGTTGTCCATTGTAGATCTGGTTTTTTAAACACTCCCTATTTTTTATCATTGTAAACTGCTTTGGGAGCTCATAAGCAGGCCATTTACGCAATGATGTCAATCGGTATTGCATACCTGCTCTTTTTATAGCGTCGTCACCAATAAGCTCTTAGTTGTAATATCAAACCATTTTTGTTACTGGTCTTGTGTTACAATGTGCAATGGAATATAAGGATACAGTTGGAAAGAATGGATCCCAGTGGGCTGAAGGGAAATTTTCAGATTTTCTCACTGACTCCAGTATGTTCTCTGCCTTTTCCACTTCCTACTGAGAGTAATACAGAGTTGTCCTTGCCACTGCAAATTATAGCAAACTATGCTCCGACTTGAATTCATGATTTTTGCTTCCCAAACTAGTCTCTCATCTTGAGTCAGCTAAGTCTTCTGTAAATTATCTGTGCCATTAACTTTGCCCATAATGGCACCCATTTAGATACCTGATTTGCTGGTGCAGTCAGGCAATTTGGTCTGTAAATGGCTGCAAGTTTTCTGGTCCAATTAATTAGGACAAATACACATCAGTTCTCAAAAAATAGAGACTACCAAGTAAACACAATAGATTAAAGGTTTTATGGGCTAAATTAATTGTGCTTGCAATTAAATCCAGAAGACACGTGGAGCCTCCAATAAAAGACCAGCACATCTATACTAGAGGTGGACAAATCACTTTGAATAATAAAGGAAAATCATGCTGAGAACTTAAACTGGACCCAAACATCGTAAGTCTAGCAGACAGCAGATTTGGGGCTAGTACTTCAGTAGGATATTGTGCTTCTATTATGCATTAATTCATATCTTGGTGGAATAAATATGGAAAAACTTTGTAAAAATTAAGAATGTTTCCATTGTTCTTTTGAGTGGCCAAAAATAATAATCAATGTTGGGGGATGACAAGACACTGGGTACCACCTGACCTTCCTACGCCTCTGGCCCCAGGTCTTCCTTTGGGATCTACCGAAAAACTTCATTCCGGCCCTAATCTACTGTAGTTTCAGCATGCCTTTAATCCAGCGCCAACACATCCAATTTCTACCATTCTCTTCCCTTCTCATGATTAACTTTCTCTTACCCCAAAAGCTGTCACCCTTGACTTTAAAATCTATACTGTCTCTCTTTCTCTGAGAGATCTCATATTATCAATCTGAGCCATATTATCAATCTGAGCCATTTTACAGGGAGGATCCCTCAATGATTTATAATTTTAGAAAACAAGATCTTTCATTTGCACTTTCCAATTTCCTTTTGCCCATCCATTAGTCTAACCCCTAATTCATCATGCCTCCATTGTAAGGGGGTAGGAAACACCTACATTAAAAGTGAAGCTATGCCCTCACATAACCTCCATCTCTGTAGGATCTCTGTAGCATCCAGTAACTTTTTGGATGGCTAACCTATGGTCCTTCAGATGTTGTTGGACTCCAACTTCCATCAGCCTCAGCCAGCATAGACAATGGCCATAAATTATCAGTTGTATCCAGCTAAGTTTTAATTGGAGTTGAACCATTGAAATTAATGGAGCTATATGAGTCATATCTATTAATTTCAATGAGTCTCCCCTGAACAGGACTAGCACTGAATACAACTCTATTGAAACTGGAGTTCAACAACAGCTGGCAGGTGACAGATTAGCCACTTCTGCTGCAGATTATCACAACAGTACTCTACCCCACAAATAGAATTAGCCTTATAGAATTTGAAGGACCCATGAGGGTTATCTAGTCCAACTCCCTGCAATGTGGGGTTCAATTAAGAGTCTTATGCTCTACCAGCTGAGCTACGGGGAACCTGTGGCCCTCCAGACAATTTGGAACTATAACTACCATCATTCTTGCTCATTGGCCTTGTTGACTAGGGCTGATAAAACTGAAGTCCAACAACATCTGGAGGGCCACAGGTTCCCCATCCCTGCTCCATCCCAAAGTCCTTTGCCATTCCCTTTCTACTGAACATATAGAACATGTGATATATTAGCTGATGTAGCCTCAAGTTAAATAGTAATGAGTAACATTTAAAATATACCTTGTGATGGAACTTTTTCACTGAACAGTATCCATGTGAAATGAATCAGTAGCTAAAAAGCAGAGAGAGTTAAGAGTTTGTGATAGAAAGAATACAAATTGTATTGTCATGGATATTGTGGTGTATGTCACCTTTTCCATTCATGGTCTCTGAAGCAAAGATGAAGTTGAATTTACTCAGAACCATATATTTGAGACCCAAGATCAATTTTCATTTGCATAAAGAGTCCAGGTAATCAGAGAACTAAAGGCAAACATTAGTATTGTCTGTAGTTGGCTCTGTGATAAATAGAAGAGGGCCGGTTTAATAGTAAAGGCCATAATTATCCACAACTCTCAGTTTACAATTAGTTTCCCTGACAGTTACGGTCATAAATGCCAGCTTTAATCATGTGCTCAGGTTGAATTAGGCCATGCCAATGCTGTAAGAGATCTAATCCTCTTTCTTCCTTCTCATAATGAAATAATAATGCAAATTCACTACATTGATGGGGCGACCCATGTGAATTTATTAGAGGCTTGGAGAAGTCTCTTGAAAGGGATAAATTCTTTCTGGGTACAGACTTGAGGTAATTCAAACCAGACAAGGAAAAAAATGGAACTGTCATCAGAGGCTGGGATATGGAAAGGATTTAATTTTGTATGAATAGGCATTTTAATAAGTAGGAGAGACCTCATTTTCAGCTTTACCAGAAGAATATTACTGCTGTCATTTCCCAAATGGGGGCACACTATCTTTATTGGGGGGTGGGGATAGAGAACATTTCGAGATCTCCTTTCCCCCCAGATCTTTTTCCGTTAGCCTGTGGGTTTCAGTATACCACCCAACAGGAAGACCTATTGACCAGGTCTTCTAATTATATGAGCGAAGACAAATTGTACAATTAGGCCTCATAAAACCATCTGCAGTATTCAGTGACACGTATCAACCTTTCCTTGTGGAGAGCATGCCGTCTTGTTGTTAACGCTTGCCTTTTTTATTGGGTAAGGCTTATTGTCAATGTGATAAAAAGCTTAATTTGCCTTTTTAAAAAAAACTTCAGAATGACAGTTTAGCTCATGGGAATATATAATGCTATCTATTGGGGTAATTGCTCCCAGTAAATAAACGTCTTAGGAATGCAGCACACTGAAACAAGAAAAGCGCAGTGTGGACTGAAATATTAACAATGTATCTCAGTATCTCATCAGCTTGAAATCCAGACCAATTAGTGAGACCATAACATAGCCAGACCTCAGAAGACTCACTTGTTTCCTATTGCCTAGCCATAACTTTGCAAGCTTTCGCCATGGGATGCACAGACATCATTATCATCACCCTGTTTTATAAACCTCCTGTTTCTGCCACAGCCAGGCTGTCTATAATTCTGACGTACAGCCTTCACCGATAAGCCAAGAGAGGAAATGTAGTGCGGATTTAAAGAAACATGCCAATAACATCCACCTGATTGTTCCAAGTTTTGTCCCAAAGTACTGCCAGGTTCCCATGGCTCCATTGAACTCTATTCAAATAGGGGTTGACACATTCTCTGTAGCTTGGGAGAAAGCTCCATGTACTCGCTGGGACATCTGCATGGAAAGCATCCCACCAACATTTACAAAAACACCTAACACACACACTATGGCTATATGAATTAAATGTGCATGTTTCTGCCCAGTGGCTCATCTTCTAGACCAGAGTTTCCTAAACTTGGGTGTCCAGCTACAATCCCCATCAATTCCTGACTACTGGTCTTGCTAGCTAGCTAGGGATGATAGGAGTTGTAGTCCAAAAACAGCTGGAGACCCAAGTTTGGGAAACACCGATCGAGACAAAAGTGTGAGATGAGACTCTTCAGAAAGGGGGGAGAAGTTATCAACTCAAGAGTGAACTGGACTGTGATGCAGCTTGCTCCCGGGTAAGTGTGATTAGGGCTTCAGTCTTAGAGTAGAAGCTAGAAAATACACAGTGATTAAAGAAGCTATAAAGGAAGAAAGAAATCAAAACAGAATATCCTCAAATTGGAAATGCAAGGAAAAAATGAGATGAGTTTTAAACATTTTTTATTATAACCCTTGGGTCAGCACCCAAGACCTAATTCAGTGTCTAGGGGGCAGTGTCTTTCTTTCACATTTGGTTCAGGCTTGCATCCTACTCAGGAAAACCTCAGACCTCTGGAGATCTGGATATGTGTGGGTAGCTTCAGCAACACTAATCTCACACTTGAGACAAAAGGACTTGTTGAAATTAGCAGTATCAGCAGCAACAAAAGGAGAGTAGCCCAGGCAAAACCACAATGATATCCATACTTTTGCCTAAAATCTATTGAGTGTCTCTCCTTTGATGTTACTCACAATTAACCCAAAGCAGGTGGTCAGCCCTGAACACCCCCTGAAAATACTCCCAACCTGCCCATGGGCTGGCAATCTAACAGCCATAACACAAAAGGAAAAGGGGATGGGGCAAAACAAGGAAAACAAATAAACTCGGGTGATAATTCTTAAAGCAACATAACAGTTCTTACAATGCCCACCTGCAATGGAAATACTATGGGGAGGGGAAGTGCAAAGCAGAGCTGGTGTGTCAGTAGAGCCAGTGGGATGGTCCTATTCTTTAGCCCAGCTACAGCCTAACGGAATAGCTGGTGAGAGTCGAGGAAGTGAGGGCACACACAAAAGCCTTTAATACTGTAACAAGGAATGGGGGGAAAGTTCAATTCAGTTTGCGTCGAAGTCAAATCTATCAAATTCACACTTTCTAAAACAGTGTGAGAACCAAAACACAACTATCCTTCAAAATTCACAGTTACCTAAATTTTGTAATGTACTTCTTTACTCAACCAACCATTTTGCAAAATGCATATATTATAGGGAAATGTCCTTAGAATAAACATATTCATGAACATGTATATATTTCAAGAAATGGCTTGGAAAATTTGTACATTAGTCAAAACTGCATACAGAAATGTGTTATTAGGCAATATTCACATTAAAATGCTCAAGACTTTTTATGAGGACTTCCCCTCCCCCCAAAGAATACAAATTGCTGCAGAAATATGGAGAACTAAATTTAAGAATGGAAAAATGAGAAACAGAGAGCACTGAAATTGATAGTCCTTCCACCCTTAGTTGTAACCCACCCTTCTGATGAATGGCAGGTAAGAAATACTACTACTATTAACAAACCACTACTATAACTAACTAACTAACTAACTAACTATATTCCTTTTAGGGATGATCTGAATCTGCCACCTGTGGACCTGTGTTTTTGAAGTGGGAGAGTTGGGAAGTGATACCCTTTTGGAGGTCAGATAATTAAAATTGACCTGGGAGAAGTTTAGGGTGGTGAGGTGCTTGCATTGGAAGCAGTCATCTTTGTTTGGGCGAGCTGTTGCTCATGGCATCAACCGTACAATGTCACTAGGAACCACAGTGCAATGTTATCATGTTGCAATGTTCCCAGCACCATTCCAAAGGAGATTTTTTTAACCAACTAATAGCTGGCTCCTTGGTACAATGGCTTACCTTTGTTTGATGCTTTTAAAAAAGAAATGAAAAAGACCACCCAGTCCCCTTATGCGACTCTAAGTGCCCCATACACCCAAATGTGTTGCACTCTGCACAGAGACCTGCAAAGGTCACACCACACCTTCACTAGATCACCAAGTTCCATGGAATGTGGGGTTGTGTGCAGCCCAAATAATATTGATTTTATACTATTTTTCAACCAACAACAACACAAAGCAACATTTATAGGCAAGTTAGAAGTCATTTTAGAAACTGGGAGTTCTTATGCAGCCTTCAACTCAAGCAGTGGGAACATGCCATTACAACAACACTTGTATTTTCCCCAGGTAAATGATACTTGAGTTAGAAAAGGTGTTTCTAGTTAAGAGACAGATCAATTGACTTAGCCTTAACTCATGTAAAATTGCCTGAAGCATTGCAAGTTGAAAGACTATTCCTTTATACAGCTGTTAACAGGCCATCAAAGTGTGAGGTCCTATCAGCGAAAATAAGACAACCCCCAAAGGTACAGTTGATTTTGATTTTCTTTTTCTAGCTATGAAGGTGAATTAGACTGTGGAACATTTTTAAAGTGATTAATATGCCGCACATGCCAGCAAAGGGCAGAAGAGGTGAAACTGCTTTATTTATACACAAGCAAGGTACTGTACATGGTTACACAATGAAGTCTTTACGACTCTGTGCTGCAGGAATGCAGGGTGGGAGGAGTATTCAAAGATGTGAGAAGCCAGCAGGCATATGAAATCTCTTGACAGGGAGCGCAGCTCAAGTTAATGAAATGATTTTGGGGGGTTTTTAAACAAAAATTGAGGAATGTATGTGGGAGAAAGAAACCCCCTTATAGTATGCTTATGGCCAAATATAGTGAGCATGTGTACATATGCATCTCCTTCTCCTAAGCATGGAGTCAGTGTTGAAGGAGGCTCTACTCACAGGATCAGTTAACCCAATGAAAATATCTTTGCTAAAGGGAGAGACACTTTTATCCTGTCTAAATGGAGGATACCAATTTCTTCTAAGGCACTGCAGTGGGAACATATCCACATAGGAGAGCCAGTGTGGTGTAGTGGTTAAGAGCGGTGGATTCGTAATCTGGTGAACCGGGTTCGCTTCCCCACTCCTCCACATGCAGCTGCTGGGTGACCTTGGGCTAGTCACACTTCTCTGAAATCTCTCAGCCTCACTCACCTCATAGAGTGTTTGTTGTGGGGGAGAAAGGGAAAGGAGATTGTTAGCCACTTTGAGACTCCTTAGGGTAGTGAAAAAGCAGGATATCAAATCCATTCTGGATAGCTCAGTTGGTTAGAGCATGGTGCTGATAGCGCCAAGGTTGCAGGTTTGATCTCTGTATGGGACAACTGCATATTCCTGCATTGCAGGGGGTTGCACTAGATGATCCTCAGGGTCCCTTCCAACTCTATGATTGTATGGAATAAATAATGATAAATTCATAAATCCACACTCCTCCTCCTCTTCTTCTTCACCAATGGTTTGCAATAGGGAGGCACCAATATGACTCACAGCATTCAACTTCTTGGCTACATATTTAGCTAGGGAGACTAAATAAACCACCATCAGTTGAATTTATTTCATTGAAAACTGTATTTATTTATTTATGTCTTTATTTGTGAGGACAACTGCCTGCTTCCTGGCCAAACTTCCAGGTTGTGGATGCTGTTTAGCAGCTGAGTAGATATTTTTTCGTCAATCAGCCAAGTTGGCAAAGAGGCATTATTTGTTTTAACTTACTCTGTACTATGTATTTTGGAGCACGGGCCTTTGACGATTAATGCACAGAGGATGCTGGAAAAGAGGAGGGGGAATATTTTCAAGATAGGTTGGTCTATGCTGGGAAGTTGCTGTTGTTGTTGTTTTTATTTAAAAAAAGGTTGTTGGGGCTTGAAGTGGTTGAGATCAAAGCCATGCTACAGGAAAAGCAGAGACACCCAATCAGAAGCTAAATAAAAGTAGAGAGTGCAGAGCAGCAGTTGGAGAAGGTCCATGGGAGATTAAGCAAGGAAAGGGAGCAGAAGAACATTTCCAGAGAGAAACTCACATACAGGGCTGTCTTAAGCATATCCAGCGTCATGGTGCAAAGCTCCCTCTGGCACACACACACACACCCCCATTTCCCAGAGGCTGGAGGCGGCTCCTCTGGCAGGGAAGAGGCGGAGGCTGGACGTGGCACCTACCAGCTCAGCTGACTGCTTTGTGCTGCGGTGGCCACGGCAGATGGAGGCTCCAGGTGTGGCGCTGCTTTGATGCGGCATGGCGAAGGTGGGTGAGGGCAAGGGCGGCGAGCTGATGCCGGGAGGTGCCGCATCCAGCCTCTGCCTCTTCCCTGGTGCCCTCCAGAACTTGGTGCCCTGACGCACCGCACCACTAGCCTCTATGGGTAAGATTACCCTGCTCACATAGTAGGGAAGGAAGGTGGAAGCTGGCTGCAAAGACATAGGCATAACCAGAGGGTGTGAAGAAATAAACAGAGATAAGGGAGGTAGTGTATAGGCTGAGAAAGAAAGCATGGCTGGCACAGATAGAGGAGTGGAAAGGCAGGGAAACAAAAGGAACTAGGTAGGCCTCATCCCAAAGGGTCTTTTGGTGACTCAGTGGAACAAATAAAAGGATTCTGAGGGATGAAAAACCCAACTCAGTGGTGAACGAGGTGAGAAACAGGAGCTGAACCAGAGGTATGTGTTGTGATGTGGGGTTTGTGATTTCAGCTCTCTTGACATAATATGCTGGAGACAGTTCTCTAGTAACACCTCTTTATTAACGCAAACAAGACTAAGACTTGAGGAGGGGAGAGCTACATTTATAGGGACAGGGAACAAGCTAGAAGGGATACATTTTGGAGGGAACAATCTCAGGCAATCACAGTCCTGCCTTTTGGAGGAAACCAATAAGACAGAGGATCCAAATACAGCAGCTTAAATGAACCAATAGTAGCTGTACCCTCTGGAACCAAAAGGCAGTTACTTTACCCTAATGCAATACAGACAATAATAATACAGATATAAAATCCTTTGACTCAATACACAACACCCCTCCCCCCCAGTGAGCACAGCAGACGTAATCTCTCAGGTACTGTGGGGTCCTACAACTTCTACTTGATCTCCTGACAACAGGTGTTGCCGGTTCTGGATTGGGTGTCACCTGTGGTAGGGGGGCTGCTATAGGGTTTTCGTCATGAACAGATGGAGTCCCAGACATCTCAGGGTCCCCTACCTGTACCTCGTCATCCTGAGGACCAGCAGACCCTGGTTCATTTGCTGAGGCCCCTGGTGACTGCACCTCTGGGCCATTTTCACCCTGGTCTTGCAGCTCTGCGTCGTTAGCAAGGGATGAATTATCAGACTCCTCTCTGCTGAGCGCCCGGCGCCTCAGCTGATCTATATGTCTCTTCCAAACTTGCCCATTTTCCAAGGTCACATAATAGGACACAGGTCCACTAGTCCGGGTGACCACACCAGCCACCCACCGCGAACCTCGTGAATAGTTCCTCACCCAGACCAGATCTTCAGGGGCGAGATACCTTGTTGTGTCAGTCTCAGTTTGGGGGGTTGCTCTTGAATTACGGTTTGGCATTTTATCCGGGTGGACATAATCCAGCACCGTTACCAGTCTTCTACCCAAGAGCAGCTCAGCTGGCAACTTGCCCGTCGCAGTACACGGCGTCGCATGCTCCAAAAATAACATTCGCGCGATGCGATCTGACCAGTCACCCTCCATTAAGCGCGCAATGGATTCTTTGGCTGTTCTTACCATGCGCTCCACCTGCCCATTGAAGGATGGGTGAAAGGGCGCGGATGTGACCCCTCTTATGAAGTTATCAGCCAAGAATGCCCTGAATTCTTGGGATACAAAAGCTGCCCCATTATCTGATACAATGGCCTCAGGTAACCCGTGGGTTGCAAACAGCTGCCTCAACACCTTGATTACGGCAGCTGATGCCATGCTAGGGACCATCGCCACTTCTAACCATTTGGAATATGCATCGACGATAACCAAAAAGACCTTCCCCTGGAATGGCCCAGCAAAATCTAAGTGCAGCCGGCTCCAGGGAGATCTGGACTGCTCCCACCAGTGAACTGGTGCTCTGGCCACTTCTGGCCGCACCTCTTGGCATGCCTTGCATGTTCGTACCCATTGTTCTATGTTCTGGTCCATTCCAGGCCACCACACATAACATCGGGCTAGCGACTTCATCCTGACCATTCCCGGGTGTCCCATGTGAAGCGTCTCAAGAACCCTGTTTCTCAGTGGTGCTGGGATGATCATCCTATCTCCCCACAGGAGACAACCCTTATGCATGGACAACTCGTGCTGCCTTGTCGCATAAGGCCTGAATTTGTCTTCATGCGGACCACCTGGCCACCCCCTCCCCACCCAAGTGAGCACACGGGAGAGAACAGCATCTTTCCTCGTTTTCTCAGCTATATCAGTAGCCGTTACAGGAGCCCCCGGAAGTGTTTCCAACATCATTATGTGCTCCGCTGGAGCAGGATCCTCATTGCTCCCGCCAGGAAGGGGCAATCGACTCAGCGCATCAGCGTGGCACAACCGTTTCCCCGGCACATGGGTCAAGGTGTACTGGAACCCGTTCAGGAATATAGACCAACGCAACATTCTGGGGGAGAGAATTTGTGGCGTTTGTTTATTCAGGTTGAACAACCCTAACAGTGGTTTGTGGTCCGTTTCAATGGAGAAATGGCGACCGTACACATAATCATGGAACGTTTGATTCCTGCCACAATTGCAAGCGCCTCTTTGTCAATTTGAGCATAGTTGCGCTCCGTGGGCGACAACGTACGGGAATAGAAAGAGATGGGCTTTTCTGACCCATCCGGTTCCCTATGACTCAGCACCGCCCCCAGACCGTATTGAGAGGCATCACATGCCAGGACCAGCGGCTTCGACTCATCATAATGAGCAAGGACGCTCCTGCTACTCAGCATTCCTTGCAAGGAGTCAAAAGCCTTCTGCTGCTCCTGCCCCCATCACCACACATTTTTTTTCTGCAACAGTCTATGTAATAGTTCAGCTACCGAAGCTTTCTGGGGTAAGAACCAATGATAAAAGTTAATAAGTCCCAGGAATGACTGCAACTCCATCTTGTTCTGTGGTCGTGGTGCCTCGATGATGGCCTTAACCTTAGCATCTGTGGGGTGGATGACTGATGCATCAATTTTAAACCCCAAGAAGTCCACAGTTGGCACCCCAAAACTGCATATTTCCTTTTTTAGTTGCAACCCCACCTCCTTGAACTTGAGCAACACTGCACGGACATGCGCAACCAGTTCCGGTGGGTCTTTTCCAGCAATCAAAACGTCATCAAAAAATGGCAAGACCCCCGGCAGACCTCTTAACAGGCATTCCATGAGCCCTTGAAAAATCCCTGGGGCCACACAAACTCCAAATTGTAATCTGTTAACTCTGAACGCCCCTTTATGTGTGACAATAGTCTGTGCTTCCGCCGACTGTAGGGTTACTGGCAGCTGTTGATAAGCTTGTGCCAGGTCAATTTTTGCGAACACCTTGCCCCCAGCCAGTTTAGCCAAAAGATGTGATACGACTGGAATGAGGTATGAGTTTCCCCTGAGTGCCTTATTGATAGTACATTTGTAATCAGCACAGATCCTGACTTCCCCATTTGCTTTAAGGGGCGTGACGATTGGAGTCTCCCACTTAGCGGAGTCCACGGGTGAGAGAACTCCCTGCTTGACCAATTTATCCAGCTCTGCTTCGATCTTGGGTTGCAGTGCAAATGGCACTCGCCTTGGTTTGAGTCGGATTGGGGCCACCCCAGGGTCCAATTCGAAGTCAACTGGGGGCCCTTTATAACAACCCAGTTTTCCATTAAAGAGACCAGCAAATTCTTTGCATAATGCCTCGCTCATCTCAGGGCAGGTTTGGATTGAATTAAGCCCTGATATACTCAGTCCCAGGGCGGGGATCCAGTCAGTGCCCAGGAGACTGGGGCGACTGCCCTTCGCAATCACCAGTTTGAGTACCGCCTGTTTGTCCCGGAAGTGTACTCTCACGGCACACATTCCCATGACATGGATGTGGCCCGCTGAGTATGACTGCAAAGTTGCCGGGAAGGGCTCCAGAGGGGGCAACTTACCCCTGGGGAAGAATGTCCTCGCGGTCTGGTCCGACACGATAGTGAATCCAGATCCGGAGTCCACCTCCATGTCGCACAGCTGACCCTCAATCTTCACCTTGACGTGTGCCTTGCCTTGCGCTGGAAACTGCATGACCCTCCCGTTGATCTCCGTTACGTAGTGGCAGTCCTGTAGAACGTGGGTTGCTGTGGGCGGTCTGCGATGCTCCAGTCTAGGTGCTCCTGTCGCTCCCAACGCCGCTGATCTACAGACCCTGGCGATGTGACCTGTCTTCCCGCACGTCCGGCACATAGCATCCCGGAAACGACAACTCTTCCGCTCATGGTTTCTGCCACAACCAGGGCACCTGCCTCGGTGATCTTTGTGCACTGTGCAGGCCTGACGCACTGACTCGACCCCACGGACTGGGCTCTGGCTCGAAGTAGCCTCTAGCTCGTCCATGGCATGCGCAACTTCTATCTGTGGCTTAGGGGCCCTGCGACTGGCATCAAGCTCCTCTCTTTCATAATTCTCCGTGGCGGTGGCCGACTTCAAGGCTGAAGCAAGGGTAACCTCTTCTTTAGCCACGATGCGTCTTCTGGCTTTCTTGCTGCTCAGACCACTGATAAAATGATCCAGGAGAGTCTCTTCCAGATCTTGGAAGTCACAGTGCTGAGCGAGCTTCCGCAGTTCAGCTAGAAATGCATATACAGACTCCCCAGCACGCTGCTGCCTCTTATGAAACTACATCTGCCGGGCCATCTTGGTCTCAGTAGGCACCAAATGGCTTGTTAGGCAGGCAAGAATATCTTTGAGAGATATCTCACTTAGCTTCGCTGGAGCAAGCAATGCCTTGGCCAGCGTGAAGATCTCAGGCCCACAGTAGCTCAGGAATGTGGCCCTTCTTTTGCTGGCATCAGTGATCCCTTGAGCCTCCGCAAAGAACTTGAAGCGTTCGACGTAGTCTTCCCACGTGTGGGGCTCTGATGGCTGGAAGGGCTCCAATACCCTTGGACTCTCCATTGTCCTGTGGGCAGGGTCGTCTTCTCAGCTGGCCAGTGAGTCTTGTTTTAGCTACAATCCGGACTCTGAGGCAGGGCTGCGTTAACCGCTCCTCAGCATTCCGGATCCCACCTTCGTCGCCAGTTGTTGTGACGTGGGGTTTGTGATTTCAGCTCTCTTGACATAATATGCTGGAGACAGTTCTCTAGTAACACTTCTTTATTAACGCAAACAAGACTAAGACTTGAGGAGGGGAGAGCTACATTTATAGGGACAGGGAACAAGCTAGAAGGGATACATTTTGGAGGGAACAATCTCAGGCAATCACAGTCCTGCCTTTTGGAGGAAACCAATAAGACAGAGGATCCAAATACAGTGGCTTAAATGAACCAATAGTAGCTGTACCCTCTGGAACCAAAAGGCAGTTACTTTACCCTAATGCAATACAGACAATAATAATACAGATATAAAATCCTTTGACTCAATACACAACAGTACGTAATATAATAATACTAGTTAGAAGAACATCCCGTGATGACAAGATTGCCAAACTCAGTCTGAGGGTGGGCTGACCAGGATTATCTGGAGATAAGGGACTTCCTAGTGTTCTGAGCATCTTTGGAACATGGGCGAAGGGTTTGGAAGCTTCACAAAGGTATAGTTACCATTGTTATCCTGAGGTGCCAAGATGGTGAGCAGGAATGCCCCAGGCATGTCACTCAGAGCTTTGGGGTCTGGGGACAGAGAAAGGCACCCTGTTAGAGGCCTTGTCTGCTTCTTGGAATGCAGGAAGTTGTGGGTCCTTCTTCAACACCCGACATTTTGCGGCATGGCTCAAAGCTAAGTGTATACTTAGGCCCAATAGAATGCTGGCACAGAGTTTGAATCATTGTTGCAGATCTTCTTGTTTTGTGTAGTAATAATCAAGCTGTGGCCTTAGTCAATCCATTTACAAGTGTTTTATCTCTTTATTCTGGGATAAGATGTATGCATATTCAAAACTCTTGTGTTCATAGTCTTAAATAGTGACAGATTTGGAAACTGGACATTTTTGTTTCTGATTTAGAGAACATGGCACCAGGATTCTGAAAAAAAAAAAAAAAACAGTGCTCATTATTATATTCTTACGATAATAAGTTGTTCCATTTTCAAAAAATAATTATACAATAAAGTACTGCATCAGCTGCATCCCATCCGGCTGCTAAATTACAATCACACACTTAATTATCATTAATCAACAAACTTATCAAGAAGTACTTCTCAGCATCCTTATTATTTCTAAGTCACAAAGTCCCCAGTTATGTATAGCAGAAATGTAACAGGCTCAGACAGTTATATATCCAAGAAGAAAAGCAAAAAGAATATATATCTATTCCTGGATGCTTGCTTGTGCTCTCTAGATGTTCAAAAGAGACAGATGAGGCAGTATTTACAAACTCTCTCCATATGTGTGCCTTCTGCATGCAATTAGTTTTCTCTCTCTTGTGAAGTGTAATTCATTCCTTTTGGTATCTAGACCAAAGGTGGATTCTCAAGCTTTAAAAGCCTCAGATATGCTATTTAAGCTTTAGGACCAACCCTCACATAGAATCATTGACCTCTTTTGTATGGTATATGAAAAGAAGAATTGATCATTTTTTCCTAGACTCTTATCCTTTTATAGCTGACACCTTACACCAGAAGAACAAGAGGAGTGTTTTTGTTTGCATATTTACTATGCACTTTTAGATGTTTAGATCTTTCCTATTAATTTGTGTTTTGTTTGGGTTTATTTTTAAGCCAAGGGTTTACTTAAATGGTCTGGAAACAGTCCTACCAACCCATAAAACATAAGACGCGTTTCCAAATTCAGGGGAAGGGAGTGACTACTTGGATTAAAAACACTTTCTAACAATCCAAATTTAAAACATTTTTTTAAAAAATGCTTGTCCAGTACTATGTTGCTCTGTGTGATTTTGCAATGCTGCCAATCAGCTTAATGTGTCTAGGTGAAATATTGTTTTCAGAAATTAACCAGAAAATGACTTCAAATAGCTGAGAAAATTCAAGTCTTGGGAAGTGTACATGGAGGACTCGCAAGGCTTGATCTACCAAAAAACATTCCTTGCTCTGATTTATTACCTAATCCCTATTCCCTCCCTTCCGATATCAGATCCAGGAGGGCCTCTTATAGGAACAAGAGTAATCATTTGGTTTTTAACAGTCCTATTATTCTGTAGAAAAGGGAGAGAGTTGTTCCATCTCATGTAACAAACATGTTCCATTTCATTTGACAGTGGTGAGGTTATTAAAGAATGTATTTCTCTCTCTCTTTGTCATTCAATTCTTCCTGAAGAGCAGGGAATCTTTTCCTATGACCCACCAGTGCTTTCATCACATCTGGAGAAACTAAAGTGCTATTGTCCTGAAACAATAGTTCATTTATGTTCTGCAGAAGGCTACACATTGAAAAACAAGAGTTTCTGAAAGAGTGATATGTAACAAATCATATCCTGCTCTGAAAATAAAGTGAAATAGCTTGCATTATCTTGTTCCCATAAGCAACTAAAATATGTTGTATACAAATACATTAACAGGGCTTTTTTAAAAAAAATCTCCTATTGAACAGGAATCTTACTGAGGGGGGGAAATTGTTTGCCACAAAAAGGCAGTAATTTTTCTTCTGTTCTCTGGTTCCCACTGGTTCCATTGAAGTTCTTCGAACTAATGATCTCTGGGCTGTAGCTCAAGAGAAGGACTGTAATTCCCATGTGACTTTATTATATTGGCCAGGCTCCAAGAGTTAATTTAGGCACTCCTAAGGAACGAGTCATATCCAATAGGATCTTTGATGAGTTTTGAACAATAGACTTTTATTCTGCGTTACAAGCTGCTTTTGAAAATCCCCTCTATTTCAAAAGCAGTTTGCTGTACAGTGTGGTAAACAGAACGTTAAATCTGCCTTTGTTATGAAGAACAAGTTATGTGGTTCTTCAGAGCTTCTCCATACTGACTAAAAGGTGGGGTGGGTGACCTACTTTTTGTGTCTGTTGAATACTTGCATATATTTTAATAAACTATAATATCTTGAGCAAGCTGATATTGAAGAAGAGCAACACCCCCCCCCCCCGTTAAATTATGGTTCAAGTCCATTTTTTTCCAGGCCATGTTTTCAGAAAGAAGAGGAATCAGGGTGCTCTTGGTTTTCAGATAGATAAATGTGACATTCAAATTCCTGCCTCCAGCTAGGAAAATCCTTATTCTAGCTTCTTGGAGAAAACATGCATGACATTGGGACAGCTTTTCTGATTTCTTTCCCCATTGATCACACAGTTGCTACATTCATGCATGCTGGGGATATGCCCCTTTCACTCTCCATCTTTACCATCTTCTCACACTTAAGAGTCCTGCACAAAATTCACAGTATAAGAACTTTTAACAGATGACTATTTCAGAATCTATAGGAATTAAAGGAGTATGCCTTATTTCCACATAAGGCAGCTGTGGGGAACCTCCAGCCCATGGACTTAATTAGACCCACTAGGTTTCCTCATCTAACCTCTGAGGTTGTTAAGGCCAAACCACATCTCCTACCCCTGCCATCATATATGACAACAGTTGTGTTGTAGGTACAGAGCTGGCTGCACCAAAAGGGTTTGTGCAACCCTGTGAAGTGGGCTTTGCAAGTGCTGACAATCAGCTGATAATCAGGGTTTATAAAGCACTGGCACATTTTGAATAACCCATTAGGCAAAAATGGGTCACCTGAAGTCATCGTGATTGACAGGTTGCTGGGGGTAGGGTGGGGGAGAGACATCCAGCCTGCCAGATAGATTGAGGTCCCCATCCCTGAGGAAAGTGTAGGAAACCCCAGATATCATCTACTAATCTATGTATGCAATGGTGAGGTAGATGGACCAATTGGATCTGAATTGGCTGTTGTTGTTGTTGTTGTTGTTGTTGTTGTTGTTATAATACCCCGAGCCTCTGACTGGGTTGCCCTGATCATGCTGGGTAGCTTCCAACAAAATATAAAAACACAGTAAAACATCAAACATTAAAAGGTTCCTGATACAGGGCTGCCTTCAGTTGTCTTCTAAAAGTCATATAGTTGTTAATCTGTTTGATATCTGATGGGAGGAAGTTCCACAAAGTGGATGCCACTACCAAAAATGCCTTCTGACTGGTTCCCTGTAACTTCACTTCTTGCATGAGGGAACTGACGGAAGGCCCTCAGAGCTGGACCTCAGTGAACGATGGGGATGGAGATGCTCCTTCAGGTATTCAGGGCTGTTTAGGCAACTTGTGGTGTTCCTAACTGTGCGATCCATATACTCCATGCTTGCAGCTATATTCATGGAGTCCTCTGATCTCTTATGAAGCAAATGTATGTGGGCCAATGTTATTTTCAAACTTTGTTCCTGAAAGACATCAAAACTTCTGCTTTGAACTGTGCCTGTATCCTTATAGCTCTAGTGAATGTTTTAAGACTTTCATTCTCCAAAATGTTTATGCCATCCATCTCTTGCATCAATATGTTTTCTTTTCCCCCCTTTCCTTTCCCTTTTTTTTTTAAGAAGATGTCAAAGATTCTTAGCTTCAGTATCATTTGTCACACAGCCAAGCATGATATTGGTACTTTTGGCAACAGGCTATAGCAACAACACCAGACATTCATTTTGTTTAAAGAATTCTAGAGGGGGGAAATTCTCAGTCTCCTGTCTACCTCTCATTAAAAATGACCTTTGCTCCAAACAAAAATGGTCAAAACAAAAATATCAACATTGGCTACCTCTAAAACCAAAAAAAGGGGAAAGAAACCCTCATATGGCAAAAGACTAGTATTGCATCTGTTAATAACATATCCAATCAATAAGCCGTGCCACAAAAATGAAGAGAATGCTTGTCAAAACTGGTGGAGAGATAAGTGGTATGAAAGAAATAGCAAGCTGAATCATATTTCAAGTCTTAAACATGAACAGAAAAATGATTAGCCCAAAAGTAGGTTACATACTATCAGCAGCTCTCTGTAAGATCTATTAGCTGCTTTGCTTAATTTTAGGAGGATTTAGCACTTGCAGACAAACAGTAACAGATGTTGGAAGGGGAAGTGAACCCAAACACAGAGGAATGAAAGAAAGGTGAACAGAAGACAACAAAAGAGGCATATGCCACGAAACTCTCTTTTCATTCCTCTGGGGTAATTTGCACTCTGTGAAAAAAGCCTCTTGTTTCCACAGGAATGCTACACATGCTCAAAAGTTTTTTGTGAAAATCTGGAAATTATAAACACGCTAGTCAACCAGGAAAAAAGAGTCCACCTTTACATAATCTCACAGAGGATATCTGCATTAACGATCTCTGTTCCAGTCTCAAGGTGGCTATGGAACTGCCTCCCAAGGGAAATCAGGGAGTGCTCTTCTTCGCCTGCATTCAGGAAAATCCAAAGTCTTATTCAGGCCTTGGCCTGAATGAAGTTTTTAGAGTGCAGTCTGCAAAATATTTAGGTTGGCATCCATAGTGTCATTGTAAAATTAATTTTACTCCCCCCCCCCATATATATATATTACTACATTGAGCCTTCTTGCTTTGGGGACGTAGGATAGAGAGAGACATGAGTTTCCATTGTACAAGTGGAAGTCTTTGTGCAAATGGAATGATTTTGTTGGATATAATAAATTGTTCTTTACCACACACACACACACACACACACATTTCATTGCTGTTCATCATTTGGGAATAATAACTGAGAAACACTGTAAAAATGGGTGCCGAGATATTTCTTATTTTATATTCTATCTCTGAATCACAAGGATTCTCAAGGCAGCTCATATAAAAAAGACCCCTAAAAGAATCAATATCAGGAAAATTGAAACAGATAAAACACTTAGCTTTTAATGATAACTGATGCTGCTACTGAATCAATCTGCTAACAGGAGGGGTGGAAGCAGCAGTTTGAGCTTTTTCTTAGGAATCATCAAGGAGAGAGCCCAATAAATGGGCAGAAGCTAAGCATTCCATAATCAAAGTATATATATGCCTTCTCTTGTCACCACCCACTTTATCTCAAAAGGTAGAAGTGCTGTAGTTTGGCCTCCAGAGAAGATATCTGAAAGTATTTCACAGAGCTCATAAACTATGGAACTCCCATAAGAGGTAATAATGGCCATCAACTTGGATGGCTTTAAAAGAAAGTTAAACAGCCGCATGGATGCTATTAGCCAGAGATGGAAGGAAGAAACAACTCTGACCAGAGAAGAATGGCAAACCAAGTTGATAGATTATGCTGAAATGGCAAAAATTAACCAGGAAGCTTAGAAATCAAGAGGACAAGAACTTTAAAAAAGAAGGGGGGAAGTTTATAATTTATTTACAAGACCATTGTAAGCAGGTTAAAACATTAGCAGGATTTTAATCACACTTGTAAAGTAATGGAAAGTATGGATCATTTGGTAGGATAAAACTTGGATAAGTATTGATTTGCTGTTGTAAATATTACCATTAGGACTCATGGAAGGGATGCGGAGGAGGTCAGGAGATTCAGAGTAATCTTGATATTTGGATCCTGAATTGTTTTTTGTTGTATGTTTATATATATTTTTAATCAAATAAAAAATGAAAATAATAAATAAAAGAGTTAGACTAATTCAGGAAGCTATCAATGATGACCAGCCATGATGGCAATGTTCTACCTTCATTGTTGGAGACGGTATGCCACTGAATACCAGTTGCTGGGAATTCCAAGTGGAGAGTGCACTGTTGCACTCAGGTTCTGTTTGTGGGCTTCCCATGGGTATCCTGTTGGTCACTGTGGGAACAATGTGCTGGCCAAGATGGGCTTTGGCCCAGGGCCATGAGGCAAGCTGAGGCTACCACTTCAAGTTGTGGAAGCCCACCAGGCGGTGCTGCTGCTGAGAGCCCCCCGCCTGCCCCACTGCCTCTGGACAAGTTTGTTGGGAATTTCATTCCTCCGTGCTGCAGGTGTGTGGTTGTTGTTGTCACGCGTCTGTGTTTACATTCCACAGTGTTGGATGTCATAGGAACGGAAGTTCAGATACACTGTTTCCGTGAAATTGCTTTTGCCTTTTCTCTTCTCTTGCTGATGAAGAAAGTAAGAGGAGCCATGTTTTCCTTTATCCTCTAAATAATAAACATAGTGCTTCATATCCATGCCTCAAGCTTCACTTTCGCTGTCTGCTGATACAGACATATCTGGTGATACTGCGTGCAGATGTTTAAGGATATCTGTCTCACCGGTGGCACAGGAGGAAGATTAATCACCTGAGTGGCACTTCGAAGGGAGTAACACACCAGCCGTGGTGTTGGTTTCACAATAAAGCGATGGCGGCTTACTGTAAAATGGTGCACCACCACACAACACAAGAAAGTCAGGCTTCAGCAGTGGCAGGGGAGTGGGATGAAGTGCCACATTCCCATTTCATCCCAAGAAGCAAAACAGGAGGCGTTGTCCCTGCTTATCCTGATCCTACAGGCTTTCTTGTGTTCTTATGATCTAGAACAGCAGATCTTAACCTGTGGGTCCCCAGATGTTGTTGGACTACAACTCCCATCGTCCCTGAGCTCTGGCCTTGCTAGCTAGGGGTGATGGGAGTTGTAGTTCAACAACATCTGGGGACCCACAGGTTGAGAAAGGCTGATCTAGAATAATGGGCTGGTTTGTAAGATAATCCTTCACCTGCAGTTTGTTTGTTTGTTTGTTTGTTTGTTTGTTTGTTTGTTTGTTTTAGGTCAAAACCAGCATTTTATATTGTGTCCAGGAGCTCATTGGTAACCTTTGTATTTCTTTAAGAACATGCAAGATCTCTTTCCTGTGATTCATTTCTTCAAAAGCCCATGAATCTGCATTAAGCTGCAGTTTCCTGTAATCTCTCCAGTGACCTTTTGGAGCATCTTGCAAATTGGCTGGAAGAGTTTCTCAACAGAAAGCAACCCCCTTTTTTAAAAAACAAGACAGAAACCCAACACAAAATGGCTGAACAGTTTAATTCCTCCATGAAGACAAAACATGCTATATGACTTCTCATATTGTGGCAGTCATCTTCAAATGCCTAACAGGAATGAAGATCCAGCGCTTAAGTATTCCTGCTTGGTAGCCAGCAGCAAAATGATCCCTTGATCAGCCAAAGGAGAAGAAATGAATGTTGCTGGAAGGATCACTAAAAGAAATTCAGCTTTGTTTTCCGTCCGGGTGACAAATCTTTCTGAAGAAAACATTCCAGCTGTATAGAGATACTAAAATATTTATAATTCAGATATTAAAATATTTAATATATGTCCAGTAAAGAAGGGGGAAGTGCTGCAACATTATGCCTCGGAGACCAAATTTTAGTATAATACCACCATATAACTTTCATATAGAAATATGGATGTGTTAGATCAGAAATGTCTTTTTCACAGGGTTCCCCCCCCCCCAAGAGTCACCTCCACCACCATCCCTTCTCCCTTTTTGAAATGGTCAGCCCTACACTTTTTGAAATGGTCAGCCCTACAGCCCATTCCCTTAAAATGCACTATTTGTAAATAGCAAGATTGGGAAGATTGTTTTGAACATAATGGCTACCCCGGAAGAAAGAGAGTAGATCGAATGGGAAAGCATTTGCTCAAAGAAAAGCCAATCAGGATCAGATTTCCGCCCTTGGTACACACCGAAAAAGACCTGAAAGGCCAGCTTGTCAGCAAATGTTTAACTACAATGAAATTCATGCCTGCCTACAGGATTCTAATTGGATATTTCAGCATAATTTCACTCTGGGAAATTCCACAGGGTAATCTTAGAGCAGGCTTGCATCTCGAACTGGAGCCTGGTTATAATTAATAGTCTCTGAACCTTGAGGGTGTCACCCTTACCGGAAGATTCTCTGGTTGGAGGGGGCAGGGAGCGCAGTGAAAGAAAGTAGTGAAGTGGGTTTAACTTTGGAAGCAGTTCATAAAATATGACACGAAGAACCAAGCACTCGTTGGGCCCGTAAAGAAAAAATAAACGGGGGACAAATTACCATAAAGCAGAAAAGCTACATTGAAGTGAATTACCTTCATGAAAATTTAATGCAAATGACAGAGGAGCAAAGCAATGCTTTATGTTCTGGTGTTGAAAGGAAGCTGGTAGAATTACAATTTATGAAACATTCTCTCTGTCATGCTTAACGTAGATCATACTAGTGAAAACAAAGAAGCTTCTCCTTGCCTTATTACTTTTGCAATATATGTAAGCTATTT
The DNA here is from genome assembly GCF_964106915.1 of Podarcis gaigeae. Classification (NCBI taxonomy): domain Eukaryota; kingdom Metazoa; phylum Chordata; class Lepidosauria; order Squamata; family Lacertidae; genus Podarcis; species Podarcis gaigeae. Next base: position 24,399,337 of record NC_139687.1, on the reverse strand, counting down.
ACCAGTAAAATATTTTCATTGCATTTGTTATTTGCTTATATTTTACCCCTGCAATATTCTATAGTCTCTTACAGCCAGTGTATTTTCCTTTTGCCTCAAAGAGGCCCGTGGAGCACAAGAAGTTGGATTTTATTTTATTTGCTTTTTTTCCAGATAAAATTCCAACACTGGGATTAGTAGTTTTAAATCTCTAATTAAAGGTGATTGCATTGTTCAGAAATAGCTCTCTTCTCTTCAATATCTTCAACTCCAGAGAATGAGTCTGGCAAGAAAAATCTATGCCTGCTGCTGGCCAGAAATGAGGTTTACTGACTGCAGAAACAATTCCACATGGCAAACAGCTGAGCTGTGCTCTGTAAAGGGATGATGCCACAGAAGGTGTGGCTGGTGCTGGCATAAAGCTTTATGACTAGCAAATGGAATGGGATATGCCATAGCTCACTGTTATGTTGCATTGAAAAAGTCCTAGGATCAATTCCATACACCTCCAGATTTAAAAAGGCATTTCAGATACCATGGCTGGGGAAAACATCTCTGCCTAAGACCTTGTCGAGCTGCTGAACACTAGGGATTGCTAAACCTGGGCACACATGTACCCAGAAAGGACTTCCTTGGCTTAGCAGGGTCCCTTCCTCTCACTGAAATTAGGCTTGAAAGACACTTTTTATTATCACCAATAGAATAGATTGTGGTGTCTGCATGATGCCTGCAACAATATCTCCAGTTTGGAAATGGTCCCCCAAAAAGCAGCCCTGTTTAGGGAAGGTTTTTTTCTTCTTCATGTTTTAATGTATTTTTAATATCCCGTTGGAAGCTGCCCAGAATGGCTGGGGAAACCCAGCCAGATGGGTGGGGTATAAGTAATAAATTATTATTATTATTATTATTATTATTATTATTATTATTATTATTATTAGAAAGGTAATTGACTTCTGAAGTACACAAAACTTGGAAAGAGTGTTCAGGAAACCCATAAGTAAAAGGCAGCTCTATATATTTGTAATTCTGTTTTGGTTGCCATTAGGAGACAACTAAATGAATATATTGTCTGCGGGTTTTCCCATTATGAACACATATTTATTTATTTCATAAAATTTATACACCGCTTGGGGTTGTTGTTTTTTTTTTAAAAAAAAATCAAAGCTGTTTACAAAAGCTAAAACAGTAAAATAAGGGGGGGGGATTACAACCCTACTTTAAAATATACACAAGTTAAAGTTACTTCAATTTTCTAAATATATGGTCTTTAAAAACTAGTTCTAATGGCTGTCCTCCCACCTCAGATCTGTAGTGATTGTAGTAATTTAGAGACAGGAGAAACTGGACTGGGAATTTTGAGATGCTCCTTGGAGAATGGGTTTCTGAGATGGAGCCAGATCCTCTGAAGGTGCTCCAGCCGAAAACTAGTTGTTGTTAATTAATACAACACTGTTAACTCTTACTTCAACCCCACCTTATTACTGTACTGTCCTCCTTCCTCCCCTTTGCATGTTGAAGCTGCCACCACATTGCCATGTGAGATTTCAGGTCTCTCCCTCTTGAACTTTTTGGCATTTTTAAAGGGGCAGTTGCACTGTGATGGATCACATCATCTGCATGAAAATTTCCAGGCAGGACTGAGAAATAATCCTATTTGAAGCCTGAAATTCTGTTGATAGGTAGCCATGTTGGTCTGACACAGTCGAAATTTTAAAAATAAAAAAATTGTCCAGTAGCACCTTAGAGACAAAGTAAGATTGGTCTCTAGGCCAGGGATGGAGAGCCTGTGGCTCTTGACCCTCCAGATGCTGTTGGACTGCAACTCCCATCAGCCCCAGCTTCGCCGGTGGTCAGAGCTTATGGGAGTTGCAGGTCAACAACCTGTGGAGGGTCACACATTGCCTGCCTCTGGTCTAGACTGTACTGAGCTAGGTGGACAAATAATCTCACTTAGTGTGAGGCAGCCTCCTATGACACCTGCCTTGAAAGAAGACCTTCCTGAAGAAGTTTAGACACACTGATGTTCAGCAAGGGCAGGCACAAGTGGAAAAGTAGAAAAATGGTAGGAGGAGGAGCTGGAAAGTATGGAGCTGAAAAGAAACAAGCTGCTTGTTCAGTCCATTTATTTTAACTAATCGAAGCTAAAGTACCTAAAGACAGCTTTGCAATATGAAACATGACTTTGTTTACTTTTGGCTGTGTATTCATTAGAATGGCTGGTTTTATTTATATTAAACTTATCAAGATATCATTTTGTCTCTTTACTTATTAAATGCCCCTATTCCCCTGCTGCTCAGAGTTTCATCTCCTTAATTCAGCCTCCAAAGACTCTTTAGTTAATGTATATTTGAGGTATCACTCTGCTTACAATGAACTGCGTTGAAAAGTATCATCAAGCCTTTAGCACAGAAAGAAATCAATCTAGTGACGGTAAATGGTCTGTGGTCTCACAGGGATAGGCTCATCTGTTAAAACTTTAAAGCCATACAAATCAAATATCCCTTCCCTTTGTAGAGAGCTTTATCTGGAATTAATGTTTGTTAACCCTTTGAACACCAGTTCCCAGATTGCCATTCTGGCATCTAAAGTCTTGAAGTTAATCTTTATAAGCAAGATGATTTATAAGACTTTTAAAAAACCAGTTACATTTTAGGGAGCTTTTAAATATCTGCTTTCCACAACTATTTGCATTTCACCATGTGTTTGAAATATTACAAATTCTCTTAATCCATCAAAGAAAGTCTGAAATATTCATTACAGGATGTATGAATTATGTGTGTAGTTTTTTTGATTCTGTAACAAAAGACACTCTCTTCGTTTGATTTGGGGAGCAGTTTTCATACTGTCACTTCGGACTTCTTGGAACCAAACTAATTGGTATGATCCCTCCTTGCAAATCTGAACTTATTTGTCCTAGACAAATCCCATGGTGATCAATGGGACTACTCCACAGCAAGTGGCTCAAAGTGGTTTGCAATACCATCTTATATATGTATCCAGAAATATCCCCCTCCCCCAAGTTCAATGGTAGATACTCCTATTTAAGTGTATGTCAGATTAACCATTTTGCTAAAACCATAGTAGTTCCTGGGGCATACCATTACAATCCCAAATAATGTTGTTGCCCAGGGGACATCTATTCAGTTGAATGGGAAGAGGAGCTTGAACCACAGAGATGTTCCTTTTTCTGCATGCCAGACAATGACTTTCTGTGCTTTCTACAGAGAGTTGCTGTCAAACAATACGCATGAGTCCTGGGCACCCAAAATGAACAAACAGTAATATGCAAGGGGGATGATGAAACACTGCCCAAACCCTCACCCGGTATTTACCTGACAGTTCCCACTGCTTCTGCGTCCCTAGCTGCCTCTGTTTGGAGACTTACAATTATTCCAAAAAAATTAACCAGATACAGAAATTGCAAATAGCTCTACCCTATCCGTGTTTACTCAGAATCCTATAACCTTACTCTTAAGTTAGTGGCATAGCATTGGGACCTTTGAAAACAACAATAACGGCCATTAGCCAATATGTATTGTGCCAATGTGGTGTAGTGGTTAAAAGCGGTAGACTCGTAATCTGGGGAACTGGGTTCACGTCTCTGCTCCTCCACATGCAGCTGCTGGGTGACCTTGGGCCAGTCACACTTCTGTGAAGTCTCTCAGCCCCACTCACCTCACAGAGTGTTTGTTGTGGGGGAGGAAGGGAAAGGAGAATGTTAGCCGCTTTGAGACTCCTTAAAGGGAGTGAAAGGCGGGATATCAAATCCAAACTCTTCTTCTTCTTCTTCCATGATGAATTTGTATTTTCTCTTGAGGAAGAAAACCTCTCAATTTAAGGTCATAAGGGCCTAAAAAGAGCCTGCTGGATCAGGCTAATGGTCCATCTTGTCCAGCATCCTGTTCACGCAGTGGCCAACCAGATAAATGCCTGTTGAAAGCCCAAGAGCCCTCTCTTCTCCTGTGGTTTCCAGGAACTGGTATTCACAAGCATTACTTCCTCCAACTGTGCAAACTCCCATTGATGGCATTAAGAACAGAAGGCCTGGAATTTTCCTTGAGTAGTAATTAAAGATCCAAATGTATGTTTTAAAGAAATCAAAAGTGGGGAAACAGTACAAATGAAATTAGTAGAGGAGGCCTAGAGTTTCTCTTGTAAACAGCTTCATCTCCATTATGAAGGCAGAGTGCCATCAGCATTTTAAAAAGAAAGCGAGGTGCACCAAGAACAGGAAAACCCCTTAAATCGATTAGGCAGAATGGCATTCTTGATGTCAAGTCTTGTGGGACTCAGTGTGTTTTTCATTATTTCAGCCATAAAACATTTCAAATTAAGGGAGTGGTTGTCATGGATGGGCTTATTATAAAGCACTAAAGCCCAGGATTGAATTAGTTTATGATAACCACATATCCTAGAATAACCTTTTGCCATTATAATAAAAAAAGAAGAAATCTTTATAGTGCGGGCAAAGTATGTATTTTTTGTGTTTGGAGAATTTAAACTGGCAGTTCAAAATGTTTAATAGCAGTTCCAGCTGAGCTGTGTGGTTTATGCGGATTAAACTGCCTACTTAGAATGACAATGAGACAACCAATTCAAATTATCCTTCAGTCTAAGCAGTTTTTTTAGATTAAAAAAGTCTAGTATAATGAAGACCAGATTGGGGGGAAATTCAAAAACCCATCTTCACATCCACCACCCCAATTTACCATATTATTTTCCACAACTGCATTGTGTTAATTTACTTTCAGGATTCCACTGCAGCATTAGGAACTTATCAACCCTTACCTGGGAGTACTCACAATTAACTCAATGGGATTTACTTCTGAGTAGAAGTACATAGGATTAGGCTGCCAGAACCTTGAAGCATATTGAACAACAAGCCAATTAAAAGAGTCTATGCCTTTAGGCAGAGCTATTTTTCCTAGAAAAAGAGGTGTTAGAACTCACCGTGAACACCTTGTTTTCTTATAATGCCAATGGCACTCACCTGATAGGTGCTGGACCTAAGTTCTGGCGAGTTGTGGCTTTTAAAAAAAAAACCTGCCTTTAGGCATAGGAGCAACTATCTGTAACTGTACATACTGTAGCAACTTTGCATGATCTCACAGCCGTCTTCTAGAATGCAGCCCTTGTAGAAGCTGGGATATTATTATTATTATTATTATTATTTGTCTGAGTCCATATCTTGGTATAAATTTCAGTGTTCTAATAAGCATAATAAAGGAAGTGAGCTCAAAGCTCATTTCAATTATGGTTTCTCAGTGATAAGACCATGGTTTCTCAGACAGCCAGAGTGCTGTCGTGCAATCGTGACTAGGGCAGGAGGCCAAAAGAGCAGGTGGAGCAAGAGCTAATGATAAGTCAACTAATTGTTTTGCTCTCAGCTTTTTTTCTTTCTACTTCTGCAGCACTAAGACTGAGGAGAAAGAAGGTGACATCTGGTGCCAGCCCCTGTACTGGCTGTAAGTAGGAAAGCAGGCAGGTAAGAGCTGGCTGACCACAAGTTGAGGTTGGTGAGGCAGTGCCTCCTTTGCAGTAATGGACTAGCTTCTAATGATTAGAGTGTTGGACTAGGACCCGGGTTCAAAGTGCCAGTCAGCCATTAGGTTCACTGGGTGATGTTGGGTCAGTCATCGTCTCTCAGCCTACCTGACAGAGCCTAAATGGGAGACCTAACCTCAAGCTGCTTGGAGGAAAGGTAGGAAATAATATTAATCCTAATGATGTAATAATAATAATAGGCAAGCATATGTGTGAATCCAAGGCTGGTTCAAATAATCAGTGCTTGGTGCTTCCTACTTATTCCTTTCCTCCCTGACATAGCTGCTACTGCCGCCTCCTCCTCCTCCTATTCATTGTCTGACAGGAGAAGGTTAATAAAGCACTCTAAAGCTCGGAAACTGAAATGACTGAGGCACCATCAGCTTCCATGATAGACACTTGGCTACAGGCTGGTTTAGTAGCTTTCACCAGCCGTCAGAGGAAGCTGCCCTGGATGAGGAAGGGAAATGGCAGCTAGTTGAACCAGTGTTTGATTTGCCAGCATGAAATTTGTCTATTATCATTCTCTACCCCACCCCCATCCCCCAAAAAATGAATTAGCAGTACAAAGCCCTAGGATTGCAATTCTGCAAACCAAATATAATGGGCCAAACCTATGAACAACTTTATCAAAGCTGCAAACAGGTGTGTGTGTGTGTCTGTGTGTGTAATTGCAGTGTTGGAAAAGGGCACGCGGCTCATCTGTTTGAATCCCCTGCAATGCAGGAATCTTTTGCTCAATATGGGGCTCAAACCCACAACCTGGAGATTAAGAGTCTCATGCTCTACTGACTGAGCTATCCCAGGTAAACAGAATCTTGTGTTACTAGCAGAAAGATGCCACAACTTAATGAACCCTCCTTCAAACTGCTTCTGTCTGTTTCTTTGACATACAAGACTACTGTAACTGCAACGAGAAAAAGAAGATGCAGGGTCCCTCCATCCCCAATATAGACCTTTTTTTGTCAAAATGTGTGCTGGATACAGAAGAGCCAGAGACGAGGGGCAGGGACTTCCTGGCCAGCAAATCGGAGCCATTTACAGTGGTACCTCAGGTTACATACGCTTCAGGTTACATTCGCTTCAGGTTACAGACTCCACTAACCCAGAAATAGTACCTTGGGTTAAGAACTTTGCTTCAGGATGAGAACAGAAATCGTTCAGCGGCGCAGCAGCAGGAGGAGGAGGCCCCATTAGCTAAAGTGGTGCTTCAGGTTAAGAACAGATTCAGGTTAAGAACAGACCTCTGGAACGAATTAAGTACTTAACCCGAGGTACCACTGTAGTTGTTTCAACTAACAACCAGTTGCTGGTTGTTTCAATAGGATATTCTTCCAATATGGTATGGTTGTGACTGCAGCCCTACTTGGAAATGCAGTCTGGTGAAATCTGAGACACAGAGCTGACCGGGTACACAGTCACATGTAGAAACAATGTGCACTGAGATGCACATGGAGAAGACAACAGCACCAGTTTACATAATTGCTGTGATTGGCAAATATGTTTCTATCTGTATCCTTATACTTCTGTTTCATGGCAACATTTCCCTGCAAGCAAACTGGATATGTGCTTGTGGCTAAGGAGAGGCTGTGGATATTAATGCGTAGGGGAAATTGCCTGTGTGAGCCGGTACTTACTTTCAAGTAAATGTATTTAGAATTCAGATTCCCAAGATGCTCTTACCTCTCCAAGCAGATTATATCAATTTAATGTGCAATCTTGCTTGTTAGACAGTAGCTTCATGTATTGTGCTTGTACTATTTTTAATTGGTTGAGCAACTTAATATTTCATGAAACAGGATGGGGAAAATGTATGTGTGATTTTTAATTTGAAACTATTCCTGCAAGTGCCCTGTCTAGGCACAAATCTCTCTCTTCTCTGCTTCTTCCATTTTTTTTTAATAAATAAAACTGTTTGCTTAAAACTCACATCTGCATGGCACCTTTAAAATAAAAAGGGTAAAGAGTCTTCATGGTCCAAGAACATTTACTAATATGGAAGAGTGTGTGATCACGCCCCCCCCCCTCTGAGTTTTGCATCTGTTGTCCATCTTCCTAACATCTGGGATGATGAATGTTCCACTAAACAGTGTAATTGGTGGTTAGAACTGGAAGGAACTTTTCGTCTCCACTAGACTCCTAAAATATTGGGAAAATGTTTTACTGAAATTAACATATAAGGAAATTAAATGGAGGAGCTGTCTGCTATGGCCGTCTTTGTGAAGATGGTTAACTAAAAAAATTTGTAAGAACTCAGGCTGTTAATGTTCAATGAGACAAAAAAGGGAAGGTTGGAGAAGAAGGCCCACAACAGCTGAAGTGAGCAAAGCGGCAGTGGGCCTGAATAAGGCTTGTTGTGGCTTTGTCTCTATTCATTCACCAGTTGTATCTCTTGGACAATGAGTGTTCTTCTCTTTTCTTCTCCTTTAAACAGTATCAAATAGCTGATCATGAAAAGGCAAGGATGATGTAACAGTCTGTTATTTATATGGAAGTTCAGCCTTAATAGGAACTATTCAGAAGCTAACATTTTGGCATCAAGTTACCAAAGAAATGCACGAAGGAGTCCTGATTTTAATGAAACATGCAGCTAATAGGACCTTGCTTGTATTTAAAGAGAGAGGCTATGCTGCACTGAAGTCTGTGACTGGTGGAAACCACCGATGATGCTGACACAGTTGCTGATCAAAATTAAACTGGCCCAGAAAACACATGTTTGACTGTGCTGGGAAAACTCAACCTTGCGGCTGAAGAGAAGCTCTGCAAGTTTGAAAAATGCAAATTCCATTTTCTTCTCTTTATATGGAATCAAGGGGGGGGGGAGGATTGTCTGGTCCACAGTCTGACACTTCCAAACTTTTTTTCACATTGAACTGCAACTCCAGGTTGGATAATGTACTACTCCAAATTTTGTCCAAAAATAAATGACTTAAAAGATGTGTGCAAATGCATATTCTACTGCTGAATGCATTGAAAATAGATGAAATGTCTATGGGTTTTAAAGTAAAAAATGCACACAAAATGGATACAGCAGAACAGGACAGCATATGCCTGGTTGCCAGGAAGATCCAAATGGTCTTAACTGCTCAGCCCATCTCTTAATTGATATATAATATTAACAGACATTTCAGTTGCCATGATGGCTAGTATGCCGTGATCAGCTATTGTGCAGGAGGTGCAGGATGCTGCTTCTTAGGACGGTGGGAATAAGTCTAGCCATACAGTCATGGGTCAAAACAAGACACAACTTTATTTGTTTACAGTAGGCAATTGTGGTTGGCATGGCAGTAGAGCAAAGGATCTGACCATTCTGATAGCCCCTGCTGTTGCAATCCTTGACCCAGGCAACCTGCTGGGAAGCCTCCTTGTGAATTCGCCAGTGTAAGCTTGGCACAGCCCAAGCTTCTGGAATCCCTCTGGAAAACCAGGGGAGTGATCCGGTATCATGTCTGGCTCCTCATCAGCTAATGGTGTGGCCTGCACAAATCCTCCAAGAACCTTATGGGGGCTACCCTTATGTTTTATATTTTGCCCAATGTCATGTCTACCCCATGTTATGACCAAATGGAATGTTGCCACCAGTCTGCGTCAAGAGACAATGGAGTGTGCCTCCAGGGGTGAAGTCCAGGGGCATAAGCCTTGACAGTGGGTATAGAGGTCCTAGGCTGCCCAGATGACAAGACCCCTCTCCTCTCAGCCTCACTGATGTGGTCCAAAGGAAAGCACATCAATATGTCTGGCACCAGCTTGGCTGCAGGAGTTGCCAGAAGGAGGAGTACAAGACACCATCCAACTGTCTTGGGGGCTCCACACTGGAATTGTGTACGGTTTTCTCCTTAGCCTTTTCTACTCCTGAAGATATCCTGCAAGGCAGCAAAGGATTAGGATCAGAGTTGTCCTTCTCCTAGGTTGATGAGCCCCATTTGCCTCTCACTTCCCTCTACAGCACGTGCAGAAACCGCCTTCTTAACCATTGGACCCACTATTGGTCTCGTTCTCTCAGTCTGCTAGAGCCTGTCTTCACATGCAGGGTGTGGCTGCTGTGGCTTGCTGACAGCTTCTAAAAGCCACAGTGAGAGCTGAGTGAAAGGTAGGGACCAGAGATGGGCAAACTACCCCAGAAGCAGTGTGATGTGTCCCCCACCAGAGCTACCACCCCTCCCTTAACACCCCTTCCACCCCACCAAATGGATACAACAATATATAATGCCTAAGAGCAAGGGTGTTGTCAATTTTGCATTGAACCAGTTTGTTTCTCTTGAGCAACAGTTGTCAATTTTGTATTTGTACACCACTTGCAATGTGTTTCTCTCTGTAGTAGCAGTTAATATATTTGATGAATAAAAAAAAATGTCCTGGCTCCATTCTATTAGCTCCCCAATGCCAGGGGACAACAGTGGTGTCCAAGCAAATTTACGGCTTGAGCATTTTTTGTCTCTCATTATATGTTTCAAGCTGTTGATTCTTTTGCTGTGGTTCTACATCTTTTATGTTTTATTGTCTCATTTGTAGCTATTTTGTTGTGCTTGTTTTTATTGCGGATTGTTAGCTGCCTGGGAGGTGCTGTCCCATATGTGGACAGAAGGGCAGAGTAGATGTATTTTTATAAGTAAAAGAAAATCCTAATTCTGAGAGGGGTTTGCAATTAACATGGGCTATCGGTTGCATTTGAGCTACTGCCATGATATGGTGGGGGGTGTTACTCAGTGGGGTGCAAAAAGTGCAATCTGTGCTCAAATAACTGGATTACCATTATCATTTTATACCAGACTGAAAGCAAGTCTGCTGACTATATGCACAAAGGTCACATGACTTTGCCCTCAGAGTCTGCATTAAAACAAATCTAAAGCAAAATGCCATGAGCTAAGCCATCCTCCAAACCTGGCGGAGTCAGATCAATAGTGATTTTCTTCTTGATGTCTGCCATAGTTTCACCGTCTGTTGTACAGAGTCTTAGATGGAAGAAATCCCTGTATATGTTATTAGGCAGAGTTCTCCCACACCCACATGAAGCCATCCTTAATTATCTGCTGAAACTCATAAAAGAGAAACCACATCAGATCCTCCTTAGTGCATAACTCCTTATTAAATACAAAACCCCAAATACCACAAAACTTGAAAAGAAAGCCAGCAAAATGACACAATGGTAATGTACTGTGAATGTGAATGTTACAACATATGGAGAGCAAGTATATAAAACAGCAAGACTTGCAGATCTAAAATTAACACACTTCGGACTCCTGCAGAGATCAGAGTGGACTTCAGAAAAAACACACTGATTAAGCTAAAAGGCTCTAATGAACACTGCGGACACACAAACAAACACTGTGTTTCTAACATGCTGAAGAGCAAAAGGTCTTTAGTTTAATCTCACTCTGGTGTACAACGGAAGCAATTTCAGGAAAAGTTCACCAGCACAGAAGAGAGCAGGTTCAAACTCTGGTCTAGAAATTTAGAGAGCATTTCAGGACATAGTAAAATGGCTTTCCATGAATGAGACCATCTGGCTCAGTATGGTCTACACCAGGGGTCTACAACCCGCGGCTCCGGAGCCGCATGTGGCTCTTTTACACCTTTGCTGCGGCTCCGGGGCGGATACTAGCGAGGGGAGGAGCCGCATTGTGCGCCCTGACACTCCCCACTGTGGTGGGCACTGTACTGGCTGTGACGTCGCATGGGGCGGTGCATGCGTTAGTCACGCGCCGTCCAGACGACACCTTCCCGCCCACCTGCCCGCTACATTGTAAGGGGCATGTACGGTGGTCACTGCATTGAAAGGGGCCATGTACGCTGGTCACTGTTTTGAAGGGGAGTGAAGAACACACACACAAAAAAGGTAACTTGTTAATTTCACGTTTATTTCTATGAGGAGGAGTAATTCTGAGGGGTCAAACAAATAAATAATAAAAAAGTGACAAAAAAGTTATTTTTATAATACGAGTTTTGCGGCTCCCAGTTTTTTTTCCTTCGGAAACGGGTCCAAGTGGCTCTTTTTGTCTTAAAGGTTGCAGAGTTGTATCTGGAAGTACTGGGGACTGAACTGGGAATCTTTGGTGTGGCCTATAGTCAAGCATTTTGAGAGTACATTTGCAAAGAATGATCAGACAACCCCAAAGCTCCGTAACAATGTAATCTCATTATAAACTTATCTAATGGCATAGTTGCAGCTAGGCCCCCACAGTCAAATGATGGGTGGAGGGAACAGGGCAAACAGAGAAAGGGAAATGTCCTTTCTTCTCTTATCCATTGTCAGGCCTTGCCCCCTGCCCTTTTCCTCTCTACCTTTCTTCGCACACATACTTTGTCCCTCATATTCTGTCCCACAAAGAAACATGCCCTTGCATACAGTCACAGCTTGTGGCAAGAAGCACTTTCCTGCTGAATCAGAGCTTCTGAGGATTCCCAGGAGACATTTCCTGACCCCAGTGGTGGAGAACTTGTGCCTCTCTAGATGCTGCTGAATTACAACTCTCCACACACCCTATATGCCACTGGCTAGGGTTTCTCTCCTCTCCTCTCCCCTGCTCTCTTTGGAAAGTTTGAGGGGAACCCAGAACAAAAGTAGGGGTTGTGTAGGAAGAGAAGGAAGAGGAATTCCACTGCGCAGCAAAACAAAACAAAAACCCTTGTACTAGTTGTTGTAAACTGCCCTGTGCATCTGTCACCCCACATTCAAATAAGGTCCATTAAAAATTATATGCGTCATTATTTCAGTTCAAAAAAGTACATACACAGAGTACAGGAGTCACATTGTTGGGCTAAAACATTGGTGCACAGGAAAATTATCATTCCTGACAGCATCTGTCCTTTCAGTTATGTCCTCTGCTGCTGCACATGCTGCACTAACCATATATGGTGTTTGAATTGGCATGTTGGCTGAAGGTGTGGCACTTAATGGCACTCTGTTGCCTTCTAAAATGGTAGCTAAGGGGTCTTGAACAACAAGTAAGAGGGCTGAGCCCCTCTGCCCTTTCCCCATAATTTGAGCACTGTCTGCATGACATGACATGTTTGTACACTACTTGTCATGCATGGGCCTTAGCAAGTGCACCATAGAATACACTTGGGTATTGAAAATGTAACCTATCCCCATAGTAGTTATAAATTATGAGGAGAGCAGCTGTCTTCACAATTGCTTGTCCTGCTGTTTCTGCAAAGACGCTGCTCCTGCCGGAGCTCAATTATGCTTCTTTTAGTGCATGTCCACTACTCGTTAGCCTTTTAATGAGAGTCAGCAGAGTAACTAATCCTTGTGATATATATTAGCTGCAGTTGGTTTCCTTTCTGGCTATCCTCCTGTCTCCTTCCGTTATTATGTTTTTCCCTAAGCTGCATTTGCCTTTGTGAGCTTGAGCAAAGAGTGTAGAGAAACACAGCCAGTCATCCCAGAATATCAGGTGATTGAAGCACCATGTGGTCACTGCTGGAAATTGCTTGGATGAAAATACTCAACATCCAAACATGGGTAAACCAACAGGAAGCAAAAGCCATCCCCACAAAACTCAGAGTCAATAGCTTGAGAGGTTCTGTTGATGTTCTCCTTGGGAGCTAAGGGCCAAATTATTTTAATTACATCATTGGCCCATGACAGCAGAATTTTTCTTGAAAAAATAGCCTGTGCAAGGGACTCCAATCACACCAGGACCCTATTGAGGCTTCATAGGCATATGGAATTATTTATCATTTTGTGTTACACAAATTTATAGGCATCTTCATGGCATAAAGCCAATGAAATGGAGGCCAAGTTAAAGACAATGGGCCTGTCTGGTGTACAGGAGATATTCTCCATTCCACGTCTCTTTCCACTGCTTGATTACCACCCAGTTTTGTGCCAGCCACAAAAATCACAGCATACACTTATCTTTGCAACCATCTTTGTGTTAGAAACATTTACATATAACTGTTTGACCATGTGCAACAGCAACCAAACCATGGTTCCAGACAACAGTGCAGCAATATGCATTTGGGAGATGCCATCAACTTGTGTTCACCAACATTGTAAACCGGGAAAGGGTGCTAAGGGAGACAGGAGAACCAGCCAAGTCATCTTAGAAATCACAAATAGAACTGGGGATTGGGGTGGTGGTGTCAGTGGGAGTAAGGCACATATCCATCATCCGGATGAATCATCTGTTGTTCAATGTTTGTGTTGTGGACCATTTCAAGACAACTGTCTGCTTCAAAGTGCTTATATTCTCAACCCTTCTATTATTGCTAGCATCAGCAACAATCAAACCAAACGTGATCCTACCCTAAACAAAAGGCCTCTAATAATAATATAAAACCCCTCAGATTCAAAGAGCTCTTCAGACTTATTTCTCACTAAATGACTTGAAACAAAATTTGAGCTGACTCAGAACTTCTGGAAGTTGCAAGAAGAAAGAAGGCTGATTATTATAAACAGACTATTTACCCCGGACTTTTTGCAATGTGTAATATATTCCCAGCTGGGATAATCATTTCATTGCTATTTTCTAATATTTATTTGGTTGCTATTGTGGGGGGATTGTCCATGTAGAAAAATGAAGAGTTAACATGCTACTCCTCCAGATGATGTTGGATTTTAACTTTTTGTTAGCCCCAACCAGGGATGAAGAGAGTTGTAGTCCATCAACCTCTGGAAGCCAACACAGCTACCCCTGATAATTCTTAGTCATATGCACACCATGATGTGTTTGCAGCAACTAAGGTTCATTTGTTAGACCATAGAACGTGCACAGCTTCAGTTTGAATGAGGATGCCTCACTGCTTATACTCAGATATGCTCTCATTGAACACATGACAGGATTCTCCCTCCATCTTTATACTGAGAGAAAGAGAGACAAATAGATGAATATTCACCGCAATTCAAATACACAAATTTCAAATTCACATTTACAGGTTCGAATGTGCATTCTTTCTTTATGTGAACTCTGCAGTTTTGCAACTGTTTGTCAAATTTTGAAGGGGATTCCATCAAGTGCTATTTACATTATATAGGTTACTAAGCAACCCCACATTGCAATCCTTTGCCCACTTTCCTGGGAATATGCCCATTAAATTCAATGGGACTTAGTTTTGAGTAGACATGTTTAGGTTGCACTGTCATTCATACTGAAGCTAAAAGGAATTTGAAGGGAAGCATTTCAAGCCAATTTTCAAATTTGCTTTCAGAATTGTATTACAGATTATTTTATGAATTATATTATATATACTGTATATGATTTTTTATTTAGTTATATATATATATATGAATTTTTATTTAGTTGCTTTAAATCTTAATTGTGATAAAAAGATGAATGATGCAAACTATCCAGAGTTTACGAGGAGGCAATGAATATACTCTGGGGGTTTATTTTAGTAGTATTGGGCATGAAGGAATAATGTAAGCATTTAAGTACCATTGAATTGAACGGCAGAAATTTAAATTTATAATTAACTCAAGATGGTGGTTTCTGCATTAATAATTTCAAAAGCAGTTTTAATGTTTAAAGGCTTTGCTCATGTGCACATAAATGGAGACATTGTGGATTGATAACTAACCTGGGAAAACTGTGTTCAAATGTTTTTATCAGCCATTAACTTTGAAAGAGCTCTTTTATAAAATGGAAAGTATTAATGACTGGGGTTTCAATCCTAAGCACACTTACTATGGAGTAAGCCCCACTGACCACAATGGGGCTTACTTCCAAGCAAACACATACAGGATTGTGCTGTAATTCTCCATTTTACAAATGAGCTCATTCAAAACATACCATTAAGTTTATGGGTAATAAAACATTTCAGCACAGTTTTCCCAGGTGAGCTGTCACCCTACATTGTGCATCAAATCTGACTGCATTCGGAAGACTTTGGACTTGATATTTTCTTCAAACGTTTCCTCCACGCAGAATACTGACATTATATACCTTAGGCTACATGATGTACAATTTTGGTATCTCAGCCAGTATTCTTTTATCCCCCCCCCCCCACCATAAAATATCAAGTTACATGTTAGTAGAAATTATCTGATTGAATGTACAAATTGGCAATAGTCATTTTGATAAATTACAACTAAAACACACACTTAAAAACTGAGTCATGAACACTCCAACATTTATACACCTTAAAGAAATTTTTAGAGCTAATATTACGTATCTTAAAAAACAATTAACGATTAATTTAGAATGTATGGCTTCTGAGGGGGACGCAGGTGGCGCTGTGGGTTAAAGCCTCAGCGCCTAGGACTTGCCGATCAGAAGGTCGGCGGTTCGAATCCCTGCGGGGGGTGCGCTCCCGCTGCTCGGTCCCAGCGCCTGCCAACCTAGCAGTTCGAAAGCACCTCCGGGTGCAAGTAGATAAATAGGGACCGCTTACCAGCGGGAAGGTAAACGGCGTTTCCGTGTGCGGCTCTGGCTCGCCAGATGCAGCTTTGTCACGCTGGCCACGTGACCCGGAAGTGTCTCCGGACAGCGCTGGCCCCTGGCCTCTTAAGTGAGATGGGCGCACAACCCCAGAGTCTGTCAAGACTGGCCCGTACGGGCAGGGGTACCTTTACCTTTACCTATGGCTTCTGATCAAGAGGAGTTTTAACTGATGACATTCCAAAGGGCTTACTGTGACCTAAAGCTGCATGCTACTTCATGAGTACACAGACAGTACTTCAGAAAAAGGGCTGATAGTAATCCATTTTATATGTTTAAAGGTAAAGGTACCCCTGCCCGTACGGGCCAGTCGTGTCCGACTCTAGGGTTGTGCGCCCATCTCACTTAAGAGGCCAGGGGCCAGCGCTGTCCGAAGACACTTCCGGGTCACGTGGTCAGCATGATGAAGCTGCTCTGGCGAGCCGGCACCAGCGCAGCACACAGAAACACCGTTTACCTTCCCGCTATATAGCGGTACCTATTTATCTACGTGCACTTTGACGTGCTTTCAAATTGCTAGGTGGGCAGGAGCTGGGACCAAAAGACAGGAACTCACCCCGCCACGGGGATTCGAACCGCCGACCATGCAATTGGCAAGCCCTAGGCACTGAGGTTTTACCCACAGCGCCACCCGCGTCCCGATTTTTAAAATATATGTTTAGGACCATTTAAAATGTGCTTAGCCCTTTGTCAGCAAAAGTGGCAGAACACTAAAGCCAGTTTCACAATTATGACACATTTATCATTCAAAATATCTGGGGGACAGTATTTCAAATTGACAGCCATGGTTTATTTGTCCATTATAACACCAGCTCTGAGCCACTTAGACATAGAATCATAGAACTGTAGAGTTGTAAGCGACCATGAGGGTCATCTAGTCCAACTCCCTTCAGTGCAGAAATCTCAGCAGGCTGTTCCCCATCGAGTTTGAAACATGGAAGCTACTTTTATCTTAATTGACAGTAAATGAAAGTTCCTTCCAAAATTCACTCTACTTCTTTGACTGAAGACTATTTTTATGTATCTCCCTGTACTTCACTAACAAAGCTGTGTGCTCATTCACAAGTTCTTTATTCACCCTGAACTGTCCCTGGAGGCATAACAGAATGGGGGAAGCTGAGCAAACATATTTTTGAGCAGGGATCAACAACCTAAGGCCCATGGGCCACAAGTGGCCCACGGGGAAGTTTAACCAGCCCATGAGGTGCCCCCAAACTGAGCTGCCCACTTGGCGAGTTCCCGCACGCTGGGCTAAACCGGCGCAGCGGAGTGCGGGGACTCACTTCTGCAGAGCCGAAAATCATGTCTGCACCTGCACAGACGCCGAAAATCACATCTGCATGGACACAGACGCAGGAAATCATGTCTGCACAGATGCAGGTACCAGAAGTCATGGGTGTGATCTGGCCCACAGAGGGATCTCTGCTGGACTGAACCAGCCCAGGCAAGGTAAACCTTGCCAACCCCTGTTTTTGAGAGAAATCAAACTATATACGATACTTACTTCTTGATCAAACCTAAACTTATTTTACTCCTTTAAGAAAAAATTCATCATTTATAACATTAGGGATGCGGGTGGTGCTGTGGGTTAAACCCCCACGACGGGGTGAGCTCCCATTGCTTGGTCCCTGCTCCTGCCAACCTAGCAGTTCGAAAGCACAAAAGTGCAAGTAAATAAATAGGTACCGCTCGGCGGGAAGGTAAACGGCGTTTCCGTGCGCTGCTCTGGTTCACCAGAAACGGCTCAGTCATGCTGGCCACATGACCCGGAAGCTGTATGTCGGCTCCCTTGGCCAATAAAGCGAGATGAGCGCCGCAACCCCAGAGTCATCCGCGACTGGACCCAATGGTCAGGGGTCCCTTTACCTTTAAGCATATAATAAAATTGTATTTTCAGGCATATCTATAAAAACCACAGAGCAATCCTATGCATGTTTATTGAGCAGTAAGAAATGCCCCATTTAGTGAGCTTACTCTTATGTCTCACGTTTGGAAAGATGCCGTCTCTCTGATTCTGGCTGAATTGAAACTGTAAAACATGTACTTCTTTTATCAAGAGTTTCCGCTCTGACCTTATTCTGCCAATACTCCAGAAATAAACTGGAAGTTCTGTACAGTTTCTTGCCACTCTGCTGCTCCTAGGCAATAATCCTGGTATAACATACAAGGTAGCCAAATTTTGTGCAGCAGCAATTAAAATATGACATGCAATGAATAGCACCCAGGATTAGTGGAATATATCAACCGATGGACATTCCTAAGTCAGAAGGGCTTCCTTTCTGACCATGCAGAACTGCTTTTTTAGGTACCGTATTTTTTGCACCATAACACTCACTTTTTTCCTCCTAGAAAGTAAGGGGAAATGTCTGTGCGTGTTTTGGAGGAAATGCCTATGGGTGGCATGCCTACGGATTTTCCTCCTCTAAAAACTACGTGCGTGTTATGGTCGGGTGCGTGTTATAGAGCGAAAAATACGGTATATGTGATTTTACATTATTTTGTTTTGAGATTTCAAATTTTGTAATTGGTGTTTTTAGCTTGATACTGGTCATTGACCATAATAAAACGGCTACTCTCATGTCAGCATGCATAGGATTGCATCTCAATACCCTAGTTTTGTACAATCAAATTATTAATATAACCAGCACTAGAGAGAGCTGCAAACTGTCGCATCCTACACCACTTAGGCACACCAATGGTGTATCTTGTTGCTTTCTGCCATACTAAATGAATAGCTACCACTATTCATTCCATGGTGGCAGTGGGAGGGAAACAAAACATTATTCTTAGGAAGAATGTTGCAGTGGGGACAAAGAAAAGACCTTCTTCCTTGGCAGTAGTGCTCTACCTACACTGATGGAGACTCTCAGATGACCATGTACACAAAGATTACACAGGCACATATAGCTAGCCCCACGATGGGTCTTTGCAATATACAGGCCTTCCCATAATCACTTTCTATAGCAAAGAAATTGCAAATGAAAGCACAATATAATTTCCCCTCATTTGCTGTCAAGTGCTTCCTAAACAGAGACAAACAACTTAGGCACCCAATTTTGTCAATGTTTTTTAACCTTTGGATAATTGTGGCCTGTGCCTTGTGATTTCCTATCTCCTAGCAACCGATTATCACCTGTCACGCCCTTTGATGTTTCATTTCATATGACATCTTACATATGCCAAGTCAGTCATAGTTTCAAAGAATGTTCTGAAATATTCCTTTTGACAACCAACTGTACTGCTTCTTTGAACAACCCGACTTAGGCCCACAATGACCTTTTCACTCCTGCCCACTTTGAAAAGTGAATTTAGAAATGTACTTGTACTCTTAAAATCCTGAGAAGAACTTTGTGTAGCACTAAATTAAAATCCCTTGATGGTGTGCTGGGTGCACTCGCAAAATGGCTTCCCCAAGAGAAGGTGCAGGAAGCTTCTGCTACTGCAACTGTTGTGCTGGATTTCATATTGCACAACCATTATTCTCACCCTTACACTAGCACAAGAACCCTTGCCCTGGCAGTCAGAGCAGACTGAATCCTGATCCAAAGTGCTTTCTGCTCTGGTAGGCATGTACATACACACTCTGTCCACTTGGCATTCATCTCTTATTGCTCCCTTTCCCATCTGGGAAGCACAGAATGACCTCAATTGTAGGGAAAACCTTTGCAGCCCAGAATATGAAGGGAAGCAATTGCAACAGGGAGAAAATGAGGTGGCCTCAAAAGTTGACGCAACTTTCATACTTGATACTAAATAGAATTTATTTTATTTTATTTTATTTTAATGTGGTTATACAGCCAAACCTCGGTTGTTGAATGTAATCTGTTCCGGAAGCCTGTTTGGCTTCCAAAACGTTCGACAACCGAAGTGTGACTTCCGATTGGATTGCAAGAGCTTTCTGCACTCAAGCAGAAGCCATGTCGGACATTCAGCTTCCAAAGAACGTTTGAAAACTGGAGCATTTACTTCTGGGTTTTCAGCTTTCAGGAGCCAAAATGTTCAAAAACAGAGCCGTTCAGAAACCAAGTGTTATGTACTGAAGTTCTCACCCTGGGCCAGCAGGGGGATACTGTAGATAGTTATGCAAATGAAGGATCGAAAGTGACGTTCAGTGATTGGATAGTTTTAAAAAGTTGTTACAGCAATGTGGTACTGGAGCAGGCTGACTGAGCCCTTCAGTTCAGTTCTGTCCTGGCCTGTGAATAAACAAGAGCTGTTTGAAGAATCGCTGTGTTGTCTGATATGTTCACCCACAACTTAACACCAAGGTTTGACTGTATGAATATAGCCTTGTCATGGAAAGCAAAGAAATGAGTATTATGAATTTGCAGAAGCAGACTACCAATGGCTCATGTAATTTGATGCACTAAAACCTGGGGTAAGAGGGACTAAATAAATATAAAAGGGTTCTCTACAAGAACTAAATTTTTTATTATTATTATTATTATTATTATTATTATTATTATTACTGCAGATTCTAAAATCAGTCCTGCTGTAGTCCAGAACATACATGCTTTCCTTTCATATGGACATTCTTCTTCTCATTCCTGGCAACATGAATGTTAGGAGAGGGGGGGAAAGATTTGTAATTTGTATTTAAACAGTGGGCCTCCAGAAATCAGTCCCTAGTTGATGGGCCAGGCAGAAGCAGTTGCTTTTAAGAAATCTGCTATTGTTCATAGCGCCTTGCCATCGTTTCCCATAATTTGTCAACAGCCATCACCTATAGAAATATTGTTAGGTTGCACCCTTCTAATTCCTGGGTGCAAGACAGTGTATTTAGTATGCTAAAAATACAAGCCAGGAGCCAGCCTGATGATGGCTGTTTAGGACGAGTCTTTAGCTGGGCCAAAGGGAGTGGCTCTGCACTAGAGGGGAAATGGGAAGGGACAATATCTCAACTCAGAATCAGTTAGGAAGACCAAAGCCTATGAAGTAGAGTTTTAGAGTTTTGCTGTCCTGTGAGCTGGGGTAAAAAGGCGGGCAGTGTGCAAAACACTGCCAGCTTCAGAGGATGAGAGAGCCATGGCGGATTTCTTTTTGAATCCTGGATTGTGCATATGGAGGAACCAAGGCCCTCTTGGAGTCTAATGCTTTCAACCACTCCATCATAGCTTCAAGTTGTATATCTGTGCATAAATACACTACATATCCAAAGGATACCACAATCCTCACTGTGCCTCATTTCCAAAAGTGTCCTGAACCCCTGAGCCTACTTGGCAGCATGTCAGTATGCCAAGTTCAAAGTCCAGAGGTTCATCTGCACAAGCAAAATCAGGAAACACAGTCCAGGTAGCCAAGTCTGAAGTCTGGCAGTCAAGAAACAGTCCAGAGTCAAACCCGAAGTACAGTCCTTTTTTTTATTATAAAATATTTATTAAAGATTTTCTTAATACAATAAAGAAGAAAAAACAAAATAACAGCAAAAAAGAAAAAAGAAAAAACACTTACATCTTATAATAGCCATATTTTCTTCGCTTTTTTGGACTTCCTCACATCTCTCGTTCCTGCGTTCCTGGTTTATAAAACTTTAACCAGCAATTTATCACCTTGTTTCAATTCTTATTCTATAATTCTCCAATATTGTGTCCCTAATTTTAGATACTTTTATCCAAACCTTAAAAACTTAATTTTGACATAATATTTATCCAAAATTTATCTTTTCTTAAATTTCACTTGTCTTCATATTCCTTTCAACCAGCTTAGTGGTGCCATGTTATTTACAATCTTGCATCTTTCTTAACACTCATACAATTTGCAATGTTTTTGTAAATAGTCCTTAAATTTCTTCCAGTCCTCTTCCACCGAAGTACAGTCCTGTGGAGGTCCAGGAGCGTCCAAGTCAAGGTCCATCAAAACTGAGCAGACTCAGCCCCTCAGCTCTGGTTCCCTTTTGTCCTTTGCATGCTGATTACAGCACCTGGGCTTGATGAGGCTTGTGACCATCACCCGTTCTGAACCTACTCTGGCTGAGAAATGACACATCTCCTCCCATAGAGAGCTGGGCTATGGGCCCTTGTCTGCTTCAGCTTCCTAGAATGCTCCTGTTGCTGCTCTCTACCCCTCAAAGCCCACCATGAGCACCTGTAATGCCTAGAACAGTGATGGCCAAACTTGGCCCTCCAGCTGTTTGGGGACTACAACTCCCATCATCCCTAGCTAACAGGACCAGTGGTCAGGGATGATGGGAATTGTAGTCCCAAAACAGCTGGAGGGCCAAGTTTGGCCATCACTGCCCTAGAATTTTACAAGCTGAAGAGATTGGGGTGGTGTGTAACAATATCTATAGCTATTTATTGGGTAATAGGTGTTGTTCGCCTGTTTTCTTTCTTTCTCTCTCTCTGACCTACAGTAACAATGAAAGTGTCTTTGTCAAGAAAAGTGCCCTTTTTATAGCCTAATGGAAATAATACTGGGGATATCTCAGTATCTGTGGAATTACGTGCAATCCATAGTTATATGTGAGATTGGAATCTCTAGATTTTAATGACAGAATGTAAACACTCACTGAGAGAGAACACCTGTCCCAATTAAAAATACCCTTCCTATTAAAATAATGTGGGACACAGTGTGTTCATCCTTAATTGATACTGATCTGGGACATGAAGTTTCAGTGTAATATTCCACAATTAGCTTCACAGATCTCTTTGCTAGCTCCGCGCCATGAATACCTTTGGTGAGTTAAACCTTTAAGAAGTCATTCAGAGGGGATTCAGGCATTATTCTTTAATGAGTACTAAAAGTGAAGTCTATAGTGGAGGGGAGAAAACAGTACTAAAGCTAATCACACTCAGAGTCTCAAAGGGAGACTTCATTTGTGAATTTCCCAAAAGAAGGATGGCACAGCTGTCATGGGTTCATGACTCCCCAAATGCATTTCTTTTTCTCTTCATTAATCTGTCACTAATTCAATCTATCATGCCTGTGTTATAATCATATCTTACATTTCTCTCCATTACAGTGGAACAAATTACAACATTCTTCATTTCAAAAAGTCTCAGCTATTATTTCTGCTGTCGATACCATGTTCATGTTAAGGTGGGTTCCCCCCCGCCGCTCTCTCTCCCACTTAGGTAAATATATGAGGGCTATTATAATGAAGCACAATGTAGTTGAGATGGAAGTGTCAGTGATGGGTGGTTTAGCTGACCCTGAAGATGGGGTGCAAGCTGCTTTTGTGAAGGTTGCATTCCTTCTTAAGGATCAGGATTTGCAGTTTGGAGGTGTTTCTGGATGGCATCCCGGATGCCAAAGAAGACATCTGTGGCCTCATTCATCAACCTCAGCTGGTATGCCAGCTATGTCTCCCCCTTCAGAAGAAAGGTATCATGACCACCATCCATGCCTTGCTAGCTTCCAGGTTTTGTGGAGCTGCACTTGAAAGGGATTTGGAAGCTACTGCGTGACAAAATGTGATTAAAGGTAAAGGGACCCCTGACCGTTAGGTCCAGTCACGGATGACTCTGGGGTTGCGGCTCTCATCTCACTTCACTGGCTGAGGGAGCCGGCGTACAGCGTCCGGCTCATGTGGATAGCATGACTAAGTCACTTCTGGTGAGCCAGAGCAGCGCATGGAAACAACATTTACCTTCCCATCAGAGCGGTACCTATTTATCTACTTACCCTTTGATGGGCTTTCGAACTGCTAGGTTGGCAGCAGCTGGGACCAAGCAATGGGAGCTCACCCCGTTGCAGGGATTTGAACCGCCAACCTTCTGATTGGCAAGCCCTAGGCTCTGCGGTTTAGACCACAGCACCACCCGTGTCCCTAAGCGCTACCCACATCCCTACAGCGCCACCGGCGTATTAATCAGGACATGGAATATATTATTCTGGTGCTGAAAGATCTGTATTCCATCTCAGTCTGATTCTAGGCACAATTGAAAGTGTACCTAATTACCAATAAACACCTTCCTTTGGTGACAAAGATATCTGAAGGATTACTTTTTCTTGTATGAACTTCCTATGATTTTTTATCTTTTTGCAGGCACACCCTGCCATCAAATGTATATGGGTATCAGCAAGGGAGGGACAGGGTCTTCTAAGTGATTGCACCCAAGATATGGAGATGTTTGTCCTGGAACTAGAAAGTTAAAGCTGTTTATTCAGTGAAGCATTTAGAAAGTATAAATTACTGATTTGCTTTATTTAAGTCAACTATTTATATTTGAACCTGTATTTGTTTTGAGATATCTTGTTAGCTACCTTGCATAATTTCGGTTAACAGGTGTGATATATACTAAAAGAAATTATTTGAGGGTTCAGTATTATCAAGAAGCATTAAAAAAATTGTAATGAAAAGCTGAAATTTAAAACAGAATTTGCATAAGTGACATAATGGGCCATAGATTTGTTCAAAAGAAAATAGAAGTGGAATGGTGAGATAGATAGATAGATAGATAGATAGATAGATAGATAGATAGATAGATGATAGATAGATGATAGATAGATAGATAGATGATAGATAGATAGATAGATGATAGATAGATAGATAGATAGATAAATAGATAGATGATGATAGATGATAGATGATAGATAGATGATAGATAGATATAGATAGATAGATAGATAGATAGAGAGAGAGATAGATAGATAGATAGATAGATAGATGATAGATAGATAGATAGATGATAGATAGATAGATAGATTAGATAGATAGATAGATAGATAGATAGATAGATGATAGATAGATAGATAGATAGATAGATAGATAGATAGATAGATGATAGATAGATAGATGATAGATAGATAGATGATAGATATAATCTTCAGTTCTTGATATTCAATGGGCTTGCCACCTATATTCAGGGCATATGGAATTAATGGTCCCCATATTTCTTCCCAGATGGAAGAAGGACCTCTGGACGGGTGAATTCTGTGTCTGCATACACACCATACATTTGAAGCACATGACTTCTCTGAAGAATCCTGAGGTGCTATTTTTCTAGAGAAAGAGGTGCCAGATCCCTTGTTCTCTTCTAATGGCAATGGCACCCACCTAAGAGGTGCTGGAACTGAGTTCCAGCCAGTTCCAGCTGGCGGGGGGGGGGAGCCTTGATTAAGGGTGCTAGTTCTGTGAGACTAAACTGCAGTTTCCAGGATTCTTTAGGGAAAGCCATGTATAGCTGGTGCACAGCTTAGGTTTCCCAGCAAACTAGACCTTGTATACAGAGCACATTCATATCCTGCCTACCATTTGAACCCACTCCTATGTAGCTTTAGTTCCAAGGTACAGATGTTTGAAAATAGTTTTCCAGTTATATCACAGAGATGTCAATATAAAGCTGAGGTCATAATGGATTTGTCAATGCCCATGTATCACAGCAGTAATATCACCCACTCCCACTTAATAATCTCTTGCCAAACTTCCCAAAGATCTTATTCATCTTTTATCTCTGGAGTAAATTATTTGTGAATCATTGCCTAATGGCTTCATTCTTAAACTTGCTGAACTTGCAAATGAGTTGAACCAGCTTCTGTAGTCATTCAAGTATTTCATTTGTATCCTTCCATTCAACAATATCAGGATAGTGAGCATGGAATTCTTCTGTTTTATCATCAAGCCAACCCTGTGAATTAGATGACAGGCTGAGAAATCATGATTTACCCAAAGCTCACACACTTCCCCCCCTTCGCTTTCTTCCTCTAGTGCGTCCAGTTTCAATAAACCTCAGTTTACTGTTATATTCAGACCCCAAACTGTGGTTAATATAAATATGGTTTGTTGCCTTGTTTTAAACAAACTAAATCTATAATCATAATTTGTCAGGCTTGGATGATATGATGATGTGTGGTTAATTGAAAACAGAAGCAAAAGTTTCCAAATTCCTTTTGGCTCTTCCAGAAGAAAATGGAGAAAGTGGGAAGTGTGCAAGTCTGGGGAAGCAGTGTCTAGGCTCATTCCTGTAATGATAAACCATTGTTTACTGTGACGTCTGAACACAACCAAACACATGCATTGAAAAGATGAAAACCTACTTTTCTTTATGTTGAATGCAAGCCACCACATAACAGCACAGCAGAACTTCAAAGAACTGCAAGCAATTTATCTATGTGCAATGTCTTCCCAGCTTTGCTTGAGTAAGTAGAAGCATCCTGCTGGCTCCTGATCTGTTCGCTTTCCCAAAATGATGACCAGGGATGCAAGCAGCATGGCAAACTAAAGCTCTTGGGGGCCTATCAGAATGAGGCTTAGCAGCCCAGCATCCATATAAATCCTAATATCTCAATGCAACATTTGTTTTTCCCTTTTTGCTTTGAGCAGTTAGCTGAACATAAGACAAACACGCTTTTGAGTCCGCACCATTAGCTTTATCCACATAAATGTCCTCACAGGCTATTCAGCCAATCATTAGTTAGCATCTTCCTTTTGTACGATATGTGAATATTCCACACAGTTATGCCTCTCCTATTACTCTAAAGTCTCTCACTGTAACCATTCCTTTAGGGAGAGAAATGCCTCTTTTTTGCAAAGTTGCTTCCCTTTTTCTAACAGAAAGTTACTGGAATACTACTGCTTGGAGTTTAGCACACACATTTTTAAACGCTTTGAAATTGTGCTTTGAAATTGCAGCCATATATATACTGGGCAGCTAACTTAATAATTTTTAATTCAATTAATTGTTTTTCTTTCAACCAATCAGCCAACTCAATAAAGTAAATAAATCAGTCACAATATGTGACTTTATGAGAATGTTGTCATTATTATTCAAATGGAAATATGGGGGGATCGTTGTTTAGAAAATAAATGCATTTCCTGATCAAAAGTTATAAATAGCTGCTTACAATATCTGTATTAAACTATGATTAATGCAGTAACTGATCAATTGCATTGAACATTTCATACATGGCTGAATTATTATTACTATTTCTTCTTAATGTAATTGGTCCAGATAAAGTTATTCCATTTGTAGGTAATTTTTAAAAGTTTACTTTTAAGTGTGATGTTTTACAAAAGTCAGTAATAAATGAAGCACGGGCTGTTTTTAGAAAGGGACTTCAAGCTTACAGCTGTCACATAACATTTTCAAGATCTGCCTTAATCCCGGGGCTAAAGTCTTTCTTTTTTTTTAATTCAGAGAAAGCTGCTGTTTTAATTAATTAGCAGCTGGGGCTTTAAGGGGATGGCTGAAATCAAAAGCACCTTAGTAAGGCTAGAAGAATGTTCAAGTTTGTACTGGAGAACATGAGGTCTTCTTTTCTTGTTTTGTGTTCCTACTGATCCAAATTGATTTAAGAGTTTATTTATTATCATCAGCCATGTCTAACCCAATGTTGTGGCACTCTCAGTGATCTGCTACCTCAGTGCAGCTGCTCACAGCATCTAGTTGACAGAGATTAAGAGATCTGAGAGCCGTTCTAATTAGGAGCTACTGATGAAAATTCTGAAGTTTTGAGCATTCTTATTTCTACAAGGTTAGACGTGTTTGCCTTCCTGTGGATGAGAATGCATATTTCCTCTTCCGATCTTCCAGCTATTGGGAAGGGGAGGAAAGCTGTGACCAGTGGGACTTTCTAGTGAACATCGAGTGATGTTCCCTAAAGTGTTCTGTCCATAAAGTGGCTCTGTGCTTCCACTATTGCAAGGCAGAAAGGCAAGCAGTGGAAACATTCGTGCTTGCTCAGAAATAACACCCATGGAATTCAGTGGGACTTATTTTGTAGGTAAGAAGACAGCTGGTCAACCCAGGGATGAAATTAGGTAGGCAAAGAACTTCTTCCCAGTAGCTCACCCTGATTTATCTTCCTTGTTAAGTGCAACAATATCCAATACAGATATTTATCTTGGGACTTCAGCCACACCCATTAGCCTCAAGGGTATTTAGATGTGTTTGTTTTCTTTTGCTTCTTCCTACAAAGCAGATAGGTTCAATATTCTTCTTACATCAGCAGACAGTAATGGCTGTTCAACCATGGAACAGACTCCCTCAGGAGACTGTCTTGGATGTTTTAGTTGAGATTCCTGCATTGCAGGGGGTTAGACTATATGGGCCATATGGCCCATCCAACTCTACGATTCTATATAAAAGTTAGATGTGTTGTATCTCTTTCTTGTTACTGTTAATTTTAACCATCTTTGAATGCTTTAAAACACCAGTTTTTAACAGTTCTCCATCAATGATTTTAATATTTTGTATCATATTTTTGCAACCACTTAGAAGTTTTCTTACAATTATGAGGTATATGCATTTTGCTAAATAAATAAAGTAAATAAGCATTGTCATATTCTCTTCCTCATCCTGGCACCCCAGTCAGTCTCTGGCTCATTCACAAGAACGCTCCGCATATTTTCTGTTCAGTGCTATTTCTTCCACATTGTTAACACTTAAATTCTTTCATCTGCGATATTCCATTTGGATTTATTCTCTTTTTTTAAGGAGCAACATCTCCAACTGAGAACTTTTATTCCATTTTTAAAAAGCATTAGCTGAAAATTATGAATTAGGATATCCTAAACTTTTCCACGTTGCAATATAAAACATCTAAAGCAGCCTAATGTTCAGTCTTACCAGGATTGGAGTCATCCTGGCAAGTAGCTTGC
Organism: Podarcis gaigeae; assembly: GCF_964106915.1. NCBI lineage: Eukaryota > Metazoa > Chordata > Lepidosauria > Squamata > Lacertidae > Podarcis > Podarcis gaigeae. Next base: position 24,370,891 of record NC_139687.1, on the reverse strand, counting down.
AGAAACAGGCATGCCTCATACTCTTAAGTAGTCAAATAAATATGCAAACACTCAGTGCTGGAAGAAACCTCACAGGATAATTCTCTTCCTGACAAACTGCAAAGATAAGATTCTTTCCAGCTACTTACTATTGTAATTAAAATATGGGGTGCATTATAGAATCCATATCAAGGCTGAGAACCAAAACGGAATGGATCGCAGGCAGCAAATTAATTAGTTATTATCTGGTTTCCAGATCACAAGGGAAACTCTGTTCTTCAAGCTATCATTTGTGACATGCCAACCTTGTGTTTGCAAAAGGTATCACTTTGGGCCATGTTACTGAATAACGGGTGAGACATACAAGATGACAGCTTGATAAGTCAGCTTGATATCTCCCTTCCTACATAACAAAAACGAGAGATTCCTTAAGGGGGAAATTTGTGGGGTTGGGGGAGAGATGCTTGTCCAGGAAATCAGGTTGAGGCATTCCAGTATAAAGCCTCTGAGCACTTTATCCCCTACCCTTACATACAAAAAAGTCTATGAATCACTTTCTATCAATCAGCAGAGAACTGGAATTTTTAGAAGCTGTCGTAAAGTGAGCTGCATAAGACCTTTCGGGATAGATTAAATTTGTGTTTCCTTCTGGATTTTTCCATATGTCCGGGCACTTTTAGATTGTTAAGCACTTCCATACCGTCCAGCAAGACCCGTTTTACGATAACATCTCATAAATACATAACTCTTTGCTCTCTCCCCACCTATATATATAAGCTTTTATAAGAACAAATTTAAAATAATAAGGAGAAAAAACTTTTAACATATCCATATATGAGATTCTCTGACACTCCCCCCCATCCCCTGCATAAGTCCTTAAAATATTTTTTCTAAAACTACATAACATTACGTTCTCCACAGTTTTTGTCTCTCTAAATTATCCGTATCTTTCATTTCTTTCCAAGTTATTTTTAAAGTCCAGTTAACATTTTTATTTGTTTACAATGGTCTCCCAAGTAAGTGATAAATTTTCCCCATTCTTTTAAAAAGTCGTTATCTCCTTGATTCCTGAGTCTCCCAGTCAGTTTGCTCTTTCCTCTTGCTGCTTAGTAAATTTTACTCAGTGCTTGAATTTGTCTAAGTATATGCCCTGCCATAACACAAAATGGCTGCCGCGGAGGTGTGGCATAACATCAAATTGCTGCCACATCCAAAAGAGTGGGGAAAGGAACAGGACAAAATGCAGTAGGCCTGCTGTCCTGTCCTGCTCATAGAGAAGCTCTTTGCACCGCACCTCTCCTCTGTTCATAATGGATGAAAAGATATGTATCCAATCCTGGCAGCCAATGAAATGTGGCCATATTTAAGAAGGTGTGCCCAGTGTAGGAAAGGCTAAAGCAGTACTGAGGGAACTGAGTGAGAACAGCAGTCTTTTCTTCATTGTAGATTTGTGAGTGGATATTTGCTGAGATTTTTGCAGACTCCATTGGAGGCCTTGGTGGGTACACTGGTTTTGGTGGGTGCTGTTGGCAACCTCTGGTGTACACCTCCATGCACACATTGGTGTGCAGAAAAAAATGTAAGCAATGAGGCTTTAGGGAAATGAAATACAAAAAGAAATGCAGACTGTGATAGCAGTCTTAAAGCTTATGTAAAATAATTATGGTTACCGTTCACAAAACAATATTGTTAATAAAGCGTGTTCTCCTTCATGGAGAGCACGTGTTGCGGTGGGGGCCGCCAGGACACTCCAAAGTTGGGGGCGGGCTAACTGATCGTTGGCCATTGATGCGATTGGGGCTTCCCTTGTTGTTGGGAAGAAATTAATGTTGCCATTTATTGATTGACAGCCAGAAATGCTAAAACTCCTTGCACGAGGCTAGGGCTTCCTCTTTTCGCCCGTGCAGCGGATTGCCCATCCCTCCCTCCCTAGAATAGGGTTGTTTGCTTTGACCTTGCTATGCCTGTCATGGGGTCGTCTGCTTTGGAGCGGGGGCCTGGTAGGAATTTTGTCCATCTGGCTGATTGGCTGGGGCCATTTGGTTTTTGCCTACTGTGTAGCAAATCGTCACAACTTGTAAGGTTGTGGTTAGGCATTGGTTTATGGTTTGGTTGGTTGAGGGGCATGAATTGGCTGTGCCTGCCCCTCTAATGCTGCTGCTGCAAGGGATTCCGTTAAAGGAATTGGGGGCTAACTATTGCTTGTCCACTCTGTCAAGGGGGCTCGGGCCATAGCAATGAGCTCCTGGTTGCATTTGGGGTGAGGGCAGGTTCCCTGCGCTGCGTAACCCCCAAGTGTATTCCCCCATTCTGACTTTCGCATCGTGCGGAATGTCAGTCTGTCCCCCATGGTGGGGGCAGATAGTCGCAACCAATGCCTAAGCAACCACTCACAAATTTGTATTTTAATAAAGTTGTGGCCAAAATTATGCCAAAAACCTTAAACAAAAATTCTGTGTGATGTGTGAGTTGTTGGGGTGGACCTGGGGACCTCGACATGCAATATAGATATTCTGGCACTGGCAAACCAAGAGATACCTATAGAATACCTATTATCTTAACTGAGGCCACATATGATAGAACTGAACTTCTTGATAAGTTGTAATTCAACAGATCCTGCTGGAGTCTCTTTCTGAAATTCCTTTATTCAATAATGGCTACATTCAAGTCAGTAACAGAACACCAAATGCTCTCCTACTGGTTTCTGAATATTGCCTTTCTTGTCTGAGATTTGTCTGCATTTATTCTTTTGTGTAGAAATGAAACTGTTTGCCCTGTCTGTAGAATCCAGAAGGGAAGTAATTTAATTTTTGGAAAGTGCTCCTAAGAAATTTCAAGTATGTTTCTTTTTAAAAGGAAAACTTTCAAACTTTTTAGGTAGTCATTTAACTTTTCTGAGGTACATCCTCAAAGCAGTGCTTCATAATTTATTTACACTACTCTAGCTAAAAAATGAACCCATTAACAACCCTTAGACATGAAGAAGGGCTAGGCTTTTTGATCATCATGCGGTGGTTTCCCATTCCATCTTGCCAGTCTACTAATCATGGTATTAAATAATGTTCTGGCTAAACTGTACATTTGTCACTCCAGGAACTGTCCTGGGGTGGTCTCCTTAAAAATTAAAAAACACCTCTATATCTTTATTCATTTCTATATAGAGGGCAATCTGTGACATTCCGTCAGTATAAGGATTATTGTTTGAGCAACAGAGTTGCGGGGTAATTGGGTTTTTTTTCATTATTATTATGTATTTTGTGTTCTTATTTTGTATTTTTATGCTGTGAACAGCCCTGTGGTTTTTGGTGAAGGGTGGTGAAAGAAAGAAAGAAAGAAAGAAAGAAAGAAAGAAAGAAAGAAAGAAAGAAAGAGGTGTGTGTTATAAAAGGAAATAACATGAATGGCCAAGCCAAAAGCATGAACGCCAACAGGGGTATATCCCATCCAGACTGCTTGCTAAAGACTTTTTACTGTACTAAATGGGAGCGATAGATTTGTTTCCAGAAGCCTTTAGAAATGTTAATCCTAATTGCAAAGTAATAACAATTTTCTGTCTCTAGACAGGTGTATGCCCTCCCTCGATTTTTTAAACAACATAATTGTTCATCTGCCCCTGCAGTGTTATTGCCAAAAGAAATACAGAAACAGGCGCAACACACACTGAATGTATTATATTATAAATTGACAACATCCCTAGAGTTATCATGCACCTTTGTTCCAAAGCTAATGACATGTTATTGTTCTGCCAGAAACAAAGTCTCTTCTGAACCTGCATGTGAATATTCTGCATCTTACATTATTTCACATGAACACCCTGCCCTCTGGAAATGCTTGCTGCAGAAAGCCCATTAGGACGTGACTTCAAAACACACAGTCAGGACTCGTGGTTATTTCAGTTAAACATTCTTTAACATTTTACAAAATAAACATAAATGAAAAAGCGGAGGAAGAATCAGCAGCCCTCCAGGGATTATTTTCTCTTCATGATATATCATTTTAGCTTCTTCCTTTAATTGTTTTATTATAGGTCTTTAATGCAATCCTCTAAACTAAAGGCTTATTTAAATATCAGCTGAGAGATCGGAAGGCCTTGAGAATGACTGCATAAACATTCAGGTTTCCTGGTCTTCTACTGCATAAAAGCAGAAGCAATTTTATTGGCCAGCAAGAGGGCAATCCTCTGTGTAACCCTCATCCAGGAAAATTTGAATGAAAATGCAGAAAACAAGAAAATAAGAGGTGATTGCTGGATCAGGCCAATGGTCCATATAGTCCAGCATCCTGTTCTCACAGTAGCCAATGAGATGCCAGTGGGAAACCGGCAAGCAGGATTTGAGCACAGGAGCAGTCTCCGCTCCCGCGGTTTCCACAGCAACTGGTACCCAGAAGCTTACTGCAGAGCAGAGCAACCATAACTAGTTGCCATTGATTGCTTTGTGTTCATTGAATTTGCCCAATCCTCTTTCAAAGCCATTTTGAAAGAGGCTTTTAATGGCTCTTGTAGATGCAAGTTCCACAGTTTAACTATACGCGGCATTAAGTACTTCCTTTTATCTGTCTGGAACCTTCCAAAATTCTGATTTATTATATCTATTTATTATATTTGCAGCTTTCCTCCAGGGAGCTCAAGGTGGACTGCATAGTTCTCCCTATTTTATCCTCACAGCAACCCTGTGAGGTAGGTTAGGTTGAGAGTGAGTGACCGGCCCAAGGTCACCCAGTGAACCTCCTGGCAGAGTTGGAACTCTGGTCTCCCAGGTGCCTGTCCAACACTTTAACGACAACACCACACTGGATCTTTTGCAAAGACTATGTCCTGTTCTCCATATCCAAATAAACTTTGGTATACTGAACACAAATGACAATTTTCTGAGAGCGTTATTACTGCGGCAATCAATGTCTAATTTCCCCTCTCTCAGCCTAAGCATCCTATTGATGCTACAACTGTAGCATATTCACTGTACCCTCTTTGGTGCCTGCTAAAAACATTTTTGTCCGGATAAACCTCTCCAGATGTGTAGGAAGTTGAGGAAATGTTAATCTGTTTTAATCTGTATGTTTTAAAGTATGGTTGCATTTTTGGTTATTCTATTATTTTCACTTCTTGTAAACTGCTTTGAGCTTCTTCTTATTTTACAACCAATCGTTGCATAAATTTTATGAAATAAACTAAACTCTGTTTCGGTGCAGAGATGTCAGATGCCTTGGATTTCACTGTCTTTCCAGCTCTTTGTCTTTGAAAATATTTGAGACTGACAGGTCAGAAATGTTAATAACATATTCTGAAAAATGCTACGGCTTACTTGAGCCTGAATTAATACCAGCATATTCACGTTAACGCCGACCTCCTCAAATTACAAAGATAAGTCATATTTCTTTTCTGTCTCCTGCCATTGTTGATGCCAAAGATTGTACATCTGAAGGAAGGGAAGTGGGGAGGGGGACAGAAACACCCTCCACATGACACTTTATATGTGCAGCAGGGAAGATAGTCAGACCATGACTTCTAAACTGTTCTTCACATTAGGGAGCTGAAAGGACGGTTCTGTCTGTGCTCACCCGAGTCTGGGAGTTCATTTCTCCAGTAACAGTGACACAACGATGGCTCCAATTCCTAAAGATGACAATCCAAGGGCAAATGACAGGAGTGAACAATGGTGGACTTTTAACACACAACAAACCTGATGAGGTCTCAATAGAAGGGATTCTCCCCCCTCCTTTTTGCTCAGCAGTACACCTTTGTTACAAAAGGAGAACAAGCTATATCTTGTCTCCCTGGCATCAGAACAATGTATTCAAAACAGAAGAAATCTCTAATTGGTTTTCTTTGCTCTAAGGGTCACTGTACTTATTAAAGAAAGAGTATATCGGGCCATTTCTGTAATGACATAGAGCATTAAACTAAACCAACCAAATAAAATCGCTAGTTAGAGCAATGAAAAGGTGTGTGGGAAATAAGAAACCACATCTACCTTTTCTCTAAGGGCTCCACCGGGGAACCTATTTACTGAGCTGTTGTCCTGATTTGTCTGCAAAACCCTAACGCAAAGGTTAGATTATGTCCGAATTTTACCAAGCAGCCATTTGGTATTTGCTTGTGTGGAGGTTATATAACAATGAGCATTCCTACTGCGTTGATTCTGATTTGCCTGCACACAGTGACATCCAGTGAAATATTTCGTAGGAGAATAGTTGGGACCAGAGGCACCAGCTTGCAAGGGCAATGGGGGGGGGGGAAGCATAGCCAGTGTGGTGTAGTGGTTAAGAGCGGTAGTCTCGTAATCTGGGGAACTGGGTTCGCTTCCCCGCTCCTCTACATGCAGCTGCTGGATGACCTTGGGCCAGTCACACTTCTTTGAAGTCTCTCAGCCCCACTCACCTCACAGAGTGTTTGTTGTGGGGGAGGAAGGGAAAGGAGAATGTTAGCCGCTTTGAGACTCCTTAAAGGGAGTGAAAGGTGGGATATCAAATCCAAATCCATAGCGACGTCCCATATCTGAGCATTGCTCATTCCTAAGCCAGGCAGAAACTTTCCAGGCTCTGGTTATGCAGGCGCAAGACTTTAATACTTTAATACTCTAATTTACCGTGAACATTTAAGGGACTAGCCTGGTCCCCGAAGTCCACTGACTGCACACCACTGCTTGCATGGTAGATACGGCTATGAATGGCTACTGGTCACAATGGCTATGGTCTGCCTCCACAGTCAGGTTCCTTCTTATGGTGTTGATACATCATCCTGTTAATTATTCCTTAATTCAACCCTTTTCAATATATATTTCCCATCACTTCCTAACACATTGTGGCTGGGCTTCAGAGTCTGTAGCATGGTTCCAAAGGACGCCATGCCACTCCAGTCACTGAACTCTGTGGCTTGCCCTGCTGGTGTCTGTCTTCTTCTTCTCCTTGTGACAGTCACTCATTTGCAGTGGGAAGGTACACAATCTCTTTCTGAAGGCCAGCAAGCATCATGCAGCACATATAGTGAGGCTGGAGACTGCAAATGTGGTCCACAGGCTGCAGGTTGCCCACCTCTGAACTGGTCCTACTCAATGCAGGAAATCCAGAGCTAGATTATCCCCAGTAAACCTCCATCTTCTCCCTCTGAAGATCTCCATCAACAGACAGTGCACCATCCCTCTACTTAAAATACTTTATAATTAAATCAGAACATCTAATGTCTAGATTTTTAGTAGACACCTCTAAATTAGTAGCTTACACCTGACATTAGTGATGGAAATCATACTTTAATTTATCAGGGGCATTATCCAGAGGATTTGGGGAACAATTAAAGCCAACCAGTCTCAACTGTACTTTGCCAAGCAATAACACTAATATTGGCCACCAGGAAAGTTCATCACATGGGAATTTGAAATACACATTGCAGCATAAAGGGTGCTTTGATCATAGTTACAATCTACAGTCTATGGGCTTTTTTATGAATGAAGTTTTCATAGGCACACATCAACGAAAGTGTACTTTTTTGGCTCACCAAAGTAAAAGAGTTCTGAAATGGTTTCTGTTTTAACTATTGCCCGAAGACTGGAAAATGCCTCTCACAGAATTCCACCAGGGTCTATTTGCCTAACTGTGAATCTCTAATTCTAAAGCATTTGATAATCTCATTGGACCTCATGCTGAGGAGAGCCTTCCCTAAGTGTAGTATGTAACATCTGCCAAGCTATTCTGTGAAGTGCCCTGAGACCTTCAGTTATAGGGTGGTATATAAATTCTTCTTCCTCTTCTTCTTCTTATTTGTGGAGCCCTTAATATACCTTCATTTGGAACTTGGCATTTCCCACCTAGTGCCAAAGTTGAGTTCGGCCCTTTATTATGCTAGTTGAAGGGGAAAGCGACACATTTATGGACAGTGTTAAACATCTGTTGGTACGTTCTTGCCTTTGCGGTATTTTTCATCCCACTTCCATTACCAAAAGATTTTGCGCTAAGGAGGAAAGCACCACTTGGCTGCCAATTTTGTATGACTTTTGAAACCTCAAGTCCTTTACTTTTGCCTGCAGCTAAGTGGTTGCAGTAAACACAGCCTCCTGGATGATAAACTCAGAGTTTTATTCATCCCCTGTGTTGTCCTACACACTGAATGAAACCCACAGCTGTAGCTCTGTTTTACCATATTATTTTGTGCTGGTTTCTTTTTTTTTTTAAAGTAGATCAGAAGCCAACAGCTTAGCATCCTGGAAAACTTAGTTTCTCAGATTGTTATGGCTCTCCAGTTCTTAAACCATTAGATACTGAGTGTGTCATACAGATGGTGTATTCATTCCCTGTGGAGTGATGTTGCTGTCAGAAGCACTGTACCAGATGTACAACTAAGGAGCACAAGTGTTCGTGGCTGGAATAGAAATTCTAGGAAGAAGCAAGGAATGAGATAAGGAAATTAAATGACTCAGTTCTTAATGGTATCATGACTGGTTTTCCACTATTGCAATTAAACACTTAATTGATGCTAAATATTTTGATCACATATGCATTTGTTTGTGTAGGGTGTTTTGCATATGAATACAAAGCAAGTAAATTAGCATAATATATGGAGCAACTCCTGTCGGTTTATGAGCGGAAAGGATTTTGAATAAAACAGGAGCCTGGGTTGGACTAGATGACCCTTGTCATCCTTTCCAGCTCTACAATTCTGTTCTTACAATTATATTCTTATAATTCTTCTAAGCAGAAGGGAAAGGTAGTTAGACACAGCGATATAGATGTAAAGCTAAGCTTCTGTCTTCTATCACTTCCCTCACTGTGAAAATCGAAGTAACGGGGAACCAGTCAGAAGGCCTTCTCAGTAGTGGTACCCACCTTGTGGAATGTCCCCTCCCATCAGATGTCAAACAGATTAACAACTATATGATTTTTAGAAGACATCTGAAGGCACTTCTGTATAGGGAAGTTTTTTATGTTTGATGTTTTATTATGTTGTTATATATGTTGGAAGATGCCTAGAGTGGCTGGGGCAAACCAGCAAATGGGTGGGGTATTATTAGGAAAAGGTAAAGGGATTATCATCATCATCATTATCATCATAATCATCATCATTATTTAGTATAATAGAAATTCTGATAAATAAATAAATAAATAAATAAATGTCGCATAAATCTAGGAATAGTCTAAAACTTCAATTCTCATGGATGAAAATTACAGCAGAATTGAGGTGCAGAATATACAAGTTTATTGTGTCTCTCTTCTTCCGCTACCTAAAAAACACAGTGGGAAAGCTAGATGATACCGATGTGGATCTCCCATGCCTAAGATGAAATTTATATAATTTATGAAAAATGAGAAATGAATGCCATGATGAGAATATAATTGTTTTACCACTCATGTAGTTTGAATCCCACTCTTTAAATTGACCCTTGCCACTCATTGCGGAAAGCAGTGGCAAACAGTAATTTTACTGACAATGAAACTGTCAGCCAGAAAGGAACATTTGTGAATGTGCTTGACATCTTAATCCAGCAGCTTATGGAGACACTTTAAAATAGTATTAATGAGTTCAGCTATAATTTCCAAAGAACATACAGGAAATTGTTCCCCGTTAGAAAAGAAAATATGAAGGCACATGTGTGAGGGTTTTACCAAACATGGCAGAAAATGAAGAACAGAAAAGTATGGATTCAAACCCAGATACAGAGAGGCATTATTTTTCTCCATTAAACTGAATCTATTCTCCATTAAACTGGATCCATAAGCACATCCTTAGTTTTACAAAATTTAAATTCATTCTAGGTGCAATTCTGCCACATTGTTGGGAACCAGGACAGATGTTAATGCATAGATCACGTTTGGTCTTATTTCACTGATTTGATAGCAAAATCTGAAGACCTCAACAGAATACCAGTGAGATTTGCTGGTATGAGACCAATCATCTGAGCTACTTTTTGTCTTCAGAACTCAGATATGTTTGATGGGTACAATGAGTTGTGATTTATTAGACCTTTATATAATGGAACAGATAACTATCTATTTTCATTTAAATAATATTTGTAGTTATGATTAATGTACATCTTGTCGAAAGCAGTTCTGTGGGGGAAATTTCTAGTGTATAATAAAATACATTTTATTTAGTTTCTTTTGAAAATGGGGGGAAACCTTTATTTATTTAGACATTATTTCCTCATAGAAAGGCTCTGACGTCAGACTGCTAACAGAAGTCCTCCCCGCTCCCCTCCAAAAAAATATGGCTTAGGATGGACATGAGTAAAACCATTTATTCAGAACAAGTCACTTATAGCTTAAGCTCAAGCCTAAGATCACATTCACAGTATACATTTCAAACAATATGTTACCACTTATTTTGCACATCAGAACTGCAAATGCTGCCTCATCATGACAAGGACTCATAATGTTAATGCAGACCCTCCAAGTGTCCCTATTTTCCAAGGACATCCCTGATTTAGAGGAGTAGTCCTGATTTCTGATTTGATCCCCGAATGTCCCACTTTTCCTTAGGATGTCCCTATTTTCATTGGAAAAATGTTGGAGGGTATAAAGTTATCCAACCCCCAAGCCGTCTGAAAACAATCCTTTATAGGGAAGTTGTTTAATGTTTAATGTTTAATTATATTTTTATATATGTTGGAAGCTGCCCAGAGTGGCTGGGGCAGCCCAATAAGGTGTGTGGGGTATAAATAGTAAAATTATCATAATGGAATGGGACGTCCTATTTTCATCAGAGAAATGTTGGAGGGTATGTTAATAGGGCCATTACATTATGGGGGCATGCCAGAGATGTCTGCTAGAATGGTTTCTGCCTGTATTATGGTACACCAATATATTTCTTTGGCTGGCTGTAAAATATTTTATTTTAGATGATCACTGCACCAGGACATGTCCCAGCACATATCAGAAACAGGTGGCAGAGAAAATTTACCCCTTATCCTGATGTGACTCTAATGGGGGTCTACTAGAATTTTATTTGAGGTTCTGAGGTGCTCAAGAACCTAGCACAAAAGAGCTCTTGCTTCTTCCAGAGATGATCTGATCTCTGTGGGGAAGTTCCTAATGGGTTTTCCCCACATTTCTCATATCCAGATTTTATTCTGCTGCCTTTCCTTTGCTCCAGGACTGCCTATCCCAGCTGCTGCTGCTGCTGCTGCTTCTTCTTCTTCTTCTTCTTCTTCTTCTTCTTCTTCTTCTTCTTCTTCTTCTTCTTCTTCTTCTTCTTTCATGGCCTCACCTACATATTAAGAAAGCCACTTCTTCTTCCTTCCCTGCATTGCACTACTATCAAGCTCTGAACTCATGGATGGCCTTCTGAGGGCCACCGGTCATAGGCAAGGAATCAGGCAGGAAAATGTGGGTTGCCAGAGACAGAAATGTAGATGCTTCAAATGAATCTCATTTGTGCCTTTCTACAGTAGTCTACATCCTAGCCACACAAAAACCAGAAGTTTGTGCACACATGCAGGAACACACACACACACAGTGCTCTTCATCTTTCAACAAGGGAAGTAAGACCTATCATCACAGTTCAAGGGCACACTCCAGCCAGGCCAAAGCAATTGAGGAGGGTATGGCGCAGGACCAGTGAGGAAATGTGAAGCCCAGGGAGGAGTCATGGCTTGTGGAGCCTCCTAAGGCTTGGAAAGAGGAATCATTTGGCCTCCACAACTGAGGTTCAATACCTCTGCTCTGGACTCTTAGAGTATAATGATCCCTGCATCAGGGATACCATAATGATGCTCTGTGTGAATGAACCATCCCTCGGGACAGGAATATTCCTTTTACAGCATCTTCCAGAAATAATGGTAGCAATCTTTTTCTTCAGTAACACACTTTTGTCCAAGCGCATTTGCCCACCCCTGATTTAGCACATGTCCATGTTTTACGTGAATACCCACAGCATGTACCAAGATCTGCTCTTCAGATTGATGGGAAATTCTTGCATGTGTTAATGTACTGTGCATTGCACACATAAATTAATCCTTGGTGTGTCTTGGAAACATAAACCCATGGGTTTTTTATTATAAAAAAGCACTTCGGTTTTCACACCTCATTTGTATACTCCCTGTGATGATGCTACGATCTTCAGGTTCCCTCCAGCAAAACTTAAATCCAAATACATTTCATGTGGCAGGCCTCAGCAAGATGTGCGGCACCTGCTTTGACACATAGGGCACAAGAAAATAATGGAACATTAAACATTTTCTATAAGTAGGCAAGCAGATAAAAGCCTAAGTTTGTATCTTGTAGGTGGAGAGTTTGTTCCCAGGATAAAAGCTTTCCTGAGATGCATATGGTATGTATTTTGAATACTGTTTTAATGTTGCACTAAAGTGGCTTTGTACACATAATGGCATCAAGGAGTCATTGAACATGAAGAGAGGAAATACTCTCTGTCAGGGTTTCAGGGACAGAGAGCGAGGGGGAGGGGTCCCAGGGCGACGAGGAAGAGGATGACGATGACCCGAGGTTGTCAGTGAGTCCGTCAAGTGAATCCGAGGATTCCCAAAAGGGAGCCCCCCTGGTCAGGCCAAGGGGCAGTAGAGAGGGAAGCAGTCAGAAGCAGGGGAACGAAGAGGGAATCCCCAGTGGGGGTTGGAGATCAGGACCGGCCTCTCCGTCGGAACGGAGTGAAGGGGGTGGAGTTACCAGTGTGTCAGAAAGAGCAGAACAGGGAGCAGAGAGGGGAAGGAGTTCGGAGCAGAACGTCCTGCCGGAAGGGGAGGAGTGTAGTACCGAGAGTAGCGTAACGGTCGAAAGGAAGGTCAGAGGCAACGTACGCGCGCCAAGTTCAAATGTGGAGGCGCACGGAAATGAGGAGAGCCCTGAGGAGGAGCCTGGTCCCAAAGCACGAAGGAGGGGGGAGCAGGCGTCAGAAGACTCAGCCTCGGGGGAGTCCCGAAGGGAGGGAGCACAGGGGGGCAGGAAGACCCTGCGGAAAAGGAAGGAGAGGAAAAGGTGGAGCAGTACAAGCCTCTTAAGCTGGTGCAGGGGCGGGACTGACTCAGAGGGGACTTCAAACATCTAAGGGTAACAGATGCTGAGCCACGGAGCTTGGATGTAACGACAACAATGTTCTTCAATAAAACCTTTTGTATATAACTTGGACTGGATTTTGGTCTCTTGTGAGCTGGGACCTCGGGTGGCTCTGACACTCTCCATTAGTCTTTATTTCATAATGTTGCAATTGACTTTTACAGAAATGAATATGCTTCTGGAGAAAGGTCTCCGTAAGATGAACACATGATAATATGCAAGCCCAGAGATTATAGGTTAATCACAGGCTCCTAAATTTGCAGCTTCTGTTAGTTGGCCAATAAGCAAACAAAAAACAACACATCATTATTATTTTGCCATCCTTTCTGACTTTTAAATACACTTGTGGAGTGCTTTTTTCTCGGGGGAACACAGGGGTACGCATACCCCTAAACATTTTGTGAATCTTTGTACTTTTGTCCATTTACTGTATTTATTTTTTCCTGATTTGAACTATAAAATGGTGATTTTCTTGAGTCAAAATAAGAGTGCCCCTAAACTTTACACACACACACACACACACACACACACACACAAACACACTGCACTTCTGTACACTGTTTTATGCTCCCATGAAATACTATCCCCACAGTGGTAATCCAAAATGGAACATTCAGTTCCTTCAACTCCTCAAAGAATTTAGAAATTTCAGTACTATTAATCAGTAAATTGTGCAGCTAGGAAACATCACCACAATGCTGTCGCAATGTTCTTGTTATTTTGTCTATAGGACGCACACTTACTGAACAAACAAAGGTGTTTTTACCTGCAAACAGTTTGGGGCTGAACCTAGAAAAGTGGGTAAAAATGTTTTAATTAGGAAATGAAGTTGAAAACAACTATGCTACCACTCTTTTTTCACTGAGCGTTCCCTTCGTTGGATTTTTTATTTTTTTATTTTAGCAAATGTGACCGTAAACAAAATATAAAATAACATTGCAGAACTCTGAACCGAAAATTGTGTTTTTCTCAGGCATTTGAATCTCAGGACAAGCAAGCGAGGCTACTTAGATAAGCCTCACCTGAAAGAAGAAGGATCAGGGGAAAGGAATAACCGCTTTCCCTCTTATCTCCACATTTGTATGCACCGCAAGTTTCAGCCTAAAGCACGTTAAACTGATTAGCTATGTTTATTGACATAATAGTTTGTAGGCTAGGACACATGTTGAGAAATATTATCTAACTTATTAATAGGACTTATGACTTGTGAGCTGTCATAAATGCTTACAAAGGAAAAGCACCACAATTTGCTTTTCTATTACTTTAGCAGTATGCCAAATCTTACATTTATAAAATGATATCTATTTACACAGAAGCTGTTAGAAGATTTTAACTGTGTTATTAACAGCTGCTTCTTTTCTTATTGGTAAATTGAAGAGCAAAGTAGAAATAGAGCAATATTAAGGCAGCCGCATACTATTCTGAATTAAATCCTAGATTTAGCTTCTAAAATGGCAGGTGTAATAATAATGATGATGATGATGATGATGATAATAATAATAATAATAATAATAATAATAATAATAATAATAATGATGCAACTTATATATAATTTAAGAGGCTCTTTATGTGGTCAAGCCAGTCTCTTTGGTAAGTTACAGTTCTAGCCAAGTCTGTTAAGTAGCTCTTTTCATGACTAAAAACGACAGAAACCCCTACATTGAGATGATTCAAGGCAGTCTTCCATAATAATAATAATAATATCCCATCCATCTTATTGAGTTGCCCCAGCCACTCTGGGTGGCTTCCAACATATATAAAAACATATTAAACATAAAAAACTTCCCTATATACTGCTGCCTTTAGATGTCTTCTAAAGGTTGTATAGTCATCTCCTTGACATCTGATGGGAGGTTGTTCCACAGGGTAGGTGCCACTACTGAGAAGGCCCTCTAGTTCCCTGTAACTTCACTTCTGGCAGTGAGGGAACCTCCAGAAGGCCCTCGGTGCTGGATCTCAGTGTATGGGCTGAAACCTATAGTCATCGTAGCTTTACAGTCTCTCACTGGTGATTAGAGACTCCTGTTCTCCCCCAAACAATACCATTTTCCAAGTGTATTCCTTGATGAACTACCACCCCTCATCCTTTCCAGTTGTCAGTCATGACCCTGTAAACCCCTGCCCCCCGCCGCACGCCTTCCACTCCTTTTGAGAAGTTTCTTCAACAGCAGGAACATAACTCAGTTGGTAGATGATGAGACTCTTAATCTTAGAGTCATAGTTTGAGGCCCACACTGGGCAAAAGGTTCTTGCATTGCAGGGAATTGTACGAGATGACCATTGTGGTCTCTTCCAATTCTGCAATTCTATTGTTCTTCTACATTAAGAAAATGATCATCTTTCTGCCCTTCTGGGTACACACTTATCACCTATCAACTCCCACCCAATTAAAAGTCATATTCAGAAGCAATGTTGTTGGGTATTCAACATCTGAATGTTCCTTAAATTATTGCTACCCAAACTCATAGCTGTCAACTTTTCCCTTTTCTTGCGAGGAATCCTATTCAGAATAAGGGAATTTCCCTTTAAGGAAGGGAACCATTGACAGTTATGCCCAAACTCCATTTCCCACTTTGACTTGTTTCATATGGATTCTAGTGGCTGAGCTCTGGATATTGATCATACTGTGTTTTTTATTAAAACGTGAAACTTTTTTCCCCTTTTCTAAATTACTTTGTCATGGTTCTGCTTTCTCTCTGAAATCTTTATTCTATTTAAGCCTTTCTTCCTTTAAAAATGTAACTTCCTTTTGATCTTGCATACATAGGATACTAACAGATATCTCAGAGGATTAATTTTTCTCTCTCTTTCTTGTGTAAAGCTTTGACTGTTTATCATTTTCAATTATTACCATAAATGAGATATGAAAGAGGGGAACAAAATAAATCTAAGGGAAAGAATGTTGACCAAGAATATTTACCACAACATGCCGTATCTCTTTAAAGTGTTTTATGATTGACATATGAAAGCTCTTGGAGAAAGTTGCACTTCTGATTTATTATAGATACTCTGCACGTGGTAAAATAAAAAGTGGCACCGTTTCAGAAATAGTCTAAAAATTCATGATAACCTGCAAACCAAATTTACATAACTGTTTCCCAGAAGAGGCAGCTATTGTTTGACAAATTATATCCAGTTTAGCAAAATAAGCCCCATTCCATGTCGAATAAGCATGGGACGCTTTTGCCCGGCGGTACTATGGCCCATAGATTGCAGAAAAATACTGGGCAAGGTTTTGCCCAGTATCTTCTATTCTGATGGGCTCATGGAAAAAGCTGTCCCATGAGCCCTTGCTGAAGAGGGGAGGGTAAAGCCTATAAAAGGCTGCTTCCCCTGGAGCTCACAGCCATTTTTCTTTGAGCGCTTCCCACCCACCAACCCTCAGGTTAGAGCCTTCACTGAGCAATTATGGGTCACTGGTTGACAGGGCCAGAAATGAATTTCTTTCTCTCAACCTGATTGGCACTTGGTTGTTTTTTTGCCCCCCCCCCCTCCCTCAGTGAAATTATGGCTTTCCTTTGTTAAGAAGAAGAAGAAGAAGAGTTTGGATTTGATATCCCGCCTTTCACTCCCCTTCAGGAGTCTCAAAGCGGCTAACATTCTCCTTTCCCTTCCTCCCCCACAACAAACACTCTGTGAGGTGAGTGGGGCTGAGAGACTTCACAGAAGTGTGACTGGCCCAAGGTCACCCAGCAGCTGCATGTGGAGGAACATAACCCGGGAAATGCCTGTAAAAATAATTTTAAGCTAGAGTTTTCCCTCTTCTTTCACACAGTTATTCCTCTTGAATTTGTTTCAGTTTACAGTCACAATACATGTATGCAGGAACTGTTAGAATTCCTGCTCTATGATTGCAGTCATGGGATTGTTGTCTTTCACATGACGGTATATGTTTTGACTCCACAGAATGGGAAGTGATGGAGACAGGATGTTTGTGTTACTGTGTTCTGTGAAGCGGGACTGTTGTCCTTTGTTTTTTCTCTCTGCTGTCTGATGCTACAGAGAGAGGGAGCCATGTTGCACTGCTCCATGTGTGTTTATATGTAAATAAAGTAGATTAGCTGAGGTCTGTTACGAACGATGTGCAGACTCTGTGGATCCCTAAGTGTGCCGGTGTCTGTTGGCATATAAATACAGACATGGTTCCTGATTGAAAATGCATTTGAATACACATAGATTCAGGAAAACAGTTACACTCCAGCTCCCATATGTTTGTTTGGAGTGTAAGTCTTATATTCATAGATACCTCCAGTCCCAGAATACAGAAATGCCACCTGTAAATGAGAGTCACGATTGGCAGGCATAGTGAGAGCAGTCAGCATAGTGTCAGCATAGTGAGAGCAGGTATCTGCTCATTCAATAGGGTTTCTATTTTCTCTCCTCCCCTCCCCACCTCATTCTCTGTGTACTCCCAAAATCTGCTCTGGGGGATCCTCTGGGACAGTTTTAGAGGGCATGCAAAGGTATGGAAAAAAGAAATGGGAAGTCCTGTTTCATAAGTGAATTTCCATTACACAAATAGGTGGACATCACTGTTTTTCTTCCCAATGGGATTAATCAAGCCACCTTCTGAATGGTACCCAACTTATGATCCCAAGTTCAATATGCATAATGGTAAAAAGGAAGGTGTGAAATAGCCGGGCAGCATGAATTTTAAACATTACATATTCCATCAGGGGGGGAAATAGAACATTAATTTATCCTGAGTAAGTCTAGCACATCCATCACAACTGCCCTTGGAAGCTGTGATATCATTTGTACTGAGAAATAAAGCGGGAGCCTCACACATATTTCTCACACCCGTACTCTAAAAATCAGGAGAGTAAATTAAAATATGTCACCAGAATCAGTAAAATGTTTGACAGGAACAAGGGCAGATTTTGCACAATGAAGACAGGGTTTTTTGGGGAGGGGGGAATACAGCAGTTTTCACAATCTGGAGATGCAGACAGGTGACCAGGAGCCATTTGGCAGCCACTTTAACATTTTTACGAGTGTTCATTGTAACTACAAAGAATGTGGTTGTCTTACAACTCTCTGCAGTGGCTCAGAAACCTGTGGAAGTGGGAGACTCGGCCACAGGCCAGAGAAATCCAATGCTCTTCATGCTCAGCCACTCACCTTTTCATGTTACATCTGCAGCATAGAAGGCACTGCAGATCACCTGTTACCTATCCTGCTCAAGCATTTTGAGAAATCTTAGGTCATCCTTACCCCACCCAATACCCCACCCAATACTGGCATTGCCCTGGTTTCTGCAGAAGTGGCACTGGCATTGGAAAAGCCACAGAATGGGCTCTTCCCACATGACCTGGGTCTTCCAACATTGATCAATGAGTGCGGGAGGGAGAAGTCATGCAGCAGCGGCAGCATGGCTTAAGAAGAAGAAGAAGCCTCAATTCTTAGTGGCTACTACATGGTTTGTGGTCACCTGTTTCTATTCACAGTCTAATTAAAGAAAATGGAGGGGAGCAAAAATAAATAAAATTAAACCTTGCCTTCAGAAAATGCTGTCTTAGAGCATAGGTGGGGAAACTCAGGGACCAAATGACCCAGAAGTATACCCCTTTCAACGCCCAGGACTCTCTCAATGATACAATAGATCTTATCTACCTAAATTGCCTATATCAACATAAGAAGGACTCCTTCCTTTCCACTATCCAACCTGCCAATAGTATACATGGATTCTTAAATTTTGGCAGACTTCCACTTCTCTTGTGTATTTAATATCTTCACTGGGTGAACACAAATGCACATGACTATTAACAAACAGACAGACAGACAGACAGACAGACAGACACACACAGACACACACACACACACACACACACACACACACACAGTCATACCCTATAGATAATATATATTGAATCAAATGAACTTTCCCTCAGTTTCTTCTAACTCTAGATGGCAGGAAATAGCTAGTTACAGTTAGGTAGCCATGTTGGTCTGCCATAGTCAAAACAAGATTAAAAAATTAAAAAAACTCCTTCCAGTAGCACCTTAGAGACCAACTAAGTTTGTGGTTGGTATGAGCTTTTGTGTGCATGCACACTTCTTCAGATAAGAAGGAAATAGCTAGTTTTCTTGAGCAATTTTACCTGTCAGCACTTATAACTCAGAAAGACCAGTAAGTGCCACATGCTACCAAATGCAATTTCAGTGTATGGACTGCGTGACTTCTTGTCAGTTCTATTTCTTTGAGTCTATTTTAAACTTTGATGAGGGGGGGTTGTTTTGTTGTGTTTCTAAAAGTTCCTCAGCTGAAGAATCCGAGATCTAAGCTCATCTCCAGGACACATTTGCAAATAACTGAGTTGGCTGATTGGGATGCATCTGTGTCACTGCTACCTGCCAGGAACACTGCAGCCTTAGAAACAATGTTTAGCTGATGCCGTGGGGTCATTTCCAGATGTACATCTAAATGACAGCTTACCTTGCCAAACAGCTTTGGCATTCCCAGGGGGTATGTAGATTTCACTGCAGGTAGTGGGTACTTTGTTTTCAGTATATCCCTCGGTGCCAAGTCGTATTCCCATTATTCTTCTTGAAATATTTCCAGTGGTGCTTCTTGTCCATCACAAGTGATCCTTAAATAAAAATGCCATTGTTCTTTCAGAACTCTTTAGTGCCTCAGACGGAAAGAAAAAGATCCAGCCTAGATATTAGTGATAATGACTGTTATATATTTTGGACGTTCAAGACATGAAAGGGAAAACATTAGGATAAATTACATATTAAGAGTCATTTTACTCCTCTCTTATGGATGAAATATCTCTTCATAGCTATTCAGTTCCTGCTACCTCTGCACAGAGCTGACTTTATTAAACAGTAGGGGTTTCTCAATACGGAGGGGAAAACGATGCTACTAAGCAGATTGAGAATGACTGAAGAAATGGAATTTATATAGGCTGAATTTATCCTCAAAGTAGGTATGCCCAAACCTTTCAAGGACTGCAAATTATCTGCTTTCATCGCAGACGCTGCTTTTTCAACACCTACAGCTCTCTGATATGAGACATTCAGGATAACATTATATCGAAAATAAATCCAGTCAGTAAATGTCTGTCACCCTGATCTACCTAAGGAAATTTATATGCATCAATAGGCTTATGCTTGCTGGACTGAGAACCACAGGTCACAGGTAAGCCAAAGAAGCCTTCAGGTGAACATGCAGGTGCACACCTGAGGAAACATGTATTCCAGCCCATCCAGAATTGCCAATGGACAGGAATGATGGGAGTTGTGGTCCAAATCCGCTGAAGGTTACCATGAGGGGGAAGGCTGATACAGTGGTACCTCAGGTTACAGACGCTTCATGTTACAGACTCCGCTAACCCAGAAATAGTACCCCCGGGTTAAGAACTTTGCTTCAGGATGAGAACAGAAATCGCGTGGCAGTGGTGCGGCGGCAGTGGGAGGCCCCATTAGCTAAAGTGGCGCCTCAGGTTAAGAACAGTTTCAGGTTAAGAATGGACCTCAAGAATGAATTAAGTTCTTAACCCGAGGTGCCACTGTATAGGCTATCTACACATCATTGCTTCAAATGCATCCTGATGTTCGCTCCAACGAGCATCCCCATCTCTGCCACGTTAACTACTTAGTCCTTAGTCAGCCATTAGAGCTGGATTTCTTAAAATGAAATGTGCCCAACAGAATTTGTTCTCTGGGGAGTTTTATTTTATCATCTTATTCTGTTACAGTTGGTGCATTCTTATTTTAATATGTAAGCCACCTTGGAGAAAATTTTATCTGGAAAGGCAGGGTTATAAACCTTTTTTTAAAAAAATAAATAAAACCAAATCCAGGCCAACATTATCTACACCAGTATTTCAGTAACAACAAAACTCAGTCAGGTGTCGCTAGGTTTCTTCAGTCTCTTTGTTCAAATATTCTTAAGGTGGGTACAATCAGCTTACAGAGAAGGGAGGAGAGTGTGGTGGAGGTACAACTGTAGCTTCCATGCACTGATCATTTTTTGTGCACAGAACCAGATTACATGCCTGCAGTTGTGTGCAGGAAGGAAAGATTGGCATGTGGAGTTGTGGACAGCTCTCTTCTTCTATATACTGTTCTACTCATGTATTTCCAGGCCTTCCTCGTTCTGCTGCATAATGAAATGTCCACTCCACTCTATAGCCCTTAACTTTCCAAACTTCGCCTCAGCCCCAGAAATGCTCAGTAGAAACAACAGGATTGTAGGCCAGTGCTGGCAAAGTAATTTGCGCTGGCTGCTGCACATAACAGGTGTTAATAAATTACATTTACACAGAAAAGGATGGCGAGGTAATACTTCATTCTGCATCATTCACAAATCACTTTCTCAGACTCAGGCACCCTGCAGTGCAGCAGAATTTGTGTGAGAGGAGGCAAGCATGCACAGAAACACATTTGAATGACTATAGAGAAGAAGCAAAAAAATAAATGTGATAACAAGGGGGGTGGGCAGAGATGAAATGGCTCCTATGCCACTGAAAAGTTTACGTTTTTATAGGCAAACAGATTTTTATGTTTTCCAATAGTCATTAAAATACCACAGCGAAAATAAAACTTCAGGATCGTAGAAACTGTCATATATTGAATCAGACTACTGCTCCGTCTTAATTCAGTATTGTCTACTCAGACTGGCAGACTCCAGGGTTTCAGAAAGAAGTAATGCTGTGGATTGTACCTGAGACCTTTTTCATGCAAAGAATGTGCTCCGAATGATTGCATCAGCACAGTAGGTCATAGGAGCCATTAGTAGAATTTCCACATGGGTGAGAGTGTTCCTAAATAAGGTAAAAAGGTAAAGGAACCCTGGGCGGTTAAGTCCAGTCAAAGGCGACTATGGGGTTGCAGCACTCATCTCGTTTGCAGGCTGAGAGAGCCAGCATTTTTCCACAGGCAGCTTTCCAGGTCATGTGGCCAGCATGACTCAACCGCTTCTGGCGCAACCGATCACTGTGACGGAAACCAGTGCACACAGAAATGCTGTTTACGGTACCTATTTATCTACTTGCACTGGTGTGCTTTTGAACTGCTGGGCTGACAGGAGCTGGGACAGAGTAACAGGAGTTAACCCCATCACAGGGATTCGAACCACCAACCTTCTGATCAGCAAGCCCAAGAGACTTAGTGGATTAGACCACAGCGCCACCCACATCCCAAGTAGTCCTCCTGAATTGGGGCCAGGATCCATCTCCAGCCTCACCAGCAATGAAAGACAATAATGGGCCGTACTCCACAAAAGCTGTTCTGTGTCCTGGCTACAATATGGCTACACCAAGAATGGTCATTGAGCCAAAGTGGTAGTGCCTGCCAGAATGGTGATGGGAAGTGGGGTTCCAAATGGCATGCATAGCTTTATGTTTAATGTTAGCCTTCTTCCATATTGCAATATAAAGTTCACTCATGGCTAAAGCCCACTATTTGATAGGAAGTTATGATTCACAAATTGAAAGATTTGGACCTGGGGTAACTGTGTCTGAATATACGTTAGTAAAGTTACCTTAGTGACTTATGGATCATACATTTTATGACCTATGAAGCAAACCATTGTGAAACCTGAAGAACTGTGTGGTTTTCTGATACCGCGGGACATAATTTGTACTTTGCAAATGAAATCCTCTGGATAAAGGTAACCAAGCTTCATTTGTAATATCTAACATCCATGACTTGATCTAAAGAACCACAGATGGAAGGCAGGAAAAATGGACTTTTTCCATTCACTACTTCTTACAGCTTCCTGTACACCTTCAAAGTTCTTCCAGGGTGTGAGAAGACCCTCCTAAACAGTGTGAGATAGGTCACAGTCAGGCACGCAGAAGGATCAGTCAAAATCAGATAGTGGCACCTTTCACCGTTACCTCCAGTGTGGTCCAGATATGTCTGAAGTGTACCTTTTTTACCTTACACAATAATTGGACTAGGGTTTCCTGTGTCATCTGCTTTTTAAACAGATATTTTATTAGTGTAAGCCTCCTCATCTGTTGAGGAATTTATGAGGTTATTGTGCAGTGTTTTTTATTCTGCAGTTTGTTACTTTTCAAAGAAGTAATGTAAGCAGGTCTGCAATTATTTTTAGTCACAAAGGGTAAGAAGTAAACAAACCAACTATGGTTTCGCACTGCAGTTGCATGGTACAGGTTTGGTTTGCAAGAAAATGATAGGCTTTGTTCCACTCTGTATGGAAGGGATTTGCACCAAACATCAATGCATAGCACTCTCCTTGTTCTAAATACTCAGCTGCAAGCTTATTCAGTTTGCTACCTATGTCTTGGATGTATAGATTTGGAAAACCAGCTCCTATGTGATATGGGTTGAATCTACTGCTAAAATGGAGAACTAGGCTTGGCATGATTAGCTGTACAATTAGTTATCAACTCCTTTTCTTCTTGGAGTCTGAACAATCTATCCATCACGCATCTTACTTTTGTATTGTTTGTTGACCTTCTCTTGATCTCCAAATTAATTAGACTTTAGTTGCCAACTCCTGAAGGCTGGGCATCTATTCAGGTGTGTTGTCTTTTGAAATGTGATCAATGCTGACAGGATTTATCTCAAACAAAATGTAGGACAACAGATATGCCTGGTGTAATTCCCATGAAATAAACCCTGTTACACCTTGGTGGGATTTGGTCCAATGTATGAATGCAATATATTGTGTAATAAATGAATGAATACAGCTTTATGAGATGCCATATTTTGCCATGATATAAAAATATCTTGTAATAGGGTGACAGACTTTATTACCTTCCATAAAGATTTAGGGCCTTCTCCAGTGAACATCCTGTTAGCTGTGTAAATTAATGTTGAGTCATCCTAGTGAGAAGACTCAATTACCTTCAATATTGAAATTTAGAATACCATTCAGGAGAGAAAAGGAAAGGGATGGACGTCAAGCCAGCAAGGGGACAATAAAGAGAAGGAGAGAGGTTTTATGATGCATATTGAGTCAATAATGTATTTAAAGTCCAGAAAACCCACAAAGCCATTCAAAATATGGGCCTAAGTTTCCAAAAGAACCAAGCACCCTCAAGGGGAAATGGGCATTAGTAATAGTTCAAGTCCTGTTTATTCAGCGATGTGGAGGAAAGAAGTGCTTAGCCAAAAAGAAGAAAAGAAAAAGAAATCCGTGTAGCACCTAAAAGGGAGTGGTTTGCAAATCTAGGAGGGATAGCAAGAACGGGGAGGGGAGGAAACCAACTGTGGATTTGGATGCATGAAAAGGATGATCATGGGTTAAGCATGTGCTCAGAAATGTTGCTGGCCTTTGGGAGGAAACAAAGAACTCAGTGGCCAGAGAAAGGCACACTGTGCATGTGCTGCAGTACTTTCATACCTGGAAACGGGGGGAGAGAGCTAGAGAGTCCATGCGGCTCATGAGGAGACCCTCCCTGGAGTCTAAAAAGAAAATGTCATTGAGGGTGAAGGAAGCCCTGAAGAGGCCGCAGACACAGCGGGGCTTTGTTTATGCTGCTCAGCCTCCCCGCCTAACAGCTCTTGTGTAGGGTAGCGCAGCAGCTGCTTTCCTGCGCATGCTCCAGCCTCCTGCCAGCACCAGAGCATCAACTCTACTTATGGATATTTTTGGATACAGTATTTTCAGTTTGGATAGAAGAGAAAATGGTAAAGAAGGCACTTAAAGGGTGGTTAGAGGGTGCACCCAACTTTACATGATTTCACTTATGCACATAGTATCCTGGAACATAACCCCAACATAAGTGGGGAGTTGTCTGTACGTTTAGGGTTGTTGGCCAAATACTGAATCCTCACAAAAGAAGATGCACACCCAAAACAAAATGTGAATCCTTACGTTTTGTTTTATGTTCATGCATTACGATTTGCACTAGATTTTAAGAGTTTTGGACTGAAGGTTTTTTTACTGTTACTGCTATTTTGAAAGATAGCAGGTCCCCATCACCACCACTGGTGCTCCTCACTGCCACTAGAGGTTGGCAGAGGGGGAGACTGCATTCTACCCTAACCCCGCCATCAGTATCGGCTTTAAAGGTTGCCTAAAATATTTTAAGGGTTGTATTAAAAGCAGTGCTAAGTTCCACTTGCACAATTGGATTTCCCCTTCTCCTCCTACAGTGCAGTCCCTAAATGTGTCCCATGGATTCTCCCAACCCCCCAGAGCAGATCTGGGGAGGTGCAAAATTATAGTTTGGGAAAGAAAGGGGGAAACCCCATAGCACATGCAGAAACTGTTGCGCTGATAGGATACATACATACAGCTCTAGATAAATACCATAAAATTGTGGGGGGCATGTTTGAGAATTAACAAGCACTTCATTATAATCAAATATCCCTCTCTGCTTGTTTCTCAATTCTACAGAATATGCACAATTTTTTTAAAAAAAGATAAATGGGAAGAACACTGATTTGCTCAATATAACAGCTCCCAGTAACAGCCACAAAATGCCTTTCATTCATAATTATTCCTGAAAACAATCTGGTTTGGAGAAAGAAAATGATATGGCACTCTTTGTCCAGATGAGCAAAGAGGGAATTGCACTAGATGGCAGCTAGACAGTTGTTCTGTATGGAGATTCTCTTAGGGGAGTCGAAGATGATTTCAGCTAATTAAAGAAAGCTAAATTACATCTTGTGTACTGACCATATGGACGGCGAAACACAAGCCCTGATTGACCAGTGAAAATCCTGTCACTTGGCTATGCTAAAAGGGATGTCATTCAGCAATATACTGGAAGCATTCATTATGCTAATTTGGATAAATAGATGGAGGGAAACATCCCTGACGCATTTCTCTTTGCAGACAGGTGTGACAATGGGAAACCTTATCAGGCGAGCAGTACAGCTTTTAGAGGATGCTTTCTAGAAGAGAGAGGAAGGCATTAAGGGCAGCAGAATGGTAATTTGAGAGGTAATTTGATTTTGTGAACTCCATGTGACTTTTGAAACTCCGCATGAAATTTTGATGAGTGTCCACAGCTAATCTGGGAGGTCAGGCAGGCATGCTACCTGCTGAATGTCCTTTCTTTCCTACAGGCTCAAGATACATTCAATCAAGGTGTGTGTTTCTCGTTGAATTGCAACCTAATACCTAAAATAATGTTTGAGGCAGTGTGCATTAACATTTGTCAACTTTAATTTGTCACCGCTTTATGCACAAGCAGTCTGAAGAAGTGATTTGGTTACAATCTATACCCTTGATTCTTTCAGGAGGGGGAAAAATAAAACAGAGAGGTTTCGGGAAAGATAAAGGGAGTGGAAAGGAGGCATGGGGGGAAGTAATAAAAGAGTTGCAAGCTAAATGACTAAAGGATTTGAGGGAGAGAGAAGTATGGCTGCAAAAGTTAATGCAAAAAAAATAATGAAAGAGATCTGATGACTAAGCACTGCATGAGTTTGTTCAAAGAATGCTGTAGGATTTAGAAAGAGAGGTGAATTCAATCAGCAAAGGAGAATCTTTTCGCAGTAAGAGTTCCAGAGAGTCTTCCTCAGCAGAGGTATGTTTTGATAATTGCTTAAGACTTTTTCTAAGCAGTAGCGGGAACTTTTTTAAAAAGAGAGAGTGAGAGAAAGGAATTGCATTATAAAGTTAAACACATTATTCTTCAGCATGCTATTACAGTTTATGCAAGAACCACTTTAATCTGTTCTGTGCTCTTGCTTGCACCATTTTGGAAAAAGGAAATTGAATGCAGGACCCTTTACTTTCATCCCTCCATTCATTCCATTGTCTGTTTTTGTCTGTACTTTCCACTAAGAAGAAATGTTTGTTCTTTTCTTTTCTTTCCCTTTTTTTGGTAAATAAAATATCATTGTTATTAGGATTAGATAAAAATAGTCATTTTTTATTTACTTCTGTTCTCAACAAAATTTGCAGAAATGTACCGATATGCTACATCACCAGTACAATTAACTATGCCTTCCTTTCAGTGTGCTGTGATACAGCCTTGATACACACATCAGTCAACAACCTGAGTTTTACTCCATAAAGAATCCACATATTTGTCTTACCATAGATGGCATTTTCAGCCCTTCTTTATGTACGCAGAATATGCCGCTCATTGAAAAGATCTCAACAAATAGTCCATAATAATGTTAAATAATGAAATTGTGGCCTTACTCCCTCTTTCCCAACTATTTTATTCGGATATATCATTCCAGGTTTTCACAGTTAAATATATCCATATAGTGTTTTTAGAACATACATTTGTTGTAACCTACCAGAGAACTTTAGGTTACAGGGTGGTATACGAACATTGTTAATAAATCCTAAGCACACTTATTTGAAAGGAAGTTCAGCTTAACACAGTGGTGCTTACTTCTGTGTAAAACCTCTGAGTAAATGCAGATTACTGGGTTGTAAGTTGTGATTTAGGATCAGTCTGGAGCCTCACATACACTGAGATTTCCTAGGTGTGCAGAAGTTGCCTTATCCCTAGCCAGACCATTGATTCGTCTAGCTCAGTCTAGACTGACTAGTCTAGACTTGAGAGCAGCAGCTCTCAAGAGATTTAGACCAGCATCTTTTTCAGCCCTCTCTAGAGATGCCAAGTGTCAAACCTGGGAACGTCTGCATGCAAATCATCAGCTCTACCACTGAGCTATCGCCCTTCCTTTGAGGATAAGAAAAGAAAAGTGAATGCATGCATCAAAATCGTTACAGCCCCAACAAATCACAGTGTTTGGAGAGATTGTTTCTGCAGCAAGAGAGAAACACTTCTACAGTTTCCCTGTTTCTTCCTTTGGGCCAAATATTGATTTTAAAAATCCAAGCACAAGGGGAAAAAAACAGGAAGAATCATTACCTTTGTCCGTGTCAGTGAATGAAATGTGCATACCAGACAATAATATATATTATTTTCCGACCCCCCCCCCCTGAATCTGCGGTTAGAAAAAAAGCATTTCATGAGTGCGTATTGCACTCTCTGATTCATTCTCTCTTAATTAAAACAAACGTACAAAGCAACACGAAAAAAGCTTACTAAACAGTCCATATGTACAAGGGACAAAAAGCAACTCTTCTTCTCTTTTGTTTTGGCAAGAAAATCATTAATACATGTGGTGTAGTTTGGATAGCAAACACTGCATTTTCATTATAAATTCTTTAGGAGTTAAGCTACACAGTAACATAGAGTTTGTTGCCTTTGATTTCTTCAGCAAGCCTCTGAATCGTTCCACCTTTGTTTCAAAAATAATTTGCAAGGCCTTTTTTCTTGGACATAATAGAAAAAGCTGGATTAATATTTCACTAATTATAAGCACTGAACTGAAGAAAAAATAGGCATGCAAAGCTAGCATTTAACAAATTCTAACATCATTACGTTGAACTGAAGGCATTATACAACTGTGACTTGTGTATAATTAAAATAAAGCTCCTTCACCCTGGTCTCAGCAGAGTTTGCAAATTCTTGCAGTGAATTTTTAAACACCCAGCTAAAAATATGCAGTCAGTTTGGATGCTATAAAACGGTGAAGTTCAAGTCAAAACTAGAAACCATGCAAATTTCAATGACATCCCACATAAAAATGCATATTTCATGACAGCTCACCTAGAAGTAGACATTCCATGATTAAATATATGTATTTTGCTTGTGGAGAAAAATAAGATTGTGGCACTGAGAAATCTGGGATGACCATAAATTGAATATATATATATATATATATATATTTGCTTTCGTCCTAATCTACAAAAAACCTGATGGCTCCCTAGGACACACTATCTACCAGAAAAAAACACACACCAACCGCTACTTACATGCACAATCACACCACCACCCTGCACAAATAAACTCCGTAGCCAAGACTCTCATCTCCAGAACCAAACGCCTGGCTGACAAAGACCACTTGACAACTGAGTTACAGAATCTCTCAAATGTGTTAATTGCCAATGGATACCAGCAAAACAGGATTACGAAGCTAATCCAAAAGGAAACACCCCCCAAAAACCAAGACACAGAAGAAAACAATGGCATGGCCCTCCTTCCTTATATCAAGGGCACTACAGATAAAATTAGCAAAATCCTCCATAAACACAATATCAAAACAGCCTTTTGCACCAACCAAAAAATAGCCAATATCCTCAGAAACCCCAAGGATAAAATCCAGTTGGAAAACCAAGGGATCTATGAAATACCCTGCAAAGTCTGCCCAGCCACGTACATTGGACAAACAAACAGACGAATAAATGCACGTATCGCAGAACACAAGAATGCCGTCAAAAAAGAAGAAAAAACTTCCTCTCTTTTCCAACACATGAAAGAAACAGGACACGAAATTAATTTTGCAGATTCCAAATTGCTCTTTAACACGGAACATCACCACAAGAGAATAATCATGGAAGCCATCGAGATAGAGAAACACCCTCACAACATGAACAAGCGTGACGACACATCCCGCTTGCCAGACATCTGGAAATTAGCCCTCCCCACAAAAACTGACACCAGATCCAGAGGCACACAGAACGCCAACACCAATCAACCACACCAGACCCAAACCCAGACCCTCTCCACAGATGAATTACTGACACCATCCAGTAGCCAATCCATGGTGGCACCTCCGGATGCTGCACCCCCCTGCAATCCCTACACAGATCTGGCTGACACAAGCCACAAAACCACAGCTCGCCCCTATACACGAAGCCAAGCCAAAGCACAACTAAGTGCAATACAGCCATCTTCTCAGGAAAACTCTTCACAAAGTTCAAGAGGTCAAGACACAAAGACTTTAGCAACTAATCCACACCTAATGACCCACCTAAGTGGTACTCAGGATATCACTCAAGAAATCACTCAAGGTATCTCTCAAGTAATTAAGGAACAAAAGAAGAAAAGGCACACTAGCCTGGGAACTTCCTCTCTGCCCAGAACATTGGAGGCTAGACACCACACCCCCTCTACAGTATTTATAGGAACTCAAACATTGAGATCCCGCTCTGTTCCAGTAACAAGAAGCCGAAAGCACCAGCCTGAAGATGACGAGTGAGACCTCGTCGAAACGTCGCCTAGACACCCCAACTTTTACACGGGAAGACACCCGAGGACACCAAAACCTGCATATATATATATATATATATATATATATATATATATATATATATATATATTTGTGCCCCTTGAGACCTGTATATGCTATTCTTCTACATTTGTAATCTTCCCAGTAGATAATTTCTTAAAATATGGATGCTGTGGTTGACTTAAAACCATTTGCCATCACCCAATTCACATCACAGGGCTAAGAACCAAGGTGTCCTGACGGGGAAGAGAAAGAGAGAGAGTTGGTCTACCATCTGTAATGTTTCTGGGTTCATAGTGGAGGTGTTGAAATGGTCCCTCCATGTGCTGTTGAACTCCATCCCTCACCAGCCCCAGTTGATGGTCATGGATTATTGGAAATTCTGGTTGGCTGCTGTGGGAAAGAGGATGCAGGTCTAAACAAACATTTGGTCTGATCCAGCATGACTCTTCTTAACGCTCTTCTGACTGTAAGCCCGCTAGCTAGTGCCATTTCTGTATTGTTGCCCCTAAAACAGGTGCTGAGTGACCATAGCAACTTCCAGTACATTTTTTTTATAAAAAAAAATGGGAACCACAGTTGGGACATGTTAGGAGAAAGCAAGAAACTAAGCCAGGAAATGCCACAATGGTGACCACTTGACATTATTGGTCCCATCAGGCCCAGCCACCATCATCAGTGGTCAGGGGTGGTGGCAAGTATATTCCATTAACACCCGGAGGTCACCACAAAGGCTTCTAATGAACTAGATATCCTCTCAAGGCTCTTATTTCCATCTGGAACTCACTGGAACTCAGTTCCGACACCTCTCAGGTGGGCGCCATTGCCATTATAAGAGAACAAGGGTGAGTTCATGGTGAGTTCCACCACCTTTTTCTAGAAAAAATAGCACTGCATACTATATTATACCATATAGAAAATGCCTCAGAGAGCATGTTTGGGGTACTAGCAGTGTCTACTGTTTAAGGCTTATCAGCACTGACAGGGTGCACCATTTGCAAACAAACAATCAGGAGTTAACCAATTGTTCCTTTGTGGTCACGTCCATGACTGACATCAGGTGTGGAGCAGGTGGGTATAGATTGTGGAGAAAGCTTCATGAGCCAAACTGGAATTTATTCCAGGCCTATTTAGCTAATTTATGCTATAACTTAAATATTTATTGCCAGGGAGAAGAGAATTTTATGTCGAACAAGGTTAGACTTTGGAACTGTGTAACTAATATAACCAGCCACTTATTTTTGTTTGTTTGTTTTTGTTTTGTTACTTTTTTATTATTAAAGATTTCTTAGTTTACAAAAATACGTGCATTGTCTCTTTTTTCAAGTTGTGTTTTCTACAGATTAGTTTCATTTGTTGTGAGACATTACTGTTGCGTAGAGTATAAGGTTGAGAAGAAAAGAGGGGGGAAGAGGGTTGGGTTGGGTTGGTAATGCTTCTATTCATCTACTTAGTGTATGTGTGGAGTTTTGTGTCAGCGTCACTTATGAGGGTTCTCTTTCTGTTCGGTTGTTATATTTCCTTAGTGATGAGAGAAGTTAGGAGTGGCCTAGGGTTTGGTTGGTTGTCTTTGGTTGGGTGTGGTATGATTTCAATCAGCCATGTTATGAGTAAAATAATATCAAAAGATTAACAAAGGGAAATATACCAGAAAGGGGGGGGGAGACAGAGAGAGAGAGCCAGCATGGTGTAGTGGTCAAGAGTGGTGGACTCGTATTCTGGTGAACCGGGTTCACTTCCCCGCTCCTCCACATGCAGCTGCTGGGTGACCTTGGGCTAGTTACACTTCTCTGAAGTCTCTCAGCCTCACTCACCTCACAGAGTGTTTGTTGTGGGGGAGGAAGGGAAAAGAGATTGTTAGCAGCATTGAGACTCTTTAAGGGGAGTGAAAGGCAGAATATCAAGTCCAAACTCCTCAAGCTCCTCCTCCTCCTCCTCTTCTTCTTCTTCCTCCTTCTCCTCTTCCTCCTCCTCCTCTTCTTCTGTATCTATATATCTAGCATGCACACAGAAAATCAATGTCTTCTATTTTTTAGATAACAGACTTACAACTGAAAACAAGTTTGGGTAGTTTTACTTTTTAATAGCCATCTTACTTTGGGTTGAAACTACTCAACTGTAAAAGGTAAATCTGTGAATCACTGGGTAAGTAGCTTCACATTAAGGTCTGATTGTGATCCTCTGGGTAGGGCAGTTCCATGTCACATCTAATCCCTGTCTTCTGGCCACACTGCGCAAAAAGCAACATGCCAAGATTAAATCATATACTACTTCAAGCCTGTGAAGTAATGTGCTACCCAATCAATCTAGACACCTGAATCTCATTTTCAGGATGCCAAAGGTTCTTTCAGTGATGGATCTCCTGGCTAGATGCATTGCATTATAATTTTCCTCTGAGGAAACAGAGGGATTAGCAACAGGATTCATGAACCATGCCCTTAAGGAATGTCTCCTGGAACATAAAAGTATTTTATTCATATGAAGGCCTGTCCTGAATAGTAATTGAGATAATGATAATAATGATGACAAATAATGTAATTATGCACTATATTTAGCCAGAAGTCTCACTCACTGAAGCAATCTGTTCTGAAACTCAAGTGCCAGCTCATATCTCCCGAGAATGCCTCGCAATTATATGGGTTTCCTGGGACCATCTCTCTTGTACAGAACAATATTGCATGTTTATTGAGCTCAGGACCATTTTGTTTTCCTGGAAGCCTTCTCTTCATCCTACTGGGCCATATAAATGTGTTTAATAATTTGACTCCGCTCAAACTCTTTTATAGCTGTCATCACTGTACCCTCTGGGGTCTTGAAGATGGACCCAATCCATCATCCCTGCCAGATCCTTCAGAGTTTCTCAAAAGCTGCAGGCTACTCTGTTCCAGATTTTACACTACTCTAGAAAACCAGAGAGTACTCTTTGAAGAATGAGTGTATGGTTTGGCTATGTTTGTTTTTATATATGACCCACTTTTCCATGGGAAAACTCTCAATGCACCTTACATTGAGAGATGTTAAAATGCCAATCAAATATAACAAATTACAACACTTTATTTTCACTTACCATTGAACTCAATGGGACTTAGAAATAAGACCCTCCACGTGTCCCTATTTTCCAGACAGTCCTGGATTTACAGAAGCTGTCCTGGTTTCTGATTTGATCCTGGAATGGCCCACATTTCTTTAGAATGTCCCTATTTTCATCAGATAAATGTTGGAGGGTATGGCATTATGCGACCCCCTAAGCCAAGGAATAAGTAACTATACAACCTTTAGAAGACCCCTGAAGGCAGCCTTGTATAGGGAAGTTTTTTATGCTTTATGCTTTATTATGTTTTTATATATGTTGGAAGACACCCAGAGTGACTGGGACAAATTATTTTTATTATGGAATAGGACGTCCCTATTTTCATCAGAGATATGTTGGAAGGTATGCATGTATAAGGGACACGGGTGGCACTGTATAAGGGGACGCAGGTGGCAAGGATTTCTGCTTGCACAACGGAACATTATCCCCCCCCTTTTGGGGTTCCCCCAACACTTTGGAGCAGATCTGGGGAGGGTTCACAGGATAGGGTAGGTCCTGCTGTACAAGCAGAAATACTTGCATTGACAGGATGTGTTAGTTGAATGCCATCCCATATGTTTTAGAATAGTAAATATTGACAGGTAGCTTAAATACAGCTGAGGTGCCTATTTTTGGATACAAATTTATTTATTTCTAAAGCTTCTGACTTGCCTTTCCAGCCCCCTTGGAACATTCAGAGTGATGTACGAAAAATTTAAAATCAATATAATAAACTTTGCATCCAGCTCCTGAAGAACTAGATGCCCAGTTTAAGGAACTGAAGCCAAGTCCCCAACTTTTGTAATATTTTAGCTCTCAGTAGAGCTACAGCAAGTACGTATGAATTTGTTCTAACCTGTTGACGAATACTGATAACATCACAGGCCACCTAATCTGAAAAAAGACATTCCTGTTCAACCTTGACTAATATCAGTCCAAAAACGAGACAGCAAAGACAGCACAAAATAATCCAAAACACCTAACCGGAGACAGACTATAACAAAGTATAGTTGGCAGGCACACGGAATAATGCATGATGTCAACAAATCCTGTCAACCAAGTAAACAGTTAGGACTGGCATCAAATTGGAACTAAGGGAGCTGGCTTTGGCTTTTTTGCGATACAACCAATCCAATCTCCAAACCGATTAAAAAAAGTCTTTTAAAAATCATAAGACTGAAGAGACAAGCAAGCAATGGTCAGAGAGATAAGAGCCAAATCAATCAAGGGAAATATCTCTAAGCTGGAAGGTAGACTTCAGCAGACACACTACTAGCCCAAGATATATTGCAAGATTTCCCTCCGCTCCAATGTACCAAATTCTCCTTTCCCAAAATGGCTTCCTGTGCTAAAGCTAGGAGAACAAACTCCTAACAATAAAATGCAAAATAAATGTTATTTATGTTAATTCATTTCATTTATATCCCTCCATTCCTCCCAAAGGAAGCCAGGGTGGCATACTGTGGAATGGATGACTGTCAAGGCAATCAAAATAAATTAAAAAATTGTCCAGTAACATCTTACAGACCAACTAAGTTTGTTCTGGGTATAAGCTTTCTTGTGCACGCACACTTCTTCAGATACACATGTTAATGCAATGTAATCCTCTGAGGAAAGATTTCAAAGGTTAGTGAAACAGCTAGTATGAGGAAGCATGTTTTTTAGGTTTATGTTCTTTTCACTGTATTTTACTCATCCTTTGTTTGCTCAGTAGATTCTACTTGCTTTTGTAAACAATTTCAGGAATGGAACATAACAGCCTTGCATTATTTATCAGCTGGGTTATCTCTGCAATTATTCAGAAATTATGTTTAAATAACTTTACCCTTGATGGGCAGAGCAGGGGTTCCAATGAAGAACTGAAGTATAGAAGATTAATATTGATTATTATTATTTTTGTAAGGTTCTCTAACAGCAGCTGGCTTTCATTTTTGTGCTTTTATAACTATTTCACTTGGTTTGTATGTCACATTAACTGTGATGTGGTTATGATAGTTAAAATCCAGGGCAACAATTAAGGACTTGCCTTATATCAGTTATAATGTATCTATGTAACATTTCTTGAATAAAATGCAATGCATGATTCAAGCTTATCCCGTAATTTTCTATGTTTCCTACCTGGGTCTAGTTAATGGGGTCACACTTGTATACTCCCAAGTGGATGAAGGAGATCGAAGATGAAGACCATATGCCGTGAAAGACAAATGGGCTGCATGATATTATCAGTTCCCCTCAGAAAGCCAGGCCCACTTCTCCCTTTACTTTTGCTATTTTTTTTTGAGTTGCTCTTTCTCCCTAAATCCCAGAACAAAAGCTTCTACTCACAGTCGACCAGTTTGCCCATAATGCCAGGTCAAACCATGACTAAGTGTGAACACGTAAGCCTTTGGGTACTTGACAGACCATGTTTACAACTTGTGGTTTGCCTAGGTTCAGATGCAATGCTAACCCAAACCATAGTTTAGCTTGAGGTGTTTAAGAAGCAAGAGACCTGGAAGAGGAGTGAAGTGACTGCAATTTTTACTGTGAGCGTCTGCGCAATCATGTGTCCCTGTTTAGCCAAGCGTTGGTTTAGTGTGAACATGTGAACCATGCCAATTTGTGTGGTAAAAGTTATCAGTGTGATACAAAGAGTGGAAGAAGATAGTACAGAAAGCAATTGTTACCATCAATGTTCTTAGTCAATGGCTAGTCAACAAAGTCAATGGCTAGTCTATAAAGGTATAATTGTGTGTATCACATATAAAATTCATACATATAAATGCAGGTGATTAAGGAAAGCAAAAGCCCTGAGAATACATATTTTTTAAAATGCCATGGTTGAAAATCATACGGAATAAAGGGAATGAACAACTCATGTGTTTCAACTATTATAACATTGCTCTTGTAGTAACAACAAAATCAACCTAATTGTCAAGAGTGGTTGACAAATGAATTGGCAAGAAAATGAACTGGGTCTCTGAGCCAGGTTTTCTCCCAGAAGAGGAAAAGAATGAATCTATTTCTTCAATCTCTTTGAGGAAAGCCAAGCAAATAAGATGTAAGAGAGTAATCTGATATTTCACAAGTCAAAACTGGTCTATCAGATGCAGAAAGTAATCTATTAAGATCCTAAATAAATACTCAGCAGTATCTGTTCAGACATGCCACCATCATGAAGAATATTCCTATGGTCAGTGGAGTTCATTGTTTCCATATTGATAGCTTGTATAAAAACATTCTGGGAGCAAACTGAATCATTTTATAAAGAGATAGAAGTTTATGGATTTCAGATTTGTTGTATCAAGAGTCATGATAAATTAACATTGGCCTTGATCCAGAACCCAACTGTGCAGGGCTCAATAAATGCACAAAGAGGCTGCCCTGTTCGGGTATCTTGCTCTTTCCAATGTCACCATCTTAGCCTGGAAAAAAAAGTGTCAGTAACCCTAAGCAAAGAACTGAAAGCCACATTCTGCAGCTGAGATCCTACGAATGAATTCTTTTCACATAGTAGTGGTATTTATGAAACATCTAACACAAAAAACACAACTTACAGCAATAAAATGACCAATTGTGTGTGTGTGTGTGTGTGTGTGTGTGTGTGTGTGTGTGTGTGTACATTTTATGCTTTGATTACTTCATCAAGAGGCAACTTTATTACTCACTTTTATGATTGTGGGAGGTGGTTTCATTTGACGTCGCCAAGAAGCTTCTAGGGAGTCATTGCAAATGGGCATAATGTAGAAATAGGTGAAAGCAAGTTGCTATAAGGCTATAACATAAAAAGGAATGGGTATTGGGCTAAAGCCTCCAGCCCTTCCTATCTCAGATTAATTTCTCTGCGCTGCAGTCATATGATATCCAGTGAATTTGATACAAGTCTACGAAATGTATGCTAGATAATTTGTGTATTTGTTTCAATCATTGATTTAATTCTGTTATTTATCTTTTGTAGCACATCACTCTGAGCTTTGCTGAAGGAAGGGTGATTCGTAAACATGAATAGTAATCAATCATCATCATCACATGGAGAACTGTAGCTCCTGGCCACTCAATTACCAGCCCTCTGAGCCCATCTTGTCTAAGTTCAGAGAGCTGTTTGTGCACACACATGCTTATGCAACATTTGACTCACAATTATCTTCAGAGGACTTAATAAATATTAATGAATCAATGTTCATAATGCTACTGAGATCTAAGACAGGATTGTGTGTAGTATGCTTCCCCTGTGTCCAAAAAAAGGTTTTTTTAAAGAAATCCCACAACACTCCATGCTATCGATATACCCGCAGGCATATGCCCTAGTCTTTTATTTTAACACACCATCAGCTTTAACATTGTCAAAGGTTAGAACATGAATTAGTGTTTCTGCTAAGAGAATGACTTGTTTCTTATGTGGTGGAGTTAAATTGGATTTAACCATCAACCCTTCATATATAATGCATCTCATATCCCCTCCCCCTCAACACACGCTCTAAATTTAATTAAAATAACTGAAATGAAACTAGAGATAATTTGTTTTTTAAATAGACTGCCACATGCTCCATTTACATAAAACCCATTAGTTTGCATTAAATACAAATTAGCTGCTGATATGAATTAAATCACGTATAAATAGTTCAGAATAGCCTCAATTCTGCACATTTTAATTAATATAACAGTTAACCAGATTTATTTGTAAGGTAATCAAGACTCTTACTCATTCATCCTTCAACACAATAGGCCAGACAGTGAAGGGGTTGCCCGGTAACATTTGGCAGTTTTTAACAGCCACAACAGAGGCCCAGACGGCTGATGAATTCTATAATTTACAAAGAAATCTGAAGCAAAGCCAGGGAAAGTTGGTCTCGAAAGGTCCCAACAGAGGTGTTACCTTTTAACCTGGCAAATTATGAACAGCCTACCCATCCACTGCAACAGTCAGGGAATAGAAACAGGACAACAAGGGGGTTGTTACAGCCGCAGTAAAATCATGGGCATCTAATCACAATGTATTCACAATTACACACAGAGTTTGCCAACAGGACACGTCTATGTAATGGTCATTATAGTCTCTTATTTTCCTCCTCCACAGCCATTTCAATTTTCTGTATGAGATCTGCGTAACAAAAGAAATAATCACAAATAATACTATGAATCATATTTCAACAAAGTAGCATGCTCTTGCAAGCTTTGTTATTTTAAAAGCATACTTGAAGCTACTGTTTCCAGGTTTTTCTTCTCCAATGGACAATTTTGAAACTGGATGTACTGGCAGAACAGCTAAGATAAAATGAATCTATAAAGATTGTGAACATTTCAAAAGTCCCAATCATCTCAATGGAACATGGGATGCAATCCTCTACAGTGAATTCAACTGGGTTTATTTCTGAATATGCATGGATAGTGTCGCGCTGCTAATCATTGACCTATGTACTCCATTCTCTCTGAATTTGGTAAATCAGATCAGGCCTACATCTTCTTTTTTGGCAATCACTCGTAGCCGAGTAAGATTGTCTTCCATAAACACAGTTTTAACAATGGGTCTGTAAGTGACTGTGTAGGCCAATTCTGGATCCACACGTCCTTCCACAATGGGGACATTGGTTTCCGGGTGGGAGTTGATCACGATGTGGATTTGCCAAGCATGCCTTCCTCCTAGCACATTTCTCCCTTGCGTCCTGAGTTTGAGTGTCTTCAAAGCCCATTACACCTTTGGCAAAGGCTGTTCTCCAACTGGAACGCTCGTAGGCCAGTGTTTCCCAGTTGTCAGTGTTTATACTACATTTTTTAAGATTTGCCTTGAGACAGTCTTTAAACCTCTTTGGTTGACCACCAGCATTATGCTTACCATTTTTAAGTTCAGAATAGAGCAGTTGCTCTGGAAGACGATCATCGGGCATCTGCACAACATGACCACTCTAACAAAGTTGATGTTGAAGAACCATTGTTTCAACACTGGTGATCTTTGCTTCTTCCAGTACACTATTAGTTCGCCTGTCTTCCCAAGTGATGTGTAAAAATTTCTGGAGACACTGCTGATGGAATCTTTTGAGGAGTTGGAGACGGCGTTTATAAGTGGTCTATGTTTCACAAGCATATAGTAAGGTTGGTAGTACAATAGCTTTGTAAACAAGCATTTTGGTTTCCCTGCAAATGTCCTGGTCCTCAAACACTCTGCACTTCAATCAGGAGAAAGCTGCACTCTCAGAGCTCAGGCGATGCTGGATTTCAACATCAATGTTGGCCCTTGTGGAAAGATAACTGCCTAGGTAGGAGACGTGATCCACATTTTCCAACATTACCACTCTCAGAGCTCAGGCGATGCTGGATTTCAACATCAATGTTGGCCCTTGTGGAAAGATAACTGCCTAGGTAGGAGAAGTGATCCACATTTTCAAAAATTACACCGCTGAGTTGGATTTGTGGCACTGTAGAGGGGTTATTTTGTATTTGTTGGTGCAGCACATAGTGTGGAATTATCCCCTCAAGCCTCAGCATTTAGTACATCTGACACAGTATGAGAAAGTCACAACTGCACATACCTTTGCTTCCATTCCTGACCACAGTGACAAAGGCATCTGAAACCATTTCTATAATTTCCAAATTATGTGAAATGGGGATGGACACACCATTTTGTGCACACATGTTTTCAAACCAATGGAACATTCTTCATGTGCTTAGCTAAATTACCACACACATCATTGTTGGTTTTATCACAGATTCTATTCTAATAATATATAGAGTCTGGCTAAAACCATAAGAAATTGGTTCACAGGCAGACAGACGTTCCAGCTGCATCCCTACCACCAAATTCTCTGTTCCTTATACTGCAGGTTTACTCCCTATTTCTTCATTTTTGTTTCAAGTGACATCCATTGCAAAGTAATCAATCTTCACCTTTTCTTGATAAATCTGCATGAGTCATTCTATTAATCATTGCTGAAACAAGGATTCACAATCATTTTTTAATATCGCCAGGCATTTTGGTTCTGCAACGTTCATGAGATCAAAATCCAAGGGTTTTGTTGAATCTTTATATGTCCCCTTGCAGTGTTACTCAAACTTCAGTCCACAGCTGTTGTTGGACTACAACTCCCATCAGCCCTGACAACTGGTCCTGCTAGCTAGGCATCATGGGAATTGTAGTCCAACAACAGTTGGGGACCCAAGTTTGAGAAACACTGCATTGGAGCATGACTTAGGGGTTATCCATACTTCCTATTGTCCTGCTTCTTTCTCCTGGGGAAAACCACTCTTTAGTGCTCAGTTGGAGCAAATGGCAATTTGGGTTTTCTGCGTTCCAATGTTCCAATTTATCACAATTATCCTATGTTCCAATTCATCACTAAAGAGTGGGATTTCCTTGGGGGGAAAGCAAGGCATGGGGGAAACCATCCAGATCCATGCCTACAAGCAGAAAGCTGCGCAGAACAATGCTTTCTATGTGTGGGACATGGGGAAGTTTGGATGAGCCCTTACTTGTGCAAACATCTGGCCCAGGGGCAGTGGCCTCGGAGTTGACTTCCAGGGTATGGATTTCCCAAGGGTTTGCTGTGGGATTTGACAGATTTATCTGTCATCTGCTTCCCTTAGGAATGGGTGTTGCATGTACAGTATAAGTATATTTATTATTATTATTATTTAGTGTGTTGTGTATTATGTGGTTGTAGAATGTTGTAATTTATAAATGAGACATTGGTTGTAGACTGCTTGTGGATGGGAGCCAGGAGAAAGGTGAAAGAAAGGTTGCTTTGCATTCTTTGGCGTCTCATAGGTACTGTGATTTAGACTGGTGATTTCACTAATTGGGTTCTTTGATTTCTCTGCAGTTTATAATGAATGAACGTGAGCTCTCCATTTCTTTAAAGTCTTCAATTACTACATTTTCTATATTTTTAACATCAGTTATTTATTTATTTATTAGTAATTTTATTTATGAGCAATTCCCACAAGGTTGCACTTCCCTGAATTTTAAAACTGTGTATTTATAACTCTATCAACTATTTTAAGCTAGTTATTCAGTTCTCAGTAAGTATCTGCTAATATCAACTATTGCTTGGCTGCAGTCAGCATGTCTGGGAGATATGGTATTAAGGAAGGACAGGGCACCCAGTTTACAGTACCATCCCATCCCTCACCTGAATACCCCTCTCCACTTCTGACACATCCTGCACCCTCTCCCCAGCCTCTGAATGCTCAGACTCTTCCCATCCCGCGCTGCTACCTTGCAGGTGGCACAAAACCCCATAAATTGCTGCTCCTCTGAGTTGGCCTCTGGGTCCTGCTGCCTCTGCCATACACTTGTCAGAGCCCTGCCAGTCCCTGCCAGGAAATGGTATAAGATTCATGAATAGGATGCAGCACATATAAGAACTCTTTATTGAGCCTACTCTGCAGCAATGGAGATGGTGAAGAAGCAATACTTCTCTGTCGCAATTCTATCTTTGGAAAGCCATCCAAGAGTTTATTAAGCATTCTGAGACTTGTTCCAGCAGGAGTCGCACCATTTTCATTTAAACGCCAGATGGGTACCTGTTTGTTTGTTTATGTTGATAATAATAATAATAATAATAATAATAATAATAATAATAATAATAATAATAATTTATCTGTACCCCACCCATCTGGCTGGGTTTCCCCAGCCACTTTGGGCGGCTTCCAACAAAGATTAAGAATACATTAAAATGTCACACATTAAAAACTTCCCTAAACAGGGCTGCTTTTAGATGTCTTCTAAATGTCAGGTCATTGTTTATCTCTTTGACATCTGGTGGGAGGGCGTTCCACAGGGTGGGCACCACTACCGAGAAGGCCCTCTGCCTTGTTCCCTGTAGCTTTGCTTCTCGCAGTGAGGGAACCACCAGAAGAACCTCAGTGCTGGACCTCAGTGTCCTTTATTTGGATTTCTTGCGTAACGTGTTTCATCGGGTATGACCTCAAAAGGGTTTATATCATATAAATCTAAAATACAATTAAAAGTCAATAGTAAAATCAGTATAAAATACAAAAAAAAAGACAAGAGGCCAGCGGAGGGGGGGTTGAAACATGGCCTCCAAAGGCTTGGGGAAACAGACAATGCTTCACCATTCATCAGAAGCCTGTCACTGTCATGGCCATTCATGCCTCCAAGTGGGAAGGTGTGTCACAAGTGAGGTGCCACCACAGATAAAGCCCTGCTCCACAATCAGGGGCCCCTGACTCTTGTTCATCCTTCCCCAGTAATGGTGGGCACCCTCCCCAGACCCTGTGGATGCTTTCTCCACAGGAGGGACGGATGAAACCAGCATTCCCACCTTCCCATTCAGAGCTGCTAGATTCTGGTGAAGTGGGGAACAGGACGCATCTGTTCCATTGTGACAGCCCCCACTATCCGATCCTTCTCTTCACCTTCCACCCCAGGCTTGAGCCCGAAGGCACCTTGGGACTAATGACAGTGGCCCAGAAGTGTTCTTCTTCACTGTGGTCTACACTGTTACTGTAGCTCTGAAAGAGCTGCTAGAATGCATTTTCACAACAGAGCCAGACCTCCTTGACATGCAGGGTCACAGATTTGAACAATATTCTTTTGACACAATAAAACCGGCGGCATGTGTTATATGAGGAAACTGGTTTCGTTTTTGAAAAGGAGAATTTGGACTCTAAAGCCAGGAGATATTAGTGCTGTTATATCTTTGGCAGTGCTGACAGCAAGTGAAGTGGCACTAATGCAAAAATCTTACAACTGCTACATGAAATGAAGTCAAGGTTGCAGCTGTTCTCAATGATTCACGTAATTCAGATACTGCTCCTCTAACTACTCGATAGAATAAATCCCAGACTGGCTACACAGGACTTGTCAAGATATTGGCAACTAGACTTTCCTATCCTGAAGGTTCAGAGCACAAGATGAAATACATCAAATGCCTTCACTGCTTGGTAGGGTAGGAAGAAGGGAAATAGGTGTTGCGTATATTTTGCAGACAGAAGTTCCTGGGTTGAATATTTGGCATCTTTAGGCAGACTCAACACTGTGAGAGAGAAGTGAGATGAGCAAGCCAGCCAAACCAATTGCTTGGGTTTTTTTGCTCTTTTTTGTAAACTGCACCAAGGCCACATAGATAAGAAGTGGCTCATCCTCCCCACCAACACGTTGGGATTGTTCTGCCTGCCCATTTTGTCAGATCATCCCCTCCCCACAAAAAAAAACCCCACACCTCAATTGGGATTTGTAATTTTCAAGTTCATTTGAATTTAATCATTCTCTAAAAGCTACCTGATTAATCAATTAAAAGCATCTTTAGCCAATTGGCAGCCACGTCTTAGTCATCAATCACAAGAGAAACAAGTAGTGGGATAAAGATGT
The DNA here is from genome assembly GCF_964106915.1 of Podarcis gaigeae. Taxonomy (NCBI): domain Eukaryota; kingdom Metazoa; phylum Chordata; class Lepidosauria; order Squamata; family Lacertidae; genus Podarcis; species Podarcis gaigeae. The sequence goes on along the minus strand of NC_139687.1, from coordinate 24,327,569 downwards.
TGTGCTTCTAGGAAAGGGATTTCAGAAGACTATTTTAGGTGCCTCGTGAATTTTGTTTTTTGTAACATAGCTCACATTTTGCTGTGTTAGTAAGAGCAGTGTCATGTTCCATCATGATTTATCCCAATACATGACTGACAGGTTGAAGGTTTATCACAGTGAGGGAAGGAAGGAATGAAAGAGGGTAGGAAATGAGTATTTAAAATTTACAAAGAGCACGAATAAAGGGAAGCTGTGTATTCTGAGGTGCCTTTTAAAGCTATGTATTCTGTAGTGCCTTCACACAAAATGAAGCACAGCACTGAAAACGCCCCAAAAATGTGCAATGAGGATATTAAATTTCTCTCTCATTCCATTTTGTGTGTAGAGCAATACACTATTCTTACATCAAGCTCTGGTGTGTGTGTGTGTTTTTTAACTAGATCAAAATCAACACTCAACAGGAAGCAAAACATGTTCTTATTCCAAGGCAAAGTTCACAAACCAAAACACCTACTTCCGGCTTTGCAGCGTTCTTAATCCAAGTTGTTCATAAACTAAGCTGTTCTTAAACCAAGATACCACTGTATTAGCATTTTGGATCTGAAATAACCATGCATGTACATGGAACATGCCTCTAACACACATTGGTAACACACATAGGTAACACACATTGGTATGAACCTTAAAGGAGTAGCATGGAGCTGTTTCAATAAGTGCTTTTGCCGATGAGTGGGATTAAATCCTGCTGCCTTGGCTGCATGGTCCTGTTCTCTGTTGGGAACAGGGTGCATAGCTAAGGCAGGACTTAGCCCTGTTCTCCCACCCATCCACTGACATCACCAGTCAACTAATAGCCAGGTGGGTGCAATTGGGGGGGGGGGAATGACATAGCTTTGAAGAGTATTCCCACATGAAAGATTATAAACTGAATGCCATGCCCTTTCCTGATTTTGCACATCCCTCGCATCGCAAGCAACCTGAGAGTGTTTTGTATCATAATAGGGTCTATGCTGCAGCAGAGGTGGGCAGAGTGACCAGTGCTGCAGCACTGGGAGATGAGCCTAGGGGACACCACAGAGCATCACAACTCTGACATGGTGAATTGAGCAGAACGGAAGGCAAGAGGCAAGGGGGCATCAAATTTGGCCTCGCACAGGGCACCTCTGAAATTTGAAAGACAAAAGCCTTCCCCTGGCTGCAGAATCACCTGGAAGCCACAGCATTGGTCGGTCAGATTTACAGACTGGAGGCAGTGTTCAGACATGCAACATACTTGCTGCAGCAAAGCTTAGTTGTGCCTTAGTTGTGGAGTTTGTCCGTTCCAAAGTTCAACTTCAGCTCAATAACATATGGCAGCTGCAGGCACGTGCATTCAAACTTGGGCATACTCCAATCACATGTGAAATTGTAATGTCACTAAAGTTCCTCCTCACCTGGCTCAGAACATGTATTTATCCAGCTCATAATGTTCAGCTGCATTATAAAGTGAGTGCTATTTATCGCAAAGCACTTTTCCAGCTCTGTTTTCAGTCCAAGCCAATGTGACTCCCTCCCTGATGACTTGAATGCTGCAACAGAGCTTTATGGCACATAGAGAAACAATAAAGAAAGAGGGGGGGGCAGAGGCAAACACCATTAGAGAGCCTGCTGTAGCAGTACAATCTCTCTAGCACACATACACACACAAACACACCCAAAGGACCATATATCATAAACTTTCCTGTGGAAAGGATTCCAGAAAAGAGAGCGAGACAGGCAGTGAGCATCTCAGAGGCTACTCCTGTTGGACGTACATACATGCATACATTCCTTCATACCTGGATGGATGGATTGAATTTGCATACTGCCCTATACCTGCAGATCTCAGGGCAGTTACAACATAAAATCGCAATATAAAAACACAAAATACATAATAAAAACAAAAACAACCCAGTACACCCCCTACCCTCTTCCATTCACAGAGCTTTGCTATGATCAACTGCTTCTACAACCAATTAAAAACATTTTAAAAACAAAATTGGCAATATACTAATAAGCCATCAGAACACATTAACGTCTGGATAGGCTTGCTTCTACAAAAACATTTTAAGCTGGCGCTGAAGAGAATGCCATGAAGGTGCCTACCTAGTGTCAGCTGGTAGGGAATTGCCAAGTTTAGGTGTTGCCCCACTAAAATGACTGTTTCCTACAACAGCAGAATGAGTATTGTGTGGCACTCGCAAAAGCGCCACTTCTGCAGATCACAGTGGTCAAGTGGTCTCTACATATGATGGGGAAGGTGAGCCCACAAGTAAACTAGCCCCAAGCTCTTTGGGGTAATACATGCCCTGAACCTTGCCCAAATGTACACATTGTAAATATGGTAGATTAGCCAAATGTTAGTATGGTATGGTAGAGTTACCCAATGATAGCTTTTACACAGGTAAGACTAAACGGCCTTCTGTTAGTGTTAGAGACTTCAGAATCCAGACCAGAATGGAAAAATCCAGGCAGCAATATCTTTAAAAAAAGTTTTATTGACTTTGGTTTATTTGTCAGACAAGCAAAGCAAAGTGGGTACATTCAGCAAAAATGAGAGAATGCCCCCGAACACCAGGGACAGACAGTTTTTATACCCTTAGGCAAAGCAAAAATTCAGCCCCTTAAACATTCCCCTTTATGCATATTCATTAAAAGCTCTACCAATGAAAGAATTGATGGTGGCCTTTCGGTTCCAGGCTGCATTATCCACTAGGTGGCGCTGCGAGCTTATAAACTATTTGATCTAATTGCTGTTTCCAGTAAATGTTCCGGCCCCCTATTTCTCAGGAAAGGGGTCTTGTGGTTTTAACAGTTTCAGGCCTAAGTCTGCATTTAGAATCCTGCGGTGGGCAGACGTCCTGGGCAAACAGACAGTTTCTCAGAAAGAGCTCAACTACCATCAAAATCCCCTGACCGCATCCTCTTGCAAACTCGCTGTGTTGCAAAAATATTGTCTTTGCAAGCAGGGGCAAGCAGGGGAGAGAGAAATGTCTTTTTAGCTTTTAGTTTGCTTTCTAAGATGGCTTTCAGCTTATAAAATGGCTCCAGCCTGGCTCTCCAAAGTGGACCTCTGGTCTCCACTCCTTCATTAGCAGACAGGATGGGCCAACATAAAGGAGTTCCTAAGAAGGATAGAGTTTGCGGCTCCAACTCTGTATCAGTAGAAGACACATTGTAAAAATGTAAGCATTGTCCATCTAAGACCATTACAGTGGAACCTCGGGTTACATACACTTCAGGTTACATACGCTTCAGGATACAGACTCCGCTAACTCAGAAATAGTGCTTCAGGTTAAGAACTTTGCTTCAGGATGAGAACAGAAATCATGCTGTGGCAGCACGGCGGCAGCCCCCATTAGCTAAAATGGTGCTTCAGGTTAAGTACTGTTTCAGGTTGAGAACAGACCTCTGGAACAAATTAAGTACTTAACCCAAGGTACCACTGTAAACAGGGTGCTGTTTATTGCTCAGCTTTCTTCATCATGATGCAGTATTCCCAGAAAACCTGTCAGAGGGGCACGTAGATGTAGGACACAATTTGAAAGTGCACCTCTCTCATTCTAAGAACACCAGGGCCATTTTTTAAATGACAGCAACTGACCTGCTGTGCTTCCCCCCTCCCCTCCCCCCGAGAATCTAATCATTCCTCCTTTGCAGACACATTGCCCTTCATAAGATCTGGTGTCAGTTTTTCCTTGCTCTTTTGTGATAAGCGGAGTGAGATGGCTCAGTTGTCAGAGAGACAGAGCATCTGACACCATCAACGAGGGCGTCAGCCTGCCTTCTCCTATGCATAATGGAGGGAGACAAAAGACAAATAATGAGGAGATCGTTTGGGGGAAAGGACTAGATGGAAGATGCGTCCAGTCTGTTTTAAGTTAAGAATGCCTTTCTTTTAAAAAAAATCCAATCATCTACTCTTTCCAGTGATACTGAATTAGAAGTACAATGTAGGCCTCAATGTGTGAAACACACTGGTGTAACAAAGATTACCACCACCCAGGGCTGGCCCAAGACACACTTTTGCCTGAGACAAACCAGAAAAGGCTGTATCACCCGCCCGCCCCCAAATTGTAGTTTGTTTAAGAGTGTTGAGTTAGAGCATGGATAGGGAATATCAGGCTAATGGAGGCTGAATCTGGTCCTCCTCCCAGCTTTGAGCCTGCTGCCCTGGGGTAACTGCCTCACCTTGCCTCCTGAGCAGGCCAGCCCTGCCACCTTTCTTCTATTGGTGGCTGTTCCTGGTGATCAGGTAAGTTGTTGCCATGGGCAGAAGCGATGGTTTTATTTGCCATTGTAAACCACCTCAACTAGGAGTAGAGCAGTGGCATGCAAGAGTCAACAGCAAATGACCTTATGACCCATTCACCTTATCACCTCATCACCTGCTTCAGAGTAGGAGAATGCATTGAGCAGAAGTGTAGGGGGCACTGTCATAATGAAAAAAATACAGTCAGGGGCTTCAGCCCTCAGCTTTCTATATACCGTAGATTTGGAGGCTTGCTTTGATTCCAATCCTATTCCCATTCTACTAAGTTATTCACAGACTGTTGGTCCTCAGCTTAGAGAACATGATTTTCTGACAGATGCCAATGACATCACATCCACTCTGAATTCCTGGAAGCCCTCACTCATTGAAACTTTTAGATATGGGATGTTGGTTCCAGATCAGATTTGGTATACACTACCTCTAGGATCAGAGGTAAGATGCCTCTGAAAGCCAGCTGCTGGAGAACAGCAGGAGTAAGCTATTCCCCTGGTGTCCTGCATTTGATTGGCTAATGGGTTATGGAATGGCGGACTAGATCAACCATTGGTCTAGCAAGGGTCTTCTAAGTTTCCTTTAAAATGGACTTGAGGTTGTCATGACCAGCAATTCACATCGATTTCAGTGGGACTTAATCTGGATGCAGCCAGACCGAAGTCTCACAAGTACACTGAAGTACTTAAATGACTGTTTTGGATTTAACCCTTTATGAAACCAAACAAGGCCGGAGAAGTAGATGGGACCACGAATATTTCCCCTGCTGGTTTGTTCTCAAGATGTCCATTCATGTCAGATCACTCCTTGTGCAAGAGCTCCAGTGCTGGACTCTTGATTCTTTGAGGTTGACTGCCTGAACTTCCTTTGGCTTATGGCTTCCTCAGAACCCGTTTGCTTGAACAGCCCAAATATCAAAATAAGAAGTCTGCTCAGATTGGAAATGGCAGTTCTCCAGCCATTTCTTCCATGCTGTTTCTTCCATGCACAGGATATGAGAAATCCCTTTTCATCAAAGTAGCTGCAGCAATTTTCCACAAGTGCCTTCTTCAACATAAGTGGATGCCTCATGTGAGCCTGTATTTGCACTTAATCAGCTAACTGTAACAATATCTGAACTGCTTCATAGTCATCTGTTTGTAACCAACCCTGTTATGTGAGTTTTCAGTTATCTGGGCCGTAATCCTTGCCTTCCTGTAAACTATCCTGGTGTGTCAGCTTCAGTTATCTCTTGCCCAAATCCCTCTGCAGCCCTATAGATGTCAGTCATAGATCAAACAGGATACCTGCTTCCTATATACAAACTCTACACATGCATCGCAAGCATACAATGTGTGAACGGATCTCGTTTTAAAAGCTGCTTATCAATGATCCCAGAAACAGTCACTCTACAGAGAGCAGGTTGCCATTCCCAGGACTGTCAGCAAACAAGTTCCCTCTCTGAAGCATTCATAAAACTCATTTGCACATGAATCCAGGGATGGGAATCAATGCAAAGATCACCCCTGTGACTGAAAGCATGTTGGATGAATGGGTTCCTTAGAGTAAGAATAGGTTGGCTGACAACTCGGAGTTGCTCTTTAAAGCCCCTGGTTTATGCCCACACAGCAGTCAGGTCAAAGTTGCTGTCAAGATAAATGCCTAATTTTAGGCATTTATGCTATCCTTAAATAATGCTGTCATTATATTTTTAAATAACCTATTGACTGTGGCACCCGTATGTTGAAGCCTCTGCTTTCATAATTAGTTTCACATTTAGGAGGCCATGATTGCAAATCATCCTTGCCCACAGTTTAGGTCTTTTGCCTGTTTCAAATATATGCTGTTCACCTATTTTATGTAAAGCTTATTTTCATTGCACAAGCAGAACATATCCTCAAATCTATCTATATGTATGGATTAATGAAGCATGATAACAATAATTCATTTAGGTATACTTCAGTTAAGAGTGTCTGAGGCAAGCCAGTCAGATGAGTGGGGTACAAATAAATTACTATTACTACTACTACTTACAGAAGACACATACTTGTGTGTTTTAGTGCAGGGGAGTCACAGGCCAGCAGAAGCTTTACATTAAGTTTAATGTATCCTTTTGTGTAACTACTGTTTGTACTATAGAACATTTTAAATTACAAGTAGTAATAGTGGTAATTTCATAGAGAAATGCATCCACCATCTATTATCAGGAATTGATAATCTTGGAGTATTTAGCTTAGATTTTAAAGCTAAAGCTAAAGTTGCCTGATTTACTCAATGGTGGCTATCTAGGCTTTTACATACTGTATGTGTTTGTATGTATTTGGATAACTATGCATGATTTTATGATTCTGTTGTTTAAACTTATGCCAACAAAGGCCAATAACAATAACTACATACAAATGACATTAATCGTGTGCAACTACAGCACTGAAATTAGTTGCAGCTCATAATAGATTCCCAGAAACATCTCCAGTGATGAACTAATCCTCTGAACACAGCATACATTGACAGAAGGTACCTGGTTCTGTTTCTTTGCTTCATTGTTATCAGTGCTTTTAAAGCTGCTCGGGTTACACTGAAGCTTTGTAGAACAGTGTAGAAGGTACACTTTCCTGGTTGTTGAACAGCAGTTACAATGCAATTAGTGCCAGTTAATGGAAAACATTACCAAGGTGCATATTGTTATCAATCATATCCCAGTATAAAGCTGGCTGCAGTATTAATGGCTGTAATTATGGACTGATGAACTGTTCAGCTGAAAACTGGCCTTAGCCAAAATTTATTTATTTCTCCTCTTTCTCTCTTGTCCTCAAGAAATGAAGTTCATAGAATTTAACACTGCTTTACTTATTGCATTTCTGTGATCTGAATCCAGCCCAGGGGAGGAGGGGGGGTTAAGATATAAATGAAAGATTAAATAGCCTTGGAATGCATAATTTTGACATAGGAAGTGGGGTGGGTTTTCCACCTTTTCAAAGCGAGTTTTAACGTTTCCGTAGAAACAGTTCCCCAACTAACATCTGTCAGTAGGGAATGTTGGTCTCCTGGCCCAAAAATTCATCTAAGTCACCTCCCGTTCTCTATGTGAGAGAGAGAGAGAGAGAGAGAGAGAGAGAGAGAAGAGGACCTGACCAAGTGGCTCTGATACCCCAGCGGACAGAGGTCACCCCCTCAAAAGACAGGGGAGAGGGCCTGCAGCTGTGTTCCTAAGGCAGATTTAGGGAAGCATGACTGACCCAGTCACAATGGGAATGGAGCCTTGAGGACACCCCCAGGGACACCACAACTATTATTTACAATGGAGCACGAGAGGTGGGGGCACTGAATTTTGGTTTTGCACTGGGTGCCGCTGAAATTTGAGACCCCAAGATCTGCCACTGTGTTTTCTCACCTCACAAGTAGGGATCCAGGCAGCAGGAAACTGACAGTCTATTCTGCCTACTCATAAGTAAACTGAGATCTCTGTGTTCTCATTGCATAATTAGGATGATGTAAGTTAGGTTTTTGGACTCATCTGTCTCTTCTTAGCTTTTAATATTTTTGTCAAACCTTATTGCCCTCTTCCTTATAGACTCTTAATAAAGTTTCATAATTGGACTGGTGGAGTTTGTGTGTGTTTGCCAGTCTCAGGACAGGGGAATCCCCAAGTGCTTAGATTGTTTTGGGTTCCATGCTATTGCAAGCCCAGAATCAGAGTTACTTAAACTTGCCCTGTTCTCAGGGAGAAACAAGAGAACTGGAAAGCTTGTTCTGTGTTCTGTGTAAATTTCAAGGCATTGGCTAGAGGCACAAGATGCACCAATCTGCAATCCCAGAATTTAACAATCAATCGTACACCCCCAGTTTCCCCCATTATTTCTGAGGCTGTAGGTGACTGAAAAGAGTGGTGGCACAAACTATCAGAGATTAAAACTTGCTGGCAATACTGCAGGACTGTTGCATTGCAGTTGGACAAGGAAGGTGGAGCCTCCCCTGACAGCTTAACCATTTTTCACCCAAAAGTTTTATTTTGCTAATATATTTGCTTCATTAAAGCCAAAATATATGTAAGGTAGCATTGACTTGCTTTTCAAGTAAATCTACATTAAGAAGTGCTACTAAGATCACCACTAACTATAGATACTGTTAGTAACTAGTATTATCAGCAGTGCAAAAAAAAAAAAAAATCGAGGAAATGCAAACAATATAGTGGAATGTATTGGCTTGCACCCATCCCCCCCCCCATTTATAATGTTAATCATACCACACAGTATGGGAAACTGCTATTTTAATGTGAGTACAGAACTTTTTACAAAGATAGAAAACATGTCAAAGACAATAAACTATCTGATTTTACCCTAAATACTATTCTCTCCTCATAAAACCATTCACTTCCAACTTAAAAGTGCTGGAAGCTACAAATATAGCATATTCCAAACTCAGTCCTCTGGCATGAAATACAACACTTCTACAAAATTAATATAGATCATATGAAACGCAAACATTGTCAACTGATTCACGTATGGCTAATAAAATGAATGTATCTGCTGACTCCAGTGTTCTGTTATTGCATTCTTATTTTTGAATCAAATAAAACTGTTTTTTAAAAAAACACCTCTCTTCTGATTTGCACTGCTTTGGAGACCATAACTGGTTCTACAAGGCTAGGTTTTTGTCCTACGGGATTGCACATTGAGCTCTAGTATTGCATTTTGATTTAAGAGAGAGTGGATTTTGAAGCACAGCATTGGCCCAGCTAAGGCTAGACTGAATTTGTCCCTGCCTCCCAACAGCCTCTCTCTCACAGATTTTTTTGTAGAACTATTTATCTCCCATAAAAGTAAGGTTGATATTGATTACTTTGGGAGGTGGAGATGGTGGTCTTACCGTGACATCTTAGAGTTTCTTCTTTCTTACTTCTTTAAGAAGCAGCTTACTTCCATCAGTAGCCTGGTGGTGTTTCTTAGCAATTAGGGACAAAATGTCTTCAGACAGCATTGCTGTAGCATCATTTTCAGGAGGCAGGAACATTCTTGAGCAGGGGAATGGTTGGTCCCAGTGGTCAATGGCAGTCATCTCCCCCCCCCCCCCAAAAAAAAAAAGTGGGGAGGGAATGCCCCTATGTAGGGTTATACTCCAATGCATATAAAAGCCCTGAATGACTTTGGGGACTTTTATGAGCCAACAACCCTATACTCAGGGCTTTTCAACTGGCACCTCTCAGGTGGGCACCATTGCCATTATAAGAGAATGAGGGAGTGCTCACCGTGAGTTCTGGCATCTCTTTCTCTTGAAAAATACCACCGCCTATACATCAGAGCTCACAGTAGTGATCAAAAATATTATCAAAGAGATTGTTCTTAACTAATGAGCTAAAGAAGTACCTTGGCCATTAGAGGCAGATTTGTCCTATATTCTGAGCTCCACAACATATTAGAAGAAAGCCTTTAAGCCTGAAATGCAAGTCCTCAGCTCTGTGTAGGACAAAGGTATTAGACACCTCAGCTAAAGACTTTTCCTTGTTTTCCAGTGACAAAGGCTTGTTTTCCACTGACAAAGAGGTCTCACCCACCAGAGCTGATTCTGGAAGCACCCCTCAAGACCTTGGAATGGAAGGCACGCTCTCTAGCTCTTTGACACCTCTCTGGAAAATATGAAATGTTACAGCCTTCTGAAATGTGATCCACTGAAATCTAATTAAATATTGGCTATTCAAATTACAGATATGGCAAGGCAAAGGGCCCTGAGGCTGGACTGGCAAAACTCACACATTGACTATTTTCACTATTGGCCTCCTGATGAAAAGCAAACCTGAAAGCTGCCAGTTTAGATATTTGTATTTAACAAGTGAATTTTAACAGAGTCAATAGGAAGACTAGGGGAAAGAAAAGGAATAAGTTTTATATTTGGGTTACAAAACCTGCTGCCTTATGTGCTTCATCTTTTTTTATTTGACAGATCCACATTTTTTTTAAAAAAAACCACACATTAAAAATATTTTGATTTATATTTTCATTTATTTGGAACCAACAGCATTTCCCCTTTTATGCTGTTTATCTCTCACATGTGTTGGTTAAGAAGTAAGCGAATGGTAACAGTAAAAAGGAGATGGGGGGAGATGAACAAGTGAGGGTTTTCCAAATGTCACTCACAAAGTTGAAAAATATTAAAATATATTGTTATATCTTCTAAAAACATCCATTTACAGAAGGCACTGAACAGTGGAAATGGGCTTTTCAGGGCACAGACATAAAGGCAGTGCTATTTTTCCAGAGAAAGAGATGCCGAAACTCACCATGAACACCTCCCTTGTTCTCTTATAATGGCAATGGCACCCACCTGAGAAGTGCCTGAACAGAGTTCCGGCAAGTTCTGGCTGGGGAAAAAACCCTGCATAAAGTTATGATCCAGGTGGCACTTTGCAACCCAAAGATGGCCCTTGAGTAATTATTTGAGGTTTGGCTCTCAGTTTGGAGGGACTGGATGAAGTGGTGCCCCTCTTCTGTCTTTGACCACCCTCCATCAGTGAACCCTGGCAGACTTCCCTTGTGGAAACAGTGGGCAACAGCATTGGGTCTAGCAGCCATATTTATTTACCACAACAGCCCAAAGAGGGACAACATTATTGGAGAAAATTAAACTGGTGGCTAAACTCAGCTGTGGGCGCTTGTCAGAATGTCAGTCCAAGAAAACCATCCAAAATGGGGGCCAGGACACGTGGGCCCTGTTGAGGGGCCTTGGCAGTTGCTCAATAATGTCCTGTGCTGTCTTCAGGCCTGATTAAAAATAATAACTATGTTCTCCTTTTTTAAAGCAAATTATAGGTTTATATCCAACAAATAACTTTAATTGGCAACATAGAAAAATGATCTCTGGCTCACAGGTTTAGAAATAGGACATATTCTCAGCTAATTAGTTGTGGCTTTACTTATAACAAGGATTTAGCTTCGGATACAGTATGTGACCCAAATAAAATTAGCTGCTTCCTAAAAAAACAAAAAACCTGGAACTCCAATCCCTACCCCGTTTTGATTTGTATTCCCCTCCCCAATAATTTCACTGATATTTTTGTTTCTTTGTTTCATTATCAGCTAAGTTTCTCTGTTTTTTTCAATGTGTGATCTCTAAACATAGTAAGTTATTGTGGATTGCTACTTCTTCAACCAGCACATAGTTCAACTATGGAACTCATTCCCACAGGAAACAATGATGGCTACCAACCTAGGTGGCTTTAACAGAGGATCGGACAAATTTGTGGAGGAAAGAGTCATCTATGGCTATGTTGTGCATCCACAGTTGAAAGGAGTAATCTTCTGAATGCCAGTTGTTGGAAACCACAGAAGGAGAGAATGCTATTGTGCCCAAATCCTGCTTACAAGCTTTCCACAAACATCCGGTTGGCCCCTGTGAGAGCAGGATCCTGAGCAAGATGGGTCACTGGCCTGATCCAGCAGGTTCTTCTCATGTTCTTATGATAATCAACAACAAAAAACAAGAAAATATAGGGAGTTGGAACAGATAAGTGTGACACACTTTTGCTATATCTGCTACCAAGCTGTAAGGTAAGGTGCTCCCTCCACAGAATATATAACACCAATGCTATAAGCAAAATCTAACCTAGAGCCTTCCTTGGTACGCTAGATTAATATGTATAGGGAGTGTTCAGGGTGAATTGGGAATGATCTGCACAACTCGAAAAGGGGAAAGAAAGAATTGTGAGTTGAATGAATGTATATCTGTTTGGTAAGAGTAATGGAGTAATCATTTGATAGCTTTGCTGCATACCCATGTTCCGATTTTTCAATATGGCTGGCATTTTACCATTCTACTGCAGAGCACTTCTCAGAAGCTGTTGCAAAATTGAAGCAATTTATCTGCCCACAATCCAGCCTTCTCCCAGGGTTATGTGAATCAGGGCTCATTTGATGGCTAATGCATGAGGCGGCCCAGCCGTTGATGGGATCCAGCAGCCCCTGCATTTACATTCTTAATCATTGAAGAGAGAGTACCATGCGGTGCACACTGTAAACATGTGGGAATTCAAGGTAGGAAAATGAGGCTATCAAATAATACGTTCCTGGTTTAACCAAAAAGGCGTTTCCAGAATTTAGCTCATGTCTTAGCATTTAACATGCATGTTCATGATTTATGGGCTTCACAAAGTTCCCTACATGTTAACAGTGAGACTAAGGTTCCCCCAGATGTGTATATTATTGACAGTGCAGTTATTTTGTTATGCCTCTTTTCAAAAAATTTGCCATTACTGAGAAACTGGGAAATGAAAAATGCAGAATAGGAAGTGTGGTTGTTTATCTACTGCTTCATCATTTCCCTTCTTTCTTTCTACATCTAGCATTCCAATTATTGGCTAAAAGCAAAGACAATGGCTGGAGTCAATCTGAGCATCGGCAGGTGGTGTCGAGTTGCCTCCATGCTGCTCTGCCAAAGCATCTTAGTTGTGTGATTCAGCAGCATCCTTCATAAGGCAGACATGTTCCAAAACCTTTTGGAATCAGTGGACATCTTTTAATGGATGCCCATAGATTTGGATGTTGCCTATATTCTCTGGCTTGAAATGATTAGTGATTGCCAAGTTCTCTAAAATCTATCAAAATGTGTGGCAGTTTTATGATGTAGATTAATGAGTTCCTGAGTGTGGTTCTGAGTTACTTTCACCTGAAACCTTGCAAAAGAAAGCCGCCAATCGCATCCATGAAAGCAGTCACATTTGCTTTATTCCAAGCAATTCATTACACCTCCCCAATAAGCACCAATCCTAACTGACAAGACTAGACTGAATTAAAACAAAGTTTACGACTTTCACAAAATACCTATTTCCATGTTAAGATCCCAAGACCTCCCCCAATAAATAAAGACACAACTGACACGGAATTTAGTTTAAGATTATTGGCCAAAACTATTGACATAGTTTTGACCACAACTTTATTGATTACAGATCGTGAGTGGTTTGCTTAGGCATTGGTTCCTGACTAGCTGCACCTGACCTCAGCAGGGCAGCACTGACCCCTGGACTCTGGCAGACATCAGTAAGGGAAAACATCCTGGGGGAGCATTGGACCAGGTTCAGACTCAAGCTCACCCCAAATGCTCCCAGGGGCTCTGGCGTGGCCCTAACCCCTGGAAGGGGATCGGACAATAGCAAGACGAGCCCCTGGATTCCTTTAACGGAATACGCTAGCATTGGAGAGGCAGGCACAGCCTATCCCCATCCCCTCCACCACCACTGAACCAATGCCTAACTGTCAAACCTTACAAAATTGTGACAATTTGCTATGTGGCAGGCTAAACCAAAGTGGCATCAGCCAATCAACCAAATGGGGAAATTCCTACTGGGCCCCATCCCAAAAACAGATGACCCATGACAGCATAGCAAGGTCATAATGAACCCTAAATATAGGGAAAGGGTGGGTGGGTGATCTAGTGCACGAGGCAAAAAAAAAGGAAGCTCAACGCAACATGCAGCGGTATATATGTGTCCCTTGGTTAATGCATGAAACGATCCCATTGGCCAGATTTACCCCAGCAACTGAGGGACCACCAATTGGGTTGTTGTGGCTATCCAATTGCTTCCACCCACAACAGCAGTGAGGTCAGTCTCGATGATCTCACCGCAATGCTTGGTCTCTGGGAGGAGGACACGATTTCACAGAAGAAAAACTGGTGATCAGGCCTCACACACAAAAATAATAGTAGGGAAAACATCTACAGTCCCCTCAAACAGATAAAACACAGGCATGGAAGCAAGCCAACCCCCCTCTCAAGGCAACCACAACAAATTATGCTGCCTGCACACAAGTCATCCTAAAGCATGGTCTCTGGTGAATAATTAATCAAGTGTGTGACATTCTACAACATACCCTCCAACTTCTCTTCAAAGAAAATAGGGATGCACTATTCCATTATTATTATTATTATTATTATTATTATTATTATTATTATTATTCCATGGTCACTCTGGGCAGCTTCCAACATATATAAAAACATAATAAAACATTAAACATTTGAAAGCTTCCCTATACATGACTGCCTTCAGATGCCTTCTAAAGGTTGTATAGTTACTTACCACCTTGGCTCGGGGGGTCACAAAACTCCATACACTCAGAGAGTGTTTTTTTTTTCTTTAAAAAAATGTTTAGGGGTACTCTCCTTTTGACTCAAGAAAATCACCATTTTATAGTTCAAATTGGGAAAAATAAAAATGCAGTAAATGGACAAAAGTACAAAGATTCACAAAATGTTTAGGGGGTATACATACCCCTGCATACCCCCAGAAAAAAGCTTTGCCTTCCAACATTTCTCTGATTAAAATAGCAAAAAGTGGGCCATTCTGGGATCAAATCAGAAACCAAGATGGCTTCTGTAAATCCGAGGCTGTCCCTGAAAAATCGGGACATGTTGAGGGTCTGCTACAATATGGGTTGAGTGGAACATTAGGACAGCCCCATAGCTTTCTTGGAGGCTGTAAACCCTAAGCCACATTTGATACAGTGCCTCCAGCATGAATGCCGTAGTCTGCAAAACAATGAAGGCTAATCTATACTTGCCTTTGCTCTACATTTCTACATATAGGTCCAGGCTTTCCTGAGTGTTGTTGCTTTTTCAGTGCTCTCCCTGGGAAAGCACCCACATTTTACTGCTGAATCAGTGCAAACGCCAATCGGGATTTCCATGGATCGCCATTTGCTCCGGTTCAGCAGTAAAGCATGGGTTTTCCCAAAGAAGGGGAACAAAACAAAACAAACAAACAAAAAAAAACATTGCTCAGACACGGGCCTGGAAAGTCCAGACCTATTTCTAGAAAGGATGGAACTAGAGTAATTGTGGCTTAGCTCAAAGTCTAGGGGACCTCAGTGGCTAGGCTCTGAGAACTGCCCTGAGACCTCTGGGTATAGGGAGGCATATAAAGTCAATAATAATAATAATAATAATAATAATAATAATAATAATAATAATAATAATAGATGGCAGTATGAACAGCACCCAGAACATACCTAGTTATTCTCTCATTCCCAACTGATGTTGATGGCATCGTTTTCTTTTTCTTTATTCTTTCTACCTTTCTCTATTGATCCCTTCAGAATTTCTCCTGAAATACGCAGTTTTATTTGGAACACCACACACAGAAACTATTTAGGTTAAACTCACTTTTTTTGCAAGGAAAGAGATTTCCCTGTCTTGTACAGCCTTGGCATCAAATCAGCTGTTGGTTCAATAAAGGGCTGCAATGCTGATGGATGTTAACAAAAGATCTTTATCACCTCAAAAGATAAGTGCAAGACCATTCCTGCATTGGGGGGGGGGGGTGACTCACTTGTTTGTTTGCATGATAAGTCTCCATTCAAAAGGTCTCAGTGCTCTCCTGTGTCTTTTTTTCCATTTTCCCACTTTCTCTAAAGGCCATTTGAAAAATCATCGTGGAGCAAAATTAAATTATTTTGAAAACTAATCTTATTAATAACAGCATGACATAGGAAATCAATTTGCAGTCCCGTAATGAACTGTGATGTTGTGAGCAGAGGTTGCTGATGAGGAAAGAAAGGAGAAGATGAAAATGTTCGCATTCTAACTACTCAGGAAACTTATCTCATTATGAAAAAATAAAAATGAAAAGCCTATGCTAAGACATAACATAAATCTCCTGAAACAAAGTATTACACACCCTCAATTTATGTCAGGAATAAGCGATGCCCATTTCACTAGATTCCTTGTTGTCTACAGTGAATAGGACTGAAGGATGTTCTTCATAAACAGACAATCACATGGCCCCTTTGCTTATTCTCTTCCAATTATTTCCTGTATACTTGTAATTAAAGACAGTCTAGGTCTCCATGTCAGCCTTGACTTGTAGAGATCAATACTATGGTTTAGCAAAAGGAAAGGAGACGATCTCCATCATTAGTAGTGTTTGCTTGTACTCGTACAAATGAGATTAGAAACAACATGTATAGCAAACTGCAAGTGCAAGGGATTTTCCCAATAAGAGTCTTTCATTATTTTGAAATGCGCATATTTTAAAAAAATGCCTGTCCCACTGAATATTTCTGCTTGGTACCATCACATGCCATTGAAGATCTGAGTTCTGCTAGTACTCAGGCAAACTGGTGTTGAACGTGCTCCATGTGAGAGAACTATATGTCTTCTTCTTCTTCTTCTTCTTCTTCTTCTTCTTCTTCTTCTTCTTCTTCTTCCTCCTCCTCCTCCTCCTCCTCCTCCTCCAACATAACACGTTTTGCATGGCAAGCAACCCAGGGCTTTTAACATAGGGCTGGGAAACCTGTGGCCCTACAGATGTGGCTGGACTCCAGATCCTATCATCCTTGGCCACTGACTATGCTGGTTCATCTAAGGTATCATCTACTCATTCATAGGTTGGATGAGATACTGGGGAAATCCCATGGTTTTCCTGGTGACAATAAGCCCATAACTGATGAGAGTAGAGGCCAACATTTGGAAGACCACAGATGCTCCTTCCCTGTTCTAAAGAATCGTATAGGATCATGTTTTCCAGAATATAGACCAATATCCTTCAACCTTGGGTCCCCAGATGTTGCGGGACTACAACTCCCATTATCTCTGACCATTGAATTAGCTGGGGTGGTGGGAATTGGAAATCAACAAGTGTACTTGAAGAACACCACTATAGAACAAACTGAACAAAATGTCTGGTGGCATGAGTGGGTTTTGCTGAAAAAGAAAAGAACAGCATTTAATTTGCACACCAGTATCTGAGCCATAACCTTGACTTTTAAGCTGTATATCATCAAAACAAATATTATTGAAAATGCATGTTTGAAGCAATGTGAAGCATTTATATATGTCTGCAAGCAAAGTATATGTTGCATCACAAGCTAAGAACTCCCCAGAATTCTCAATATTCTACCCCCCTGCATTTCTGGACATCTCTTTCTTCCAGCCAAAAAAAAAAGTCCTATGGGAGATTGAATTTAAGTTATGATGACTCTAAAAACAATTCATTGTATTTCCTATGCCCCAAAATTTGAGAAATTGTTGTTTGCAATGTGCTGTCATAAGTTTGCATGGCAGGGGGTCACCACCAAACACACATTTCCAAAAATTACCTAGTTTTACAAAAACGAATGTTACCCCCATTAAAAATGTCAAAAAAATTAAAAAGCAGCTTATTAAAGGATAGAAGCAAGATACTAATATTATATAAAGTGAAACAAAATTAAAGGGCATAGAAAGGGCATTTATTCTGTTGCAATAATTAATACGAGACTTTTACCTCACCCCAATTGGCACTAGTCAACTAACTAAAACTAGTGTGTTCAGCTTCAGAATGTCAGTGGACTGTCTGTGATACTGTGTGTGATTGATAAAAGGAAATTCAGCCGTTCAGAACTTGTTGTTAGAAAGATGATGGTTCTGACTCCTGCAAACACCCCGTAGTTTTCCAAGATGAAGCACCACATTTTGTTTATTTGAAGAAATGGAAAACAATCAGAAAAGAATTGTGGTGTGTGTTTTTTCCCAAATAGAAACTAAAACGCTCGTTCGTTTTTACTGATTCTTTTCTTATGGTGGCAAAGGTATATGATATATAATTTCATTTTGAAATGAACACATTGGTTTCTTTTCCTAACAGGCTTCTTAAAGTCTCATGCTTTGCAATCATTGCAATCACGCTGAAAGTCCCCTGCGGAGCTTTGAGTGGCTTCTGTATATACCACAACACACTGTCATAAGCAAATGTCACTTCTTTTTTGCTTTCAGGTGTTTGCAATAATTTGGGCTCTACTTTAAAGGCAGAAGTAAATCTGTTACTAAACCTGACTTCAAAATAGCAAATCAGATTGTGTGTGTGTGTGTGTGTGTGTGTGTGTGAGAGAGAGAGAGAGAGAGAGAGAGAGAGAGAGAGAGAGAAGTGGGTCATGTGTTTGTTTGCAACTTTTTGTTTTGTGCCAGAAAAGGCAGAACCAGAAAGTTGTCTGAAATTTTTAACCAATCCATCCACTGGAGGAATTAATTGCCAGCAGCAGGTTGCAGGTTGTAGCACTGCATGAATCTCAGTCTGATACACATGCTCTTTTTTAATCATGTTCCCAGGCTCGATTTAGGTTTGATGAGGCCTTAAGCTACTGAAGGTAATATGGCCCTTTATATGTCCAGCTGTCCTTTGTCACAACAAATTGTCGCTGTTTTTTTGTGTTGAATATATGCTATATGGTAATTTATGGACCTAATAGGTATCTAAAGCCATTTGCACATAACAAAGTATGTGTCCCTAAGCTACAGCTTATTTAGCTTATACAGTGGTGCCCCGCAAGACGAACGCCTCGCAAGACGAAAAACCCGCTAGACGAAAGGGTTTTCCGTTTTTGGAGGCGCTTCGCTAAACGAATTTCTCTATGGGGTTGCTTCGCAAGACGAAAAAATCTTGCGAGTTCCCGCGTTTTTTTCTCGCTTTTTTCTGCCCTTTCCCTAAGCACTAAGCCGCTTATCAGCTGTTCCGCTGATAAGCCGCTTCTCAGCTGATCGCTAAAAGCCGCTAGACCGCTAATAGCGCTAATCCGCTAAGCTGTCAATGGGCTTGCTTCGCAAGACGAAAAAACCGCTAGACGAAGAGAATCACGGAACGGATTAATTTCGTCTTGCGAGGCACCACTGTACGTAAATCCGGCACTGAATGTTCCACATTCCAATATAGTGGTACCTCGGGTTAAGAACTTAATTTTTAACCTGAAACTGTTCTTAACCTGAGGTACCACTTTAGCTAATGCGGCCTCCCACTGCCGCTGTGCTGCCGGAGCACAATTTCTGTTCTCATCCTGAAGCAAAGTTTTTAACCCGAGGTACTATTTCTGGGTTAGTGGAGTCTGTAACCTGAAGCGTCTGTAACCCAAGGTGCCACTGTACATGGAAGACGACTGTCTGCTGTGATTAGCCCTACTGCATCTGCAGTAGAACCATGGAAAATGAGGGTTCAGAATGTGGAGCGAGCCTCCACCGATGCAAAAGGCTTTCTCTGTAGATGGTCACCTTCCATTCATTTGAAGGTGATAAACACTATGACAAAGCAGGAGCGTAGCTAAGTCTATTCATCCTCCCCCTACCTCTTTCACATGTTTGCTTCCTGGTCTTTCATACCCTCCAACATTTCTCCAGTGAAAATGGGGACGTCCCATTCCATAATGATGATTTTACTATTTATACCCTACAAATCTTACTGGGTTGCCCACTCTGGGCAGCTTCCAACATATATAAAAACACAATAAAACATTAGTAAAGGTACCCCTGCCCGTACAGGCCAGTCGTGACCGACTCGGGTTGCGTGCTCATCTCACTTAAGAGTCCGGGAGCCAGTGCTGTCTGAAGACACTTCCGGGTCACATGGCCAGCGTGACGAAGCTGCTCTGGCGAGCCAGCACCAGCGCAGTGCACAGAAATGCCATTTACCTTCCCGCTATAAAGCGGTACCTATTTATCTACTTGCACTTAGGGGTGCTTTCGAACTGCTAGATGGGCAGGAGCTGGGATCGAACGACAGGAGCTCACCCCGCCACGGGGATTCGAACCGCCAACCATACAATCGGCAAGTCCTAGGCACTGAGGTTTTACCCACAGCGCCACCCATGTCCCAATAAAACATTAAACATTACCAAAAAAACCCAACCCTTTCCTATACAGGATTGTCTTCAGATGGCTCAAGAGTCGGATAACTCGGTATCCTCTAGCATTTCTCCAGTGAAAATAGGGACAAATAGAGAAAGTGGGACATTCTGGAATCAAATCAAAAACCGGGACAGCTTCTCTAAATCAGGGACATCCCTGGAAGATAGGGACATTTGGAGGGTCTGGTATTTGCAACACCCACAGAGGTCTAAAATCACGTCTCAAGCAGACTTAGTTAAGAATGTCCAATATTGGAAGCATAGTGTCCTAATTTTTCGGACACTTGCTTATCATTTATAAGGGAATGCCAGTCAGTCAAATTAAGGCACAATGGATTCATAAAGGCATGCTACTGCTCTGGCTTTAATCTTTACTTTTCTGGTCCTAATTTTTGAGCTGTTATATTATGGAGCTCCAGCTGGTTGACTATGCCTGTGAGAATTTTTTTACTTTGACTGTGCAAATGCATTTCTGTTAGTAATTTCCTGACTATTTCAGTGAATAATTTTACTTACGTGTCAGTCTCAGCAGGACGGAGATACTCTGAGAAAGGGCTTCAATGCGAGTTCTTCTCGAGCTAATGAGAGAGGACTGTTTCACCTTTCTAGACAAAAATTGGCGCAGGGAGACTGTTTAAAAAGAACAATAAAATAAAATAATAAATTGCAGTTGAAAAGCATGGATGAAGACGTTTTGTTAATTTGTGCAGCTAATGAATATTTCATTCTAAATGCTTTGCCGTGCCATTGTGCAAAGTGTTGCCTTATATAAGTCTCTATGATTAAATGGCAACAGATAGCATTTGAATTGGTTTCTGGAAAACTTCATTTCCATTTTTCAGAATGTTAGGAGAGGAAGCATTAGATCTGTTGCCTGACCTTTAGGGAAAATATTGTAGTCCATAATGAAATGTAGCAGAAGACTTGCTTTCAGATATTAGCATTTGAAAGTTGCTTCACTTTATTTTTCTTGATAGTGTCATATAAGAACAAACATACTTTGTAAGAGATTATAATAATGCATGCTTCCTTCTTCCGCAACCAAAAACTGTACAGATGTCCACACTGCAGTACTGTGGATTTTCATTGTCATTGGGTACATTTTCTTTTATTATTTTTTTTTGTCAAACATCTTAAACTTCTGCACCAAGAAAACCAAAATAAAAGTCAAAATGAAACATCAGTTTTTGTGAAATTTATTCATTTCAGTCTTCAAGAACTTGACCAAAGAAAGGAAGTATTCCATAGTTAATTGGAACCCAGTCCAAGCATAGTAAACAGGAACACTTTAGGAAGACATGGGAGAAAGTCTAGGGACATGAAATGCTGGTTTCTTAGTAAAATTTGACTGTTTGCAAGCTTGTTCCCTTGCTTGCTTGCAGAAATAAGCACACATTTTCAAGTTGTTTTTAGGGACAAGGACACCATTTTATTTTATTTTATTTTATTTTATTATTTTATTTGAGAGGGCAACTTTCAATAGTGCAGAAAGTAGATTGATGGCAGAGTTCAAAAGACCACGGTTTGATGTATTCAAAATAACAGTAGTATATTTTAAGAGCATTGGTTATCCTTCTTTTCTTTTTACAGTTATAGACACGGTACTGAGACTGCCTTTTTGAATATCTGCCCACTTGCCTCTTAAGGTTGTTGTTGTAAATTAAATTCCTATCTTGCCCTTCCTCTCAAAGAAGCCCAGGGCAGCAAACAGCGAAAAAAGTAAAGCAATATAATTAAGACAGACCTTGGCAGCTGTTCAATTTTTGATGAGCCAGTCACCTCAATGATTATCTGATTTTTAAAAATATATGTAGGTAGACCATGTTTTATGATTTATAGTGTATGCCATCTTGATATTTTATGACATGGCAGTATATAAATATAAATAAACAATATAGAATAAAATAAAAAACATTTTAAAACATGAAAAACATCAAAAATATTTTAAAATTCTCAAGAACCGCTAAGAACATGTAAAAATGTTTCCTGTTTTTTCATCTGGCATGAGTCAGCTGGCTCCTGCAAGAGCTTGATCTCAAGAAATGAGTATCTCTATTTTGATCAGTGGAATATTGGAGGATGGGCAATGACCCCCCCTAAGACTCCTTGCCCTGCAGGAAAGTTGCTCTTTTTTCTGATGCTGAGGAGGAAGAGCTTAGCCCCCACACTTCTTGTATGCTGCCTTTACATTGAGAATTGGCTTACCCCACTTATGTGGGAGTCATATGATACAGAGGGCTCCTCAAGAGCTCTTTATTGAGCATTCATCCTGAATACGTCCTGACTGCACAAAGTATACATAGAAATTAGCCTATACAGTTGTACCTCGGCTCTTGAATGCCTTAGGAATTGAACGTTTTGGCGGATTAAAACCTGGAAGTGAGTGTTCCGGTTTTCGAACATTCTTTTGGAAGCCAAATGTCCGACGGGGATTCCACGGCTTCTGATTGGCTGCAGGAACTTCCTACAGCCAATCAGAAGCCGCGCTTTGGTTTTTGAACATTTTGGAAGTCAAACAGACTTCTGGAACGGATTCTGTTCGACTTGTGAGGTACAACTATATCCAGTCTTTTTACAGCATTTGTTCTTATTTGCTTGCAGGGCAGTTTTTATACATCTTTTGGTTAATCATGCATCAATCCCTCACAGTGCATTTTCCCATTACTTTCCTAACTGCAAAACCTCTGTGTGTGTTTTTAAGTGGATTTGTTATGCTAGGGCTCTAGTGTACTTTAATCCACATTAATTGCAGAAACCTAACTCTATGGTATGCTCTTAAATCATTCCCCCAAAATGGTTCCAGTCTGGAGGTGTTCAGAATGCAAGTAGATAATATATTTAAGCTTGGTGGGAATGTGTTAGAGCTCTGAACATTCAATCTTCGTAGGATAGTTGCTTGTATAGTTTCTACTTAATTTTGGGTGGGCCCTACTTTCAGCCATTAAGTGTCTCACACTTACATTATTTACTGATGGGCTGCAGTCAGGTATGGTTTTAGGAGTCTGTTTTTGGGTGACTCAGGGATGGGCAGAAATGCTACTACATGAGGAACAGCTTTAACAAAGGCAGCCAAATTGTGGATGTGATATGTTAATTTAATTTTATGCTGTTAGCTGATGAAAACAGATCTCATGAACTGTCACCAGTAAAAACACTGTAATTGTAGCTGGTCATATTTCGAAGCAAAAATACAGCAATTGTTTTTCTTCCTTCCATATTTATACCAAACCTCCCATCAGTTGGAGTGGAGCTGGGGGTGGGAAATCTTTAAGCCTCATGAAATCCTTTGTTACGTTTCAAAGCACAAGGCAAAACCGAGTCCATGCAGGGAGACCTGTTTGACTTGGATCGCATTTTGGCCAGACTTAATTTGCTCAAATACTGTGAATATAAAACAAACTTCTAATGTTTACAAATATCTTCCATTCGCAAACTGCTGCAGTCAGACGATACCGAATGATTAGTGAACCCAACAACTGTGACTCAAAGCTTTGAGAGAATGTTGGCCACTAGAGCACTTAATGGCTGGCAGATGCTCAATACTAATTGCACACACTCCCTGCTACAATTAAATCCTAGCATCCTCCAACCTAGAAATGGACACAAATTATGTCCTGATGGGGACTAAGCACAAAAAATAATGCAAGCAGGTCGACAGATGCAAAATGACTGGTGTGTTCACGCTTAAAAAAAATTTATGTGTGTGATATTGGATTGAAGGCAACGATGTACATTTTATCATCCAGACACATGCTGCCACACAGAGCTCTATTGAATCAGAAGAGTAGTCATGGGTGTGCTGTGATCTTCTAGCTGCCTTGGTTATTCAACACAGGATATGCCAGGAGCAGCAGGCTCCACTGAAAAAGAAAATTTGAGGAACCTCCTACGGATAAGATTGTAACCCCTGGAATTCTGCTTAGTATCATTTCAGAAAGACCCTCTGCAAGTTGCAATACATTAGTTGCAACCTGCATTGACTAAGATATGTCAGTGAAAAGCAGCCACTGATTCCTTAAGGGCTGCTGCCAATACTATTGACAGTCAAAACAAAACAAAACACACCAGGATTATCTCCAAATTTTCATTAGCATGTTCTTCTTTGTGCCTGCCTTTGGCTGATTAATATTCTACAGCCTTTTAAATATGTCTATGGGAAGAGGGGGTTATTGTTTGGCTGTTTTGTTTTTATTTACCTGTTTTTATTCCATATTTTAGTCTGTGAAACACCCTGAGATCTTAAGATGAAAGGCGGTATGTAAATCTAATAAAGAATAATAAAAGAATAATAATAGTGCTCTTGTTAGAAAGGAAGATACTCTGCAACATACTGTTGCAGATCTCATTTATATGCCAGCTCTCCTATCACCACATGCCAAACACCACAATTTATTCCAGATGGCAGGTTCCCATCCTGCTCATTTCAGCATTATAATCTACAAAACATGCCGACGTAAAGACAGATTTGGTACCTTTTATCCCATGATGCAAAGCTAAAGTGAGCATGCATGACAAACTACTCATGCAGGTTACAGAACCCATTCTGTTCTCTTACCCATTTTTGTGCTATTTTGCTACTTGCAAATGGCTAACAAATTGAGGTACCCTTTATTTATTACAGCAATAGCAGGGCAGGGACCTCTTACTCAACTTGGTTCTGTGGCTGTTATATTTAGATACCCAATAGCCCTTGGTGTAGCCAACTATGTGGGTGTTTCCTTCCAATTGTAGCATCCAGTACTTCTCAGGTAACAACTGTATGGTAAGGGCCTTATGTCATTAGTCCTACCAGGTCTATAAGGAGTAGAGGAATGCTGTTGTATGAAGCAATGGAAAAGCAGCCCCCACACCACTGTTAGTATCTGAAATTTCTACTACAGTGTGAATTGGGAGCATTGAAACCCCAACTCTGGACCTCCAAAGTAAAACCATCTGGATGATCCCCAAGAAGGCTGCACTATATAAGCATGAACTTTCCATATAAGCAGCCAAACTTGAGGAAACCAGCTGTGCTGGTTAATATGCATGCCACCATGCTGCTTAGAAACCTTCCATAAGCAGCCTGGTGATTAAGAAATGTATTTACCATCTCACTTCAACTGGCTGTATCAGCAGATCTCTTCCGTCGAAATGAAAAAGGGGTTTTGCCTTTTAATTCAAGGGATTTGAATCAAAACACCCAAAGAGGTGAAGCAGAAGGAATATCACAAACAGAAGCAGTGCAGGCATCGCCATGGTAAATTGTGACCCATCTATATTATCTAGAATGGGGCCCAGACAGCATGTAATTTCCAGACAGGGAACGCCACATAAACTGACTAGCAAGACCGCTTATATTCATTATGTGGTCTCCAAGGTATGATTGTAGGATGGAGGGAAAACAGAAAAGGCAGCAAAGTGGGGCAGGGGGAGAAGGTGAATTTGTTTGTGCACAGACCAGGCATACAAATAGACATGGCAAGGTAGAAGCATGGAAGTGACGTGAGATTGACCAAGGAAACATGGATTCAAATCTCAGCTCCTCCATAAAGTTCTTTGTGCAGCACCAAGCAAATAATTCACTAACTCTTATTCTAACCTATCTCAAAGAGTGCTTATGGGGATAAAGTGAAATGAGTCCATTTGGAATTCCTTGGAATCAGTAAAGGATGGGCATGTGACAATATAAGAAATTATAACCATTTGACTAATGTATGTAGAACGTTTCTCCTGTGCCAGACAAAAGGCATTCCAACTACACTTTAGTACCAGACATCTCTCATTAGATATCACTGGCAATCTCAAGCAAAAAGGGGAGGAAATTTGCCAAAGTGTTCTAATTGTAAATTGCTCCAGGTATATCTTTATTTGGGTGTGCCAATTTAAATCAGCATATAAACTTAACATAGTTCAATGCCTTTAAAAAAAAACCCAAATATGGCCAACTAGGCATTTTTCCAAGAATCTCATTTGTTAAAAATAACATTAATGCAATGGAATCTGTGTTACCCCCTCACTTGAATATAGTGGTACCTCGGGTTAAGTACTTAATTCATTCTGGAGGTCCGTACTTAACCTGAAACTGTTCTTAACCTGAAGCACCACTTTAGCTAAGGGGGCCTCCTGCTGCCGCTGCACCGCTGGAGCACGATTTCTGTTCTCATCCTGAAGCAAAGTTCTTAACCTGAAGCACTATTTCTGGGTTAGCGGAGTCTGTAACCTGAAGCGTATGTAATCTGAAGTGTCTGTAACCCAAGGTACCATTGTAGTGGTATGTCTTGGGCCGAGAGACAAGCTATACATGTATTTGGACATTGTTTCCGTTGAAAACCATGAAATAGCCTGGGATAACTCAGCTGGTAGAGCATGAGACTTAATCTCAGGGTTGTGGATTCAAGCCCCATATTATGCAAAATATTCCTGCATTGCAGGCGACTGGATTAGATGACCCTCGTGGTCCCTTCCAATTCTACAACTCAATGATCCCATGATTCTAAGTGTTTAGAATTAAAGCACCAACACATGGTGCAAATACTGCAGCACCAATAGACTTAAGCACATTTAACTATGCACTGGATTGTAGCCAATGTGTTCAGCCATGCCAAAGAAAAATCGTGTAGTGAGTGTGTATGACACAAGCAATCACAGCACTTTAGGGATACATATATTGAATCGGAATTTGAGAAATTCCTATAAATATGCATGTGTGCTAAACTATATATTCCACTGCCTTTATACTGCTATCTAATTTCCATTTATCCTGAATAAACACCAAGGAGATCCTGTTGATAACTAATAAGATTGTGAATGTCAAGACTTCTCTGATAAAGCATATGTAAAATGTAAAACGAAAGTCCTTAGGAAGCTAACTGGATTCACATTTAAACCAATGTTCAGTAAAGCGGAACCTTGAGAGTTTGAATTAGTCAGTTTATCAGAATCACAGCAGTGACGGTATTAGATCATTAAACCAATGCAATCCTGTCAGTAGAAATTCATATCCCAATAATCCACAGTAAAGGGAAAGAATACTGACAACATCATTATGCATTTTTTTAGGCGTGCCAAAAACCTTAAAATATATCATTGGGGCAACGCGTTATAAAATGAGCTTATTATTAAAGATAGCAAACACTTGCCTATTGCATTGCTTCACAAACTGAAAACTGATGTACATCTGCAAAGGACAGAAGCATTCCTTACAGATTGTATTCTCCACAACCAGAGACATGAATGGAATAAAACAAAACACTCCGATCCACCTACCCACAGTGGGGTTTTCCACTCACTTTGTATTCTACCATTCCCATAATTTTCAAAAATAATACCCAGAAAGACACAATTGTTTTCTTTTCCTTGTGATTTTTAGATCTAATTTCATTGGAAACATCTGCTGCCAGCCATCAACAAGGAGTCAGGAACTGCAAAACAACAAGGTGGGAGGGGGAAGTAGCGAGGAAGATCTTTGCCTGGAGGAGGTCAAGTTCAAGAAGTTGAGAGCTCCCCATTGAGGTTGCTGGAAGCAATTCTACTGGCTTCTATGAAAAAGAAACCACAAATTAGCCAATGACCTGCCTGTCAATGCCAACTGAAATGTATTTTAAGGACTGTCAGGAAAAAAAGCATGAAATCTTCCATTGTAAGATGCAATCACTGTTTCTGAAAGTTTATTCAAAATATAATTTTACCCAATAGACCTGTCGTTTTCCAGGTACTTCCCAAATCATGCTCAATGTGAAATGCAAGGCAGCAAAGTTGTATGGCAAATATTGTGTGTCATCATTTACCCCCCCCCCCCCACCATTGTGGCCCATTTCTAATGTGATTTACTGGAAAGTTAACAGCTCTCTTTAATGCTGCATGAGCCTTCTTTTCCAACATTATCATTAAGAGTCTTGAGAATCAGTTCCATATCCTTCATGTACAAAAGTGATGTGTTATTTTTTTTAGTGAAACATGACACAGTTTTGGAATGAATATGAATGTTCACAAATGCAGTTCAATGAAAATTCTGCTAAACTGGCAGGTGCTGGCTATCATTTGAAAATCAGAAAAGAAAAATGTGCATGCTGACTACCATGCCTTTACTTAGAGCACTGGTTCTCAACCTGTGGGTTCCCAAATGTTGCTGGACTACAACTCCCATCATCCCTGACCACTGGTCATTCTGGCTAGGAATGATGGGAGTTGTAGTCCAACAACATCTGGGGACCCACAGGTTGAAAAACACTGACTTAGAGCATGCCTTCTCCTGTCTCCTATTGTGCACCTCCCTTTGCACATACACACAGTTCCTATTGTTTAAAACCACAATTTCTGTCTGTGTCCCACAATCCCAGCTTTTCCCAAATCTCTGCTGTTGTTTAAAACCGCCATTTGCCTATCAACGTGCCGCTGTCACCACTTTACCCTAACCTCTACCATTGTTTAAAACTGGCACCATTTTCCTCTCAGTGTTACTCCCTTCTCACAGTATTCAAACTTCCACTCCTCAGCTGCCTCTTCTGAAATTGATAAAGGATGCAGAGCCCTGAAATATTCCATTCTATGAAGGTACTTTAAACCTACCTCTAGTTTTGAGTAAATGGTCTTAAACCACCATTTCCCTCTCAGTTTCCTCAAACTTTTGTTGTTTTAAAGCACAGCTTTTCCCTGTCAGTGTGTCTCCCTTCTCACTCCCATGCCATGGGCACTGCTGTTGTACAATCTGCTTCCTCCTTTTGCTCCCTTACTTACCCTGACTTTATAGAAATCCAGGAATCTCATAGGCATTACAAATTTTCAAATGGGGGCCGCATTTTTATGTATATTAGAAGAAACAGGGAAAAATATAGCAGACTGAAAGTAAGAAAGATTGAAACAGAGTTCAAGGTAGCCAATGTACTATTTGGAGAACTTAGGAGCACAGAAAACTGCCATGTACTGAGTCAGGCCATTGGTCCATCAAGTTCAGTATTGTTTACACTAACTGGAAGGACAGATCCTGAAGCTGAGACTCTAGTATTTTGGCCACCTCATGAGAAGAGAAGACTCCCTGGAAAAGACCCTGATGTTGGGAAAGATGGAGGGCACAAGGAGAAGGGGACGACAGAGGACGAGATGGTTGGATAGTGTTCTCGAAGCTACAGCATAAGTCTGACCAAACTGCAGGAGGCAGTGGAAGACAGAAGTGCCTGGCATGCTCTGGTCCATGGGGTCACGAAGAGTCGGACATGACCAAACGACTAAACAACTAAACAACAACACACTAACTGACAGCAGCTCTCTGAAGTTTCAGACAGGAGCTTTTCCTAGCACTGCCTGAAGATGCCAAAGACTTCTGCACACAATGCAGATACTCTACCACTGAGCTGTCGCATTTCCCCAAGATGGTAGGGATTAAGAGATATGCCTATCTGCAGTCCCCAATGGCTCAAGTTTGAAAGGTTGTAAGCAAAATAGACCAGCAGCAATGAAGGGTTTATTCAATATTTTATTTGCAGCATTCCACTGAGAATTATTTTGAGAAGAGATTCCTAAAATTCATTGGCTTCCTAGCCTGTATTTTTATCCTCAGCTCTGCGTTTAATATTACAATAAAGGCAATTGCAGCTTCTTCATTCCCAGGATCTCATCGGATCTTAATTAAAATGTTAAAAGGATTAAGGAGGTGTCATCCTGGAGGGAAAATTGACTTCTTGACTCTCTCCATCCTAATAACAATGGGAAAGGGAAGATTTTTATATTAACATATGGCTGAATCCATTCCTGGCCAGGCAATTCCTCTTTAGAAGAAGAGGCTCAGACATATTTGACCTTTAGTTAAGTGATATGGGTAGTGGCAGGATGCATGAGATTAAGCACAGAAGACACACAGGTAATGGATAGCTAGAAGGCGCTGAAACTGTGTAACAAGCTTTGAGGCTGCCGTGCAGTTTCTGAACTTTCATAATGGAAGATTCCACCTGCCCTTCAGGAACTGGAATGGAGTCCATGGTTGCATTTGGATGTGGGGGTTATTGTGCTGGTTTTACTGGTTATAATGCTAGCACTTCTGTCCTGATTTCTAATGTTCACTTTACATGGCAGTGCATGCAGCATTGTTTTTAACCAATATACCACCATGTCACCCTAAATTTTATACACCAGGGAAGAAGTGTATGCCAGTATACATCTCCAAATTCTGTTCAGCACAAAACTACCACAATTTTTTTAGTTAGCAGGGTAAGAAATCTTTCTTTCTTTCTTTCTTTCTTTCTTTCTTTCTTTCTTTCTTTCTTTCTTTCTTTCTTTCTGGAAGCAGTTAAAATAGAAACAAGTGCTAAAGTTGGCTAGATTCCACCAGATTTCTGGAAGTGGCTTATATGTCCTACAAAAATTTCAAAAATGCAGAAAATACCTGGAATGAAATATTGGGAAGAGGGAATAAAGTATGGTCTGAATATAGCCTTCCAGACCAAATCTAGTTCTGAAACAATTGTGGGAGTCTGCACACTAGGCAACACTCTCTCTGTGCTAAAGATGGGAGATACGAGAGAAAGTAAGTTATCTAAAAACCAAAAAGAAGCATCTAGGTGGACACATGGATTATATTAGATTCATATCTATGAATACTATTGTGTATGTATTTTAGTTATATTTATAATAAAGGCATTCACAGCTAGAGAAATGCATGTTGCATGCATCCTTTCACCCAGATATACCTTGATCCATCTGCTCTATTATGTATTACAAACCAGATTTCATGAACGGACACGTTAATAATAATGTGGTCATTTGTATTCAAGCTCCAGCTTGCTCACCTTTAGGGACCCCTTGTCTCAAAGACTTGATTCATTATTAGTCTAGCTAACAAGGTTCCAGTTTCTCAACATCAGTCCCCTATTTAGTTCCAATTTGTAATATCACAACCTTTGCTTAACCTTGGCTGCAGAGACATTTCCCTGATTCTCTTTCAGACAGGGAGGCTCCATCAATTCTTGAGTGCTTCAGGATATCAGGAAAGGGGTGATTTGAAAAGCCCTTTGGTCAATTCTGCCTTCAAGATTTTGGGGGCTGTCAGGTAAAGCATCTTTCTATAACCTGGAATAGGTGTAGTGGGCAAACTGAAGATTCTCTCACACTGTCTGTTTTGTTTTGTTTTGTTTTAGTGTTCCATGCTAAATAAGAAAACCAATAGTGAGAGCCCAGGAAATGGTCATCACCATTTGTAATATCCTTACCTTTAGTATTAAGAAGGGGAGGGGGAATGTATTTAACAGCAGCATCTGAAACCCTAAGTAGGCAACTTGTATTCCTGAAGGAGTGTCTCCACCCCCCATCGTTCAGCCCGGACACTGAGGTCCAGCTACGAGGGCTTTCTGGCGGTTCCCTCACTGCGAGAAGTGAGGTTACAGGGAACCAGGCAGGGGACCTTCTCAGTAGTGGCGCCTGCCCTGTGGAACGCCCTTCCATCAGATGTCAAGGAGATAAACAACTATCTGACAGAAGACATCTGAAGGCAGCCCTGTTAAGGAAGTTTTTAATGACTGATGCTTTATTGTGTTCTTAATATCCTGTTGGAAGCCTCCCAGAGTGGCTGGGGAGGCATGGCCAGATGGGTGGGGTATTATTATTATTATTATCCCACTCCACACAGTAAACACATAGGGAGCACTACAGATTGTGGTACCTGCTTGTCATGCGCCATGATTCAGATATGTCCAGGGGGCATGAACCCCACTGAGTACACATTCAGTGGTATTTCAAAAGGCAGCCTATGTGCATGCCTTTGTACAACTTCATTTGAGCAGGAACCTTGCCAACCAGGTGTCCCACTACCACCGAGGGTAGAGCCTAGGACCAGTCTGTGGAGCATAAGACTTACCGTAATCACAGGGTTATGGGTTCAAGCCCCACATTGGGCAAAAGATCCCCGTATTGCAGGGGGTTGCACTCATTTACCCTTGTGATCCCTTCCAACTCTACAACTCTATGATTCTATGCAGCTGTAAGGGGGCACAGCCACACACCTCTGGCATTTTTAGTGAACACAGGGAGTTATTTCCTGAACAGAAGAGCAGCTTCAGTGGCATGGTGCAGGGAGACTGCTGGGTCTAGTGAATGCTTAGATTGTAAACTGCTTGGGAATCCTATGTATGGTGCTCTAAAGTACCATGATTTTACAAATGAAATAAGTAAATGAAATCTTGGCTGTATATAAGCTATAATTGAGGTGGTCAGATGTCACGAGTGGATTTGAGTGGGTGCAAAGATCTGGAACAAAGATGTGGTTTTCAACCGCATGCTGACACTGCAAGAGTATAAACGGGCAGTGAGAGGCAGTGGTTGAAGATAACAGAAGGCAATGGCTATGGAAAAGGCAACAGCTGAAGGTGATTCCCCCCCCCCTCACTGTAGTGCGATACAATAATGAACACTGACCTCCAATGTTTTTCATAGGCCGGAGCAAATTTGGCATTTGAAGCCACATCATTCCTTAGCTCTCGATCCCTCCAGAAAAATAACTCTAAGGGAATGTCTGTTTTGGTTTTTTTAAAAAAACGGGAAGCTTGTCTAACTCCTTGGAAGATGTTTTTAAACCACAGTGACAGAGAAAACATAGGTAAGCTCATAGACTGGCCCAAGGCTTTGAAAACCCACACAAAAAAAAGTTTTCAGGCACTTATTAGCTTACTCATTACACTGCAAAATCCCTAAGTAAATCATAGGCCATGAAATCACTTTGTCAAAACAACTTGTGAAAGGCTATAATAATTTTGAAATTTGATATGAATTCTAGCTGCTATGAAAGGAGGCAATTTAAATATTGCATTTTCCCATTATTAGGTTATTTTCTGCAGCTGAGAGTTATGAGAATTCCTTACATGTCACAAGATCAAGTATGGAGAGGACTGTGGATGTGTGTTTGGTCTGGCAGGTTAAAAAACCGTAGAGCTACTTACATTTCAGATGAAGACTGAGAAGTACATGTGTGTGTATGTGTGTGATATTTCCTGATACTAATTGTATGAACACAAACTATAATTCATTGTATTCAATTGTATATTTCTGTTTTTCTTACTCATTTTAATCAATTTTATCCACTATCTTTTTTCATAATTTGCATGTACACAGCTTAGAAACTCTGGTAATTAAGTAGTATATAAATAGCTGAAATATTAATAATAAAACATGAATTTAATCAAATAGAATCTGGATTGCAACCACACATGTTATTATCTCAACAAATTGTAAGGAGAATGTTACATGTTCTTTGCTGAATAGAAAACTAAACCAACACTGAATACCCTAAAAAAAGATCACACGTGAAACAGCAACCTAACCGAAAAACTCTATAACCTTATTAATTGACAAGGCTTTTTAAAAACAGAATAGAAACCCTTTTGAAAAAGATCTCCTCAAAGTAAAGGTAAAGGGTAAAGGGACCCCTGACCATTAGGTCCAGACGTGACCGACTCTGAGGTTGCGCGCTCATCTTGCTCATCTTGCTGAGGGAGCCAGCGTTTGTCCGCAGACAGCTTCCGGGTCATGTGATCAGCATGACTAAGCCGCTTCTGGTGAACCAGAGCAGCGCACGGAAATGCCGTTTACCTTCCCACCGTAATGGTACCTATTTATCTACTTGCACATGATGTGCTTTCGACTTGCACATGACGTGCTAGGTTGACAGGAACAGGGACTGAGCAACAGGAGCTCACCCCATCATGGGGATTCGAACCGCTGACCTTCTGATTGGCAAGTCCTAGGCTCTGTGGTTTAACCCACAGCACCACAGCATCCCTTCTCCTCAAAGTAACTCATGATAAATCCTGTCAGCAGCGCCCCCCTTAAAGTTGTTGAGCTTTTCTTGAGGGGAGGGCAAAGTTGTTGAGCTTGGCTCTCCATACGCCTAGGGTTTTCCCAGACATTTTTAAAAGCAATTTTCAAAAACTCCACCCAGAATTTTCAAAGGATGAATCTTGGATATGTCCGGAAAGTTCTGGACATACAGTATGGGAGCCCAATTGTATTAGTTTCCTACTAAATTATCAATAGAAATTTGGCAAGTTATTTCACTCTTCCAATTTAAATGCAGGACTGTGAATATGAATGTCAGCCATCAGTGGGAGACCTCTCAAATTTAAGTGGTGCCCTGTGTGAAGCCAAAATCTGGTACCCACCCCCTTCCACCTCTTGCTTTCCATTGGACTTCATAGATGTGGCATCTGCTGCGGTGCCCCAGAAGCTTTGTGCCTGGTGCAACCGAACTGGTCACACACCCCTACATCCCCCTCTGCAGCTGTCAGGCTTCAGGAAATCAGGTCCCTCCCCTGGTGGCAGTAATTAAGCAGATTACACAAAAGGAGCGTTCTAACCAGATAAGTTCTTTAAAAATCAGAGCGAGAGACAAGGAAGGCATATCACACTAAAAAATGGTGCTGCTCCCAGTAAAGGCTTTCCCTTTCCGTCCCCCTACGTCACTCCTACGTCGGGTAATCTGAGCTTGTTGCCGTTGCGCTTTCTGTTCCATCACTCTCCATGTCCGTCTAGTCTTAAGGGAAGGGGGGGCATCAAGAATGCTGTCCAAGGACACCGAATCATCCAGTTGTCTCTCTTCTAGTGTATGTTCTTCTAGCACATGGGTTGGCAAATTAAGGCTCATGGGCCGGATCAGGCCCAATTGCCTTCTAAATCCAGCCTGCGATGGTCTGGGAATCACCACGTGGATCACCAGTGCATGGATCACCAGCGCACCTGTTCTTTCCCTTTCCCTCCCTCTTCCTCACACAGCAGCGCCTCCTCCCTCCCACCTCCTGGCTTCTCCCCGCCCTGCCTAGAGGAGGAAGGGGGCTGGGCTTTGTTGCTGCCAGCCCCTCTCCAGAGCCCTTCCACATGCCACTCATCATTCCTCCGCCACCATTCTCCCCCCCAAAAAAATATAGTCCGGCCCCCCACAAGGTCTGAGGGACAGTGCTGAAAAAGTTTGAGGATCCCTGTTCTAGCTGCTCCTCACACAATATTTCCCAGCTTTCCCCCTCTGGACTATGCCCTTCTGCAAGCCGATGTTCTAAATCAATACTGTCCTCCTGCCCTTGGGAAGGTTCAGGGAAGGGGGGGCTCCCACCAGTCCCTGACAGCAACAAAATAAAAGCATTCTTGAACTTTCACTGTGAAGGAAACATTTCGAGGTACATAGATGGTGCTCAACACTGATATAATTCCAAAAGTACATTAGTCTGGCACAGCAAGAAGGCAAAGTGTACAATCTGTAAAAAATAAACATGTCCATATTCAAATCTCATTTAAACAAACAGCCTTAATTGTAGCCTTTGGCTCCACATATACCAATGGAATCTCTGGCAGACTTTGGGCTCTCAATATTCAGCAGCGCCCTGTGCAATGCTAAAATTTGGTGCCCCTGCCCTGCCCCACCTCTCGCACTCTGTTCTACAGCACCCTTTGTTGTGGCGCCCATTGCAGTACAGCACCCAGTGCTGCCACCCTGGACGTGCCACCCTAAAACTGCTTCTGATGTGACTTAGACATATTATTGAGACAAACTCAAAATTGGCCTCTCTGATGAGTGGATTCCTGGATCACACCCACGTTAAAGACAAATGACTGATTTAAACATGGATGTCCATCACTTTTTTGCCTAACAACTCTCGGCTGAATGTGTGAACTTTCTTCATTGTGTTTTCTTTGCCACTCAGCAATTAAGTTCTTGGTTGTATCCAGTGCTGTCCATTCACAAACAGCTCCTTGATTCAGCAGATGTTTTCATAAACAGAAGGGGAGAATTTTGGTTGATTTCAGTGTGCATTCCCTCCACCAATTACTCAAAGGGTTGGGGAACCACCCAGAAGAGCCTAGGAGGTAGGGTTGAATGGCTACAGCAAAAAGTAATAATTTAGAAAGAAAGAAAGAAAGAAAGAAAGAAAGAAAGAAAGGAAGGAAGGAAGGAAGGAAGGAAGGAAGGAAGGAAGGAAGGAAGGAACACTTTCCTCTCCCTTCCTTTGGCAGAATCCTCCACTGGATCACAGAACCTTCCATGATTTGAAGAAGAAAAAAAACATTGGGGAAAAATGATTGGAAATGGGTGACTATATTATCATTAATCTGTGATTAATCCAAGGCCCACCTGCAATCTATCAGTGATGCTGCAAAAAAGAGCAATGAGTACTTAGTGTATCATCAAGAGTGAACTGATTTACCAACACATTCACTTTCTTACTGGAGCTTCATCAGATGCATCACTTGTAGAACTCTTTATAAAAGTTGTTCAAAAGAACCATAACATAACAATGTTCACTTTATAAGTTCATGCAGTCATTGTACTGAAGAGTCTGCCACTGATTCTAACATACTTCATCATCTCATGTGTGCTAACATTGCCTTTGTGGTTCGAGGACCCGATCCCCGCTTAGTGAAACGAAGACACACGGACATGTAATATAAGGTTAATGGGCAAATGAGGCCGCATGGCTAGCGCAGCAGCAAGTTGAGCTGCAAACCCCGCCCCCTCCAAGCCACCCGATTGGGGGCTTACCTGTGGGCAAGGTACGCCAGCCAGGTGAGTGGGGGGAGCAGGGGACAACGCCCCCTGCATGAGGCAGACATCAGGTCCCGCCCACAACCCCTCCCCTCTTTGCAAGAGGAGAGGCTTTGCCACTTAGCAGGAGAAAGGAAAAGAAGAAGAGTCTGGATTTGATATCCTGCTTTATCACTACCCTAAGGAGTCTCGAAGCAGCTAACAATCTGCTTTTCCCTTCCTCCCCCACAACAAACACTCTGTGAGGTGAGTGGGGCTGAGAGACTTCAGAGAAGTGTGACTGGCCCAAGGTCACCCAGCAGCTGCATGTGAAGGAGCGGGGAAGTGAGCCTGGTTCACCAGATTACGAGTCCACTGCTCTTAACCACTACACCACGATAACCAAACAATCTGGAGTGAAATACCTATACCAAGGCAGGAACCTGTATTGCTTTTATGTTACAGTTTCTTTGGTCCCTCTCAGGATGATTACTCAGATTTATTTTGCATTCAAAATTATTTATCACGAACAAATTTAAATTACAAAGGAATGATCGTTATACACAAATATCCTTTGTATATCTTAACATAATTTATAACTCAAATCGCAAGCAGAAGACATTTCTTCTCATCATACCCACTTTTATGGTCCTTTCATAAGTGAAAATAATAAAACTGTAACAATTTTGATAAAGCACATGAATTGTCTTCTTCTTTCAGTTCTGACAATAGTTTTGACATCGGAGCAAATTTGCATAGTTTTTAAACTATTCCCCTTTGCACATCTACACAAAGCATAATGCTTCATATATTATTAAACTCCATGAACAAAAAACCCTTCCGTTTAAAATGTTGAGTTAAGGGCTTTCTATAATGCTAGAAATCGCAGCAGTTGAGGTTGACACCTTATTTGGGCAATATGGATATGGCATGGTATCCTATGTGGCGGTAAGTTCAAGCTGCAACACAACTTTAGAGTTGGATGGTTATCCGTGGCAGAAGGATGGATCTAAAACCAAATGTTATTTGTCCATTCAGCTGAATAGACTTATGGAGTCTGTTCCATGTTACAAGCGATCTATTTATTTTTAATAAATAAATTTACCAGTGATTTATTTATTTTTAAATGAGAAACTAGTACTCCTAACTTGATAAAAACTACAGTGAGTAACAGCACCAAATGGCTATTATTGGCAGTAGGAAAAAGAGGAGGTGTTATTGTGTAGCAGTGTGTACTATCACAGGAAATCACTACAAGGACTCAGCTACGTTAGTAAAAAATAAAACAAAACAAAAAACCTTTTAAATGTGTTATAACACTGTGACATCAGATGAAGCTGTGGCTTTCAATCTTTTGGCAACGTGGTCTCCCCTTTTGAGGTTTACAACACGTTTTTCTGAAATGTTGTTTTTGATGTGTCTAGATTCAGCCAAGTATCCAATTGGCAACAACTATGCTCTACATAAAATGACAGAGTTGCAACAGGCTGAAGTTCCCTGACACCAGTGCTTTTTTTCCTTGGGGTACTCAGGGGTAAAATCTCTGGGTTATTTGTGGGGCCTTCCTGGTGTTTTTACATGAGTAGAATGTGTGCTTTTATTTAAAATGCATCTCTGGGTTGTTTGTGGGGCATAGGAATTCATTCATTTCCCCCCCCCCCCAAAAAAAAATAGTCTGGCCCCCCACAAGATCTGAGGGACAGTGGACTGGCCCCCTGCTGAAAAAGTTTGCTAACCCCTGCTTTAGAACCTATCCCACCAGAATACGAGTTTTGCCTGGCCCTATAATTCACTAATCTATCCAACAAAGACAGATTTTTAAATTAAAAAAATAAAACTAATCCAAATTATTTAAGCATTAGAAATAAAGGTCCCAATACAGGGCACTCTGTCTCCTGGACCCAAAGCAATAAACCCAACAAGCCCTTCCTCAAACAGTCTAGCACATTGTATTTATTTTCAGTAAGACAAGCCATGACTAAAGTAGTGTTATGTTGTAGTTTCATGTTAGGTGCCACTGAACCTTCTTTTTTCATTCTGCATTGTAATACTTCCAATCCTCACCTTTCTTTTTCTCCATATAAATGCCATTGACGTCTTTTGCCAGACAATTAGTTAGCTGAGATGAGGAACCTTTTTAGTCCATGGGGCCACATTCCCACGTAGACAACCTTCCAGTGACTCCATTTCACCCTCCATCTAGGCAACCAAGAAGGATGAGCACAGTTCAATCAATGACACATTGCAGCCAGGTAAAATCGCCAGAGGAGCACACAAAGCACAGCCAATGAGGAGTGTGGCCCGAGGGATCATGGTTTGGACAGAGTCTTGGGGGTCAGATGAAGACACATAGAAGGCGACATTTGGCCCTCGAGCTTGCGCTAAATGCAATAGGTTAATTGATTGCACTGCAATTTCCTGACACTTGCTACATTATAATTTAAGAGTGTGGCATATTGCCTGCATTGATTGTGTGTATAAGAGTGTGGCTTCAGTGTTAAGGCACTGCTAGAACTTCGCCTATCATCTCCCCACCATACATATGGACATAATGTACAAAATGTGCATATAAAGCATAGCAAAAAGGGGAAAAAAAGAAAGAAATGTATGGAGAGCCCTACAATATGATTTTTATCAGTTGGCATCGGATGCTTAAGCTGTCAATTGTAACAGCAATTAAGGTTTTAAAAAACACCACATAACTACTGTCACCAGTCATGTAAACACATCCATACAAAGCTCGAATAGGACATCTTTTCATAGGATGTCACACCTATTTGTTTAGTTTCCCAAGACTTTTGTTTCCCAAGTAACCAAGACTTTCACTGTTGAAGTCCAAGTTTTCAGGGGAAAGAGGTGAACCTTTGTAACAATTTGTCTGGCGGATCTTGCTCAAAATGGAGTATCCACATCTTCTCCAGAGACTGCTTTTCTGTCTTCACCATTCTCGTCTACCTACTTAGAAATTATCCTTTTCTCAACTGTCAGTAGTCTTGGTGACAATTCTTAAAATTCGAGTGCCTACTGCAGTGTCCAAGTCTGGAGGCTCATACTGAGTTGTAAATTATTTTTCAGGATATCTATGCCAACTATTGTCTCCTTCATGAAATTCTATTCACATTATTTCACACTGACAAGAGGTGCAGAGAAGGCGCAAAAATATACGTCCCTAACATTTCAAAGCACTGCATCTTTGCTTTTGCTTCATAAATCCTATTAGAGAGAGAAAGAGAAGATGTAGGCAGTACTTGTACAGTTCTTTGTAAATGAGAACTTTCTTCTGAAATCTTTGTTACTGTATTTTTTACCACTGCTGAGAGCACTTCAAATAGTAGGAAAAAAACATACTGTGAGGATCATTTCAATCATTAATAAGTAGGGTTTTTTTATTTTGCTTTATCTGCATATGACTATTTCCGATTTGTCTGATTTGAATGTATGAAGGATGAAGTTCAAAGATAAACTCTATGTCATGAGAATGTGCAAAATCTTCACACACATCCTGACTCCACACCATTGCATGCTTGCCATCAATCTGATTAGACGGACATATACACATGCACAGGGCTTCCTCCAAGATTGTCCATGTGCCTATTTAGATAGATAGATTGTTGTTGTTGTTGTTTAGTCGTTTAGTTGTGTCCAGCTCTTCGTGACCCCATGGACCAGAGCACACCAGGCACTCCTGTCCTCCACTGCCTCCCACAGTCTGGTCAAACTGTCCAACCATCTCGTCCTCTGTCATCCCCTTCTCCTTCTGCCCTCAATCTTTCCCAACATCAGGGTCTTTTCCAGGGAGTCTTCTCTTCTCATGAGGTGGCCAAAGTATTGGAGCCTCAGCTTCAGGATCTGTCCTTCCAGTGAGCACTCAGGGCTGATTTACTTCAGAATGGATAGGTTTGATCTTCTTGCAGTCCATGGGATTCTCAAGAGTCTCCTCCAGCACCATAATTCAAAAGCATCAATTCTTTGGCGATCAGCCTTCCTTATGGTCCAGCTCTCACTTCCATACATCACTACTGGGAAAACCATAGCTTTAACTATACAGACCTTTGTTGGCAAGGTGATGTCTCTGCTTTTTAAGATGCTGTCTAGGTTTGTCATTGCTTTTCTCCCAAAAAGCAGGCGTCTTTTAGTTTTGTGACTGCTGTTATCATCTGCAGTGATCATGGAGCCCAAGAAAGTAAAATCTCTCACTGCCTCCATTTCTTCCCCTTCTATTTGCCAGATAGATAGATAGAGATAGATAGATGATAGATAGATGATAGATAGATAGATAGATAGATAGATAGATAGATAGATAGATATAGATAGATAGATATAGATAGATAGATGGTAGATAGATAGATAGATAGATAGATGATAGATAGATAGATGATAGATTAGATAGATAGATGATAGATAGATAGATGATAGATAGATAGATGATAGATAGATAGATAGATGATAGATTAGATAGATAGATAGATGATAGATAGATAGATAGATAATAGATAGATGATAGATAGATAGATAGATAGATAGAGATATAGATGATGATGATAGATAGATAGATAGATAGATGATAGATAGATAGATAGATAGATAGGTGATAGATAGATAGATAGATAGATAGATAGATAGATAGATAGATAATAGATAGATAGATAGATAGATGATAGATAGATAGATAGATAGATAGATAGATAGATAGATGATAGATAGATAGATAGATACATAGATACATAGATAGATGATAGATAGATAGATAGATAGATAGATAGATGATATAGATGATAGATAGATAGATAGATAGATAGATGATAGATAGATAGATGATAGATAATTGTTCTGGAAGCACTTACATTGTTCTCTGTCTTTTTTTAAAAAAAAAAGGGTGTATCAGTGAGGCTGAACAGAACAGAGATCATGCTTTCAACATGTAAACAGTAAAGTACCTGCACATGGAGGGATATTAATATATTTCAGTAGAATGCCTAGAAATATATTATTATGATTTACTCACACTACATCAGCAGGTCCTAGGGCAACATAGGTGCTGGCTCCCTGGGGCCCTGGGTGTCTGAGCACCCACAAAATTCCCCCAAAAGGCACACACAAAGATTCTCTCAAGGCAAAACTTTTTTTAAAAAAATGTAGTATAAACACTGGCAATTTGGAAACACTGGCCTGTGAGTGTTCCAACTGGAGAACAGCCTTTTCCAAAGGTGTCATGGACTTTGAAGATGCTCGAACTCAGGACGAAAGGGAGAAATGTCGTCAGAGGAAGGCATGTTTGGCAAACCCTCACCATGAACAACTCCAGAAACCTATGTCCCCACTGTGGAAGGACGTGAATGCAGAATTGGTCTACACAGTCACCTATGGACACACCGTTAAGACCATGTTTATGGAAGGGAATCTTACTTGGCTATGAATGATAGAAGAAGAAGAAGAAGAAGAAGAAGAAGAAGAAGAAGAAGAAGAGGAAGAGGAGGAGGAGGAGGAGGAGGAGGAGGAGGAGGAGGTTGAAGTTGAAGTTGAAGTTGAGTGTTGTGGGGCTTTCTCTCCCGATGAGCACCACATAGGCACTAGGAAACATCATTTCAATATAGATCACCTGTTTAAGTTAAATTTATCCTTCCTTGTCAATTTTAAATGGTACTATGCACATACTCAACAGATGTGGATAGTGTCTTCCAAGAATTAATGAATAGGCAGATTGATAGAGAAATGGAGAAGTGGAGGGGGTGGATAACTTCATTTTTAAAGTATTCCTATCACTGTTCTGTTGTTCCACTCAGGTTGCCAGTGTAGATGGGCAGTGTAGCCTCTCTGAAAGTTCCAATTAGAATGGTTTCATTAAATATGTTCAGGCCATTAAGCTGTTCAATTTTGCATTAAAGTCATTAGTATCTTAATGTAGCAAGAAAAAATGCTTGGCAAATAGTGATGGATATAGATGTAAAGCTACAGCAAATATAGATATATTCTTTCTCTTTTGTGAAATTTAGTGGTAGTCATGACCACGTTTATGTCTTTTTATATGTATAGAGAGGTGAGTTACTGGGGAAGGAAGATCTAGTATATTACTAAAAAAAAATGAAAAAGTGCTTCATAACCTGAGGAGTACCTGCCCCCAAATTCAATTTACTCTCAAGTAAAACAGTGCATTCCCACCCCGTCCCTCAAATCACAAAAAAATGTTTACTTTTATTTCCAAACTTCTTCTGAAGCTTGGTGCTACAGGATAAGTGCAACATGGGCTAGGTGACTTCCCCAATGCCCCCATAATGCCCAAACTGATCCCACCTCACTTTCCTTTCCTAAAATCTTTGCTGGAGAGAGCCAGTGTGGTGTAGTGGTTAAGAGCGGTAGTCTCGTGATCTGGGGAACCGGGTTCGCGTCTCCGCTCCTCCACATGCAGCTGCTGGGTGACCTTGGGCCAGTCACACTTCTCTGAGTCTCTCAGCCCCACT
The DNA here is from genome assembly GCF_964106915.1 of Podarcis gaigeae. Classification (NCBI taxonomy): domain Eukaryota; kingdom Metazoa; phylum Chordata; class Lepidosauria; order Squamata; family Lacertidae; genus Podarcis; species Podarcis gaigeae. The sequence continues at coordinate 24,284,765 of NC_139687.1, read as the reverse complement.
CACCTCACAGAGTGTTTGTTGTGGGGGAGGAAGGGAAAGGAGAATGTTAGCCACTTTGAGACTCCTTAAAGGGAGTGAAAGGCGGGATATCAAATCCAAACTCTTCTTCTTCTTCTCTTTCTTCACACTACAAAACCATAATAGCATGGTCATCATCCTGAACCACTAGAACACTACTGTAGTGTCAGCCACCTTGTGAATTATAGTTCACAAGCCTACTGATGTCCCTTGTAAAGTCTGAGAACCATGGGAACTACATTTTCATATGTTTTCAAAACCCAAGCGTTTGGTAGCACTTTGGCACTTTGCTGCTTTGGTAGAACACACAACATTTGCCCTGGTTTCCATGTGACTGCTTAAAGCTTTTTTAAAGCTTTTTTTAAGTGAACATTTTAGAAAATGAGGACTGGGGTAGTAATACATGTTTGTGGAAGGGCATGTTTCTGAGAAGTAATCCCTTCCATTAGTTTCCTCAGTGACAAATGCACGTTACAATTACGTAGTTGGGAGCAAGTGGGTGAAAGTAGGTTTATACCCCGCAGGGTGAGAGTCTGTTCAGGTATAAAACTGGGTCCATGTCTGTAAGAGATGAAAGAGGACTACAGTGGGTGTGATGCATGAAGCCATAAGTGCTTCAGAAATGGAGAGTGTTTTATGCATGCAGACTTGGCAGTGGTCCTTTGTATGTGAATTTGTGGAATCATAGAATGGTATCCCAATCTCAGACAGATGGACATCCAATCTCTGTTTAAAAACCTCCAATGAAATGGATTCCACCTCCTTCCAAGGGAGCTTATTCCACTCACCAGCTGCTCTTTCCATCAGAAAGTTCTTCCTAAGATTTAGCTGGAATCTAGCTACAGTGGCTTATGTTTGAATGGCTGGTCAACAAATTGTTTGAAGTAGTGAATGATTGTAGTGGTTATGTGCAATGCTGAGTCAGACTCGTACAGTTGTACGAGTTATATTGCTATGCTGCCTTATTAATGTTCTCTGGTTTTATTGATATTGCTTATTGTTTTTGCATCTGTTCTATTATGCATGTCACTAGGCATGGTTTTTATCATCATGTGTGCATAGTGTTTATCTGCTGTAAACTGTTTCGAGATCTTCTGATAGTAAGTGGTGTCTAAATGGAAATAATAAAAAAAATGGATGTGCTGCACCTGTTGAGCCAACAGCACTCTGGTGAGAGGTGGAAACCGTTGAAGGAAAACCACTGAGCAACATATAATACAAGTCTCCCGTGAAATACTATTTTCTTGCATGATAGCATGGCAGCCATTTGGGGTACTGCAATTTTGTGATTGCATGGCAAGATCTCATCCTGAAAAAAGCACTTTGGGGGGCACAATCTCACGTGGTGCCCCCCCCCCCAAATGCATTTTAGGGCCCAGCTCTGAAAAAGTGTGTCTTTTGGGCTCCGTGATCTTGTGTAGGTCATGTGACCTGCATGGAAGCATGTGGGGGGAAACCTATGTCCCGGTTTTGGGATGTTGGAGGGAATGTAGCAATCATGTAGATAAAAGGGCTCAACACATGGATCGGCCATTGTGATACAGCAGTAGTTTTGAGCGGCCTCCACTTGGCATCTATATTGTGAAAATCAGCCCTTTCAAAATGAAAATATTGCAAAGAAATAAAAGAACAATCAGGTTCTGAACCGAACAAGGAAGTAATAACCTGTGTGTGTGTGTGTGTGTGTGTGTGTGTGTACACACACACACACACACACACACGGCACATACCAATTTAATTACAGCTGCACAGGTTATAGTATAAGCATCATTGTGGTGTGTCTAACAAATATATATTGAGATATGATACATGCACCACCAACTTTCACAGCAATTAAAACAGTTATTAAAGATAAACAATTTTACCACGGAGGTAATTAAGTAAGGTCATGTACTGCCTTAGCACTTTAAAAGTTCCTATTAACTAATAATCCATCAAATCCGCACAGCAGCTCATGAATGAAATATTCAACTGAGTTCCCAACATAAATACTCCAGCAATCAAAAAGAGATTAATGGAAGTAATCTGCAATGTGTGTGGTTTAGGTTTTATCATTGCCAGCTGAGACTCCTCTTCTGCGTTTTGCTGTGTACAACTGTCTTCCTGCACTTGTGTACACACTGGCTTTGCAACACAAAACAGTAGCGGGGACAAGGGACTGATGTCTTATTCGCAGACGTATCCATCACACGTTCACAAAAAAGGTCATCTATACTTGTAAAAAGAAAAGTCCCGCAGAACTTCAGCACACGAGGACATGCATTATTCAGTAATTTGTACTTTAAAAGGAGCTGCGTTCCATGCAATGCGTACATTTATCATGATCCATTTATCATGATCTTAAAATGTGTTTCTCCTGCCTAGCAGAATACAGAATGGTTACTTGCAAGCATCTTAATTTACACCCCCCAAAAAAACACACACCCAAAAATCCATATTATTTGATGGAGCATTCTCTCATCCCAGCTCACATGTTTATGTCTCTCATCTAGATGCAAAACCTGTGCATGAGAAGAGTTCTAAGAATTTATACCAAAGACCATGCCTTAGAAATCTCTTGCAAAGATGCTTAGAGCAGAGAAGAAAGACTAATATTGCAATCCACCTCATTTTACATAATATATTGTTATCTACATCTGTGGGAAAGCATGGTTTAATAATATACACTGAACTATGAAGAAAACCTTATCTTCAGTTATTTGAAAAGAATGTTTCATATTCAGAATTGGACCGTGTTTATTTTTTTTATTTTAAAAATGATTTGAAACAATGACATGGTTCACATATTTGTTAAAATCACAGTTCTGTTCGTGTGTTTTTTTTCCAATGAAAGGCTGAGTTTGGGAGAAAGGGAAAGATTATTCCAAATTTCCCAGCAAAGTTGTTCTGTATTGTGCACTACAGTGGAATTGTGGACTTCAATAAAGTACCACTATGATGGTTTGAGTTGTGTAATACTCAAAGGTCAGTGATTTTCGGAAGGTCAATATATTTTAGTCACAGTTACTGTCTTTAAAATGAAGAAAGAATGACCTCAAATCAATTTGTGTCATCAACACAATTAAAGATTGCATGGTAGAGCTTACAATGACTCACTAAATCAATGTTTCCCAAACTTGGGTCAACAGCTGTTTTGGACTACAACTCCCATCATGCCTAGCTAGCAGGGATGATGGGAACTGTAGCCCCAAAACAGCTGGAGACCCAAGTTTGGGAAACACTGCACTAAATCCATCACTGGTAGAAAGTGGGGAAGCCATATCACTGGAGAAGACCACAACTCAATGTTAGAATATCTGCTTTGCATGAAAAATATTCCAGGTTCAATACCTGTCATTTCCAGGTACTACCTGGAAAGATGTTTCTCTGACACCCTGGAGAGCCTCTGTCAGCCAGTGTAGAAAATATTAAGCTTGATGGACATCAGTTTAAAGGAGCTTCCTGTGTTCTTATTTAGAACCCTAGCAGAGCATGGGCTGGCAACTATAAAGAGTCATGCTTCTCAGTATGTATGAATGATTTTGCCTTCTTATTGCCAATGGAAAACCTGTACAAAATATGATTAACCTGCAGTTTTGAGGAAATGTATGTGTCATTCACTGAAGCTGGAATTTGTGTTTTGAGTACAGACAACAGTACATAAAAACGAGCACTGGTGATGCAGTCTTCATGACACATCATCATGCATTACAACAAACAGGTCCAGATAGCTATTGCCTTGGTTTTAGACCTTATACAAAGGCATCTGCATTGATAAACACAGAGAAAGATACCAGGAAAATTGTGGTATCACAGTGGTAACTGTAGGCTTTCGTACTGGTGAAAAACAGTTGACAGGCAAAATGATTTCAGCAACTCTGAAACAGCAAATATTTATCACTGAACAATGTGGTGGCACTCTGCAGAATCTACTTCTGGTAGCTCAGGTTTGAATCCTAAACACATTTATGTAGATTAAGTTTCACTGAACTCAGAGGGACTTACTTCTGAGTGGACATGAATAGGTATCCGTATTTCTGACTACCAATGCATACAAACCTCACAGCTTCTGACATGGTGTATGAACATCTGAAGTTGAGCTTATGTACTTTGGGAGAGAGAAAAAAGATAGTTCCCCAACATGCCTTGGGAACGACAGAATACTTTGCTACTCCATCCCTACCCTTGATGACAAGAACATCCCTTTCTGCAGTTTCAACATCACTAAAGAAACAATCAAAATGCTTATTCTTTTGCTGTCAGGAAGATTAGTTTGCTGAACTGAAAAAAACAATTCTTCTACTGAGATCAACTAGTGGAATAAAACTGCCTTTGACTTGACAAATGTTATACAGCCTTATGATGAGAGATTCTGTTATAAAATCATGTCACCAGAGAGTGAGAGGCAACATAATACAGAGGAACAGCCTTAATCATTTTAAATGAAAATGATTTATGTCAGCTTCTATTATAACTATGAAAGCATACAGGATCATCCAAACTACTTCTACACAATTGCTGCATTTCACAAATTGTTGACTAAGGTTGCTCAAAAGAGAACAACTTATCATCAGGGTCACAATGGTATAAAGTTTAGAAAGCAATTGTGTTGACAATGCAGAGCTCTTTTTGTGCATTCTCATAATCTCATACTTTAATTACTAATTTATTTTTTTTACAAAAATAAAAAATGTGTTTGTTCTTGCCATCTGTTGCCGAGATTAAAACCCATGATTCTTTACTTTTTGGCATAGACTCAGGATAACATAACAGAGATTCATAATCCTTTCATATTCACTAACATACCCCTTCAGTCACACAATCAGGAAAATTTTCTTTTATTCTCATATTTATGGAAATGCTCTCCCAATTCTGTCCTAATCTGCATCATTTCTTTGAGATTTATTTGATTCACAAAATGCCTAACAAAAAGAATCACGGATTCTATTATTCTTTATCATGCTTTCATTATGGTGGCACTTCTGAAACAGCACTCTGACCAGTAGCACCAAAAAGGAAGTAACATCAAAGATGCAGGAGGATTTTGAGCTACATTTGTTGATCTGCTACAACAGTAGCTATGGCATCCACACTGATCCAACTCCATGTGGATTATTAGCACAGAGATTGTAATCCACAGGTGGAACAGTCATTGGCAAGATGAATGTGTGGATTGTGGGTGACCCATCTTCTCCTTATCCATTAAACACATCAGGAATTGTCCTTACTTATCTATTACCACATGTTTCCATTCTGTGTTGCACATATAAAAGTAGTGATGAGAGACCTCATCCACCTTGATTTGAAACTGGCTCAGGCTTCCTAAGCTTTCTTGGAGAAGGTTTTGAGACAGTTTAGGCTTTTCTCCAAGATACTACAGAAAGGCCAAGTCCAGGGAAACTTCCTACCAGTGCCTGCCATCAATATCCCTTGTCCCACAATATATCAGATTTATATTAATAAAGATGACAGAACATGGTGGCAAGGAACAGTTGAGGCGTGGATTCCTAGCACCCCAGCAGTAATGAAATCTCCCAATCACATTTAGAAGAATCACAGCCATCAGAAAGTGTCTCCATTTTTCCTGGCTCATTTCAGAGTCCTTCATTTCATACTGCTGTGAGGCTTCCCCAATGTCACCCCCTGCTTCTCAAGAGGAGGATTGGCTGACATTGGGTTAACCCGCCAAAGCAAGTTCCAAACTGTGCTAGGAATTTCAGCTTAGCTTGAAAAGGGCATGAGGAGTGTGTTTCACCAATTTACCTTCGCCTGCTTGTCAGATAGTTCCATCACTATGCACACTCATGGTGGATACATGTTGACATAGGGATTGTGGGCTGGATTCAAGTCCTGCTGGCACAACAGGACCCCTCCCCTCTTCTTCTGCTATGTGCCCCCATGTTCCCCAGTTGACTCTGGCGGGTCAGAAGACACCCTCCCAGAACAGTGTGCAGGGAAGGGAAGAGGAGATAGTTCCATCTGGCAAGCAGAAAGGCTTGCTCTGAGATTGCCTTGTTGCTGAATTCCACTCACTACTCCTAATTCACTTTAGTGATTGTGGGTATGTTGTTTTTATTGGATGAACTTGTCTAAAATGTAATGATGTGAACATTTGCAATGCAAGTGTGTGTCCCAGATGTCAACTGACGCTGGATTGTATTTTTGAAAAAAGAATTAGAATATAGAATAAAGATTATTTTCTGCTCTAACTTTCTAACACTCCAGTGTGCATTCACATCTGGGATACACACTTTGCAATCTACACCGAGATGCTTCTAATTTACCCTTTGCAAGGCCAGCCCAAGAAATTTTGAGAACAGAACAGCAAATGATGTATAGCTCTCACAGTCAAGTTATTTTGGCACCTGGGGCACTAAATCCACATGCACACCTCCCCTAACGTAGCAATGAAAATGCAGTAATAAAAAAATTAATAACTAAGAATTTCCAGTTCTTCCATGATACTCACAGGATATCATCCTGGCTGGGACTGATGGAAGTTGGAGTTCAGCAGCTTCTAGAGGGCATCATGTTATCTACTCCTTGGTTACAGGAACAACTCTCTAGCTCAGGCATCCCCAAACTCGGCCATCCAGATGTTTTGGGACTACAACTCCCATCATCCCTAGCTAACAGGACCAGTGGTCAGGGATGATGGGAATTGTAGTCCCAAAACATCTGGAGGGCCGAGTTTGGGGATGCCTGCTCTAGCTCATGCATCCTTGCTCATAACCCACATAGTCTACCATGAAACCCAGGGTACTCAGGTGGGTGTGACATAAGTGGATATACACGTAAACCTTGTATGTGTCCCAGGATATTTTATACATATATGGTAGGACAGAGTGAATGAGCCTGAAGTTTGCTCTTTTAACTCATCAGGTAGCTGACCTGTCCACCTGGGCTGTGTGTTAACCAGTCTTCACACTCAACCAGTTTGATCTTCTCTTCCCTACATGATCAATTAATTAGATCCCACCCAACTAAGTGGGGCGGGAGACATTAGGTGCTTGATTCTGACAAACTTTGAAACTCAGTATATTGACCATAATGGTTCCTATTACCTGAAAGTACTTCTAGTGCTTCCTAATTAATGTTGGGAGACTTTAATCATGTAATCTCAATCGTGTTAGTCTTTCAGCACTTTTTATCTCACTGCATCATTCTGATATGCTTCCTGACCTGGGGGTCCGGAGTGTTCACTATTATCAGCCAATTAGTCGTCCTCGCTTCTGGCTCGCAGAAGACAGATTCACTATATTTCTTAACACTTGACAGTTTCAATTCCTTAACCTCCAAATTCCCCTTGATATATGACTCTGTCTCTCACCCTTTATTTCAGCATTCCAGAATGCCCCCATGGCCCTGCATGCTGAAATCAGCCACAGACAGTAGTCACAATGAGGTTATAATTTTCCTCTGACAACCAGCTTTTTAATGCCAACAATTTGTTGCTATTTCATCATAAATACATCAACTGACTGCATTTGTTATTTAATAGATGATTCATTTACTTCATAAGGTCTACCTCAGTAGCCTGCCTAGATATTCATTATCTCACCATTTCAACCAGGAACTATGGTTGTCGGAACCTAGTGTCACTATGGAGCTTTCATACAGCCTTTTATCAGAGTATCCCTGTATGAGGCATGGCCAATGGGAGCCTGCAAGCTGTGTTGACTGCCCTGCCTGGTGGTTCTGTAACCCTCTCCTCACCTAATTCCATCAAATCCAGGCCAGAAGCAGCTGGTCCAATAAGTTGGTGGCTTCTGCATTTCTAGACAGCCTAAAAGGTGCCCCATTCACCAACTCAGCAGAAGTGAAAGTAGCCACCCTTAGATGTCTCGGCACCATTTGCTTGGTGGTAGAACATCTGCATTGCATGAAGAAGGTCCCAGATTCTTTATATATATGTATAATTTTTTATTATTAATTTTAACATATAAATTCATAAAATGTACCACAAAACTTATACAATCTTTTTGGGCTTCCATCAGCACCTCTGATGATCCACCGTTTTAACCACTTCTTATGCATTTCTTAACTTTATATTGCCTTTACATCTCTTAACAAATCATCCTCCCCCTTGTCCATTTTTACAATACTTCTAATAATACTCCTCACAAAACTTCTTGCAACCCTACAAACGTCATCTGTTCTTCACAATTACCGGTACTTTTCAAATAGTCCGTAAATTTACTCCAGTCTTCTGTGAATTTCTGGTCTCGCCGGTTTCGAATCCTTCCTGTTAGTTTATCTAATTCTGCATAGACCATTAACTTCATCCTCCATTCTTCAATCAATGGTAACTCTTCTTGCTTCCATTTTTGGGCCAATAATAGTCTTACTGCTGTTGCAGAAGGTCCCAGATTCAATCCCCAACATCTTCATGTAGGACTGGGAGACAACCTTGCCTGAAACCCTGGTGAGCTGCTGTCAATCAGTGTAGACAATGCTGAGCTCGATGGTCCAATGGTCTGACTCAGTATAAGGCAGGTTTCTGTTGTGCTCTGGCCTGTAGTCAAGGAGAATTTCCCAAAAATATCAAAAGCTTGCCCTACAGCAACTCCAAGCAGGGGCGCGCCAATCAGTGTGGTCGCTCCTGTTCTGTGGAACAGCATTCCTGTCAACATATGACAGGTTCCCCGCTACCTCATTTGGCAACAGTACTGTTTTTAAATGGCCAGTAAAGCGAGATGAGCGCCGCAACCCCAGAGTCATCCATGACTGGACTTAATGGTTGGGGTCCCTTTACCTTTACTTACTGTTTTTAAAACTACAGTGGTACCTCAGGTTAAGTACTTAATTTGTTCCGGAGGTCCGTACTTAACCTGAAACTGTTCTTAACCTGAAGCACCACTTTAGCTAATGGGGCCTCCTGCTGCTGCTGCGCCGCCGGAGCACGATTTCTGTTCTCATCCTGAAGCAAAGTTCTTAACCTGAAGCATTATTTCTGGGTTAGCGGAGTCTTTAACCTGAAGCGTACGTAACCTGAGGTACCACTGTATGTTCCATTGTTTTTTTACAATCTGTTTGCAAATTGCTGTGGCACACATGTAAAAGGAGATTCATAAAATGGCGATGATGAGTCATTGTTTGGAAAAGGAAAACACCAGACGGTGATATGGAAACAAAAAAGAAAATGACCCAAAATGAGAAAGCAGTTCTCAAAAGTGCCAATTTTTGAGCTTTGTTACAGCTCAAAACATTTTGGGCCTGGGAGTACAGTGGCAGCCATAGTGGTGTTCTAGCACCTGGACTAGACAGAACTCTGGTCTTATTCTTATATTCTTAGATAACAGGCTACTTTCATAAATACCAAGAGTCCTATATAAGGAAAGATTAGGGTTATGTACTGGAGCAAGTCCTGAGCATGGGAGCAGATGCATGCACCCACAACCCACCCACTCCCTTTTTGAAATGGAGGGACTGTATAAATAAGGTATACTTGCCTATGATGTGTGGATAATAGGTGTCAGGTTATGCAATCTATTCTACACATGCTGGGGACCCTGTGCAAGCTTAGGATTCCCACAGCATGTAGAAACTACTAGCAAAGATACTTTGTGAGCAATGTAGGTTGCTCATTGGCACAGACATCATAAACAGTGATGAAAGTCACTGTGATTCATCCTTAGTAGTGAGAGGGGAGTGTATTTGGTAAGTAGGGCATAGCAGCACAGCCATTAAAGTGCTTTTTTATGGGAATGGGATGCCCAGCACCAAAGTTTAAGTTGTCGCTTCTTTCAAAGTGATTAGGGTTTCAAAGATGCTGAAGGCAGGCAGCTTTCCTTGCTTGTTAAAGCTGAGTGTAGGGCTGTGGAACCTTCATCGTTAGATGCACATCTTCCCAAATGATGAGAGTGATTTCTTTACTAATGCACTTGTCCTTCTGTTTACACAGGCAGTAACAGTGCCATAATTTGATTCATTGGGGAACTTTTACTAAACAAAGCCTAATGCTTTCAGTAAATAATGACACAGAATAAATTAGCAGAGGGAATTATAGATACACTTGAGGACCTTTCTACCTAGAAAAAAAAAAGGAACTGAAATCTAGGACACTAACAATTAAAGTAATTAAACTAGCACTTAAGTCGCCTTGTGTCACAACAAAGTGGATTCTGGCTGAGTAGTTTCGCATAATCCATTTTCTATGTCTATATCCTTCCTCCCCACCCCACCCCACCCCATCTTCTTAATGAAAAGTATTTTGATTTTGGTTTTGGGGTTTTTTTAAAAAAAAAATATTTAGCGATCTCTCCTTTGAGGAACCTAAATGCTTCTCATATGTTCCTGCACTTTAATTGAAAATATAAAGCACAATATTGCATGTTCATGTAAACATCCCACTTAAAGAGCAAAACAACCACTTTCATTTAAAAAGAAATCCTCTGGTGGAAATATCTGTGCCAAATATCACTAGCATGCCACTCACATAAACAAAATAACATACATTTTTAATACTGTGTGGTAGGATGCCACCTGCAACATTATAGCACCTGTTTGTTCATAAACAAAGCAAATGTTTCTCTGCTTCCGTAAAGCTTGCAATCTCAGGAAGAAACGGGGGATCTGATGCTTTCAAAATGTAGCAAAGAGTTCCCAATTTAAAAATGTATCCACTAACAGAAGAAGGCATCACTAAGGCTAAGATCCTAAGTACACTTAGTCCTGTTCTCCATGTTGCCAGAAATGGGGAAAGAGAAATGCATGATTTAATACAAAGCATTTCCAACTAAAAATGGTTGTGGTGACTAGAAGTCTCAAATATAGAAATTGGGATTTCAGTGGCAAACATGTATTGATGAACATGGGCAACCTACCTTTGCCAAAGCTGGCCACTATGAAGAGAAAAGCAGGGCTTTTTTCAGCCAGAACTCACTGCACCTCAGTTCTGGCACTTCACAGACAGGTGCCATTGCCATTGTAAGAGAACAAGGGAGGTGTTCATGGTGAGTTCCAGCACCTCTTTTTCTAGAAAAATAGCATTGCTCACCAGAATCAATAAATAGGCCTTTCCAAGAAACTACCAGCAGACTATCCATTCAAAGCTCATCTTGCTAATGGGTTCCATATTGAACCACCCTCACAAAGAGACAGACATATAAGACATACAAGCCTCTATTTTTGGCAGCCAATTGATATGTTTTTATTCCACCAGACTTTTTCATATAGTTTAAACTTGTTAGCTGTGTGAGTCTCTTTTTTATTATTAAAAAACTGTTTTATTTCAGCTTTTAATGCTTTATTTTACTGGGAGTCTTTAAGACCCATATGTACAGACACAATAACTTAGCACTATGTAATATGATACTGCAGCATTGTTGCAGCAACACTGAGATAGATCTCAGGTTCCCCTCCTCTGGCAGAAGGCTTTCCTCCATTAGAAGAAGGGGACTTTCAAATTCACCCAACCTGTTGTGTTATCATCACCGGCAGATTTTGTGCTGTAATATCTTAAAATGTGAGTGGCATTAATACTGGCAATTTTTGATTGCTACCTGTGGATAGGCAAATCTCACTGAAGGATATTTTTAGATTCCACTCCTGATTCCCTTCCACTTATTTCTATTTTCTTACCATTTTATTATCATCACTTGAAAAATGCCATAAAAATAAAGAAAGATATTGTGAGTTATAAATATTGCAATATTTTATCACCATGTGGTTAAATTTAGTATGTTGTTATATTTGGGTGGACTCCTGCAACTTTTCTTTTCCATTCCTTTCAGTTTCTGTCCAATCAAATTCCATCACCAAGCTTATTCTTTTGTTAGCCTATTCATAAAGTGAGCAGATTTTGTCATGCAATCCTGTATTCTGCCCTATTCAGGGCCTGCTTGGTAGTGGCTCCATGTTTATGGAATGCCCTGCCAAGTAAAGTGCATCTGTCTCCATTATTATTAACACTCAGGAAGAATTTTAAAACATTCCTGTTCATACAGGCTGAATAATACTGGTACTGACAACCTTGAAATTATTAGCTATTCTTGATGCCTGGTTTTGTTTTGTTTTTTAATTATCTAAATGCTTTATGTTTTAAGGAATATATTATTTTGCTGATTTTTTGTTTGCCAACCCAGGTTGCTTTGGGAGGAAGGGTGGATAGAAATTTAATGAATAAATAATATAATGTCTGCTCAGAAGTAAGTCCCATTGAGCTCGATGGATCTTATTCTCAGATAAATAAGTATATGATTGCAGCCTCATTTATATAAAACAAAGGTCTAACACAACCTACCAAAGAGTGTGTAGCTAGTTTTACCCATAATTTGAATATTTCTATTACTCATAGGCTTTAATACCAAAATCTCTCTTGCAGTAGAAGAGCTGCACACTGGAACATCTAATGAACATAAAACTCCAAAGATTGAGAATTGTGTTTCTTTCTATCTTGAATTTGATTGGATAGCTGATCCATATTGTGTTCATAATTTAGTATGAGAACCTTTTAGTTCCCTGATTTTTAAAAAATCAGTCTATGTGCAATACCGAGATTTCTGTTTCACCATTATTATGAAAGCTTTAAAGACATGCATCTGTACCCAGGACGTCCTCCATAACGTAAGGGACACACACACTAAAATAAATAAGCCACATAGGGAAATCTAGCTGGTAGTCTTTTATGAACTGTACATAACAAAGGCACACCTATCCTTTGGGGCCTCTTTGCTATTCCTCACTGAACCATAAGGAGTTTGGCAGAGCATTTTTTCCTAAATTAACTAAGCTTCGGACAACTTTTTGAGCAGGTAGCATAGGAAAGTCACACCTCCTGGTTTTGACATTTTATTATCATACTCCTAGAGAATGTTTACATATTTTCCCTCAAGATTGAAGGGGACCAGCACTCATCATGCGCGTGTGACAGCACACATGATGTGCTGCGTGCATTGCAGCTTCTCCAGAGCACTCGGCCTCCTCCAGACGATGTGATGTCACATGCACACAACTCACAATGCATGGGTGACATTGCACACATGCACCACCTGCAGGGCCCTGTTCGTCTTTGGGGCAACCTGAGAGGCAGTGACTGGCCCAAAGATACACCCAGTGAGCTTCTGACTGAATGGAGATTTGAACCCTGGTCTCTCAAATCCTTGTCTGACACTCCACAAATGGAGAGGGGAGGGGGCGGGAAAAGAAAATTCTAGAAAGGGACAGCAGGAAATAACAGCAAGGCTATGAATGCAAAAAACAAAACCCAAAATGTGTTTTCACAAATATTGCATTTGAAATAAAAAATAAATGATAAATGCAAACCGCCCAAATGAGCGTAGACTTTCTTACGTGTAGGCCTTTATTATTTGTTGCATCTTGGCAACTTTTTTCACCTGGAAGAGAGCAACTGGATTGTTGCTGTTGCTTTTTCATTTTAAGAGCAGGAGCGTATAAGACCGTCTTCCAGAAAAAGCTTAGAGTAGATACCCTAATATTTTGCTGCAGTAGCTTAATGGGAAAAGCACTGCAGGGCCAAAAGGCATCTAGGAATAAAGCCCAATTCTCCCCCCCCTCGGGGGGTGGGGATGGAGCAATTCCCATAACTATGTAAGCATTGTAAGGCAGTGAAATGCTTGAGATTTACTATATTAAGTATTAAAATGCAACGGCACATTACTATCTCAAAAACAAATTTTGTGAACAGAGATGAACCAAGAAAGCTTTTAGTCCATTTCCTGGGTCATAAACAAAGAGCTTCATATGCAGCTACTGGAAGAAGCATAAAGGGCACAGTACTATACGATCCTTATTGGATTACTCAGAGGTTTTAGCCATCACAAGCTACCATCACAGGCTTTATAAATCATTAAGGATGTTCCCCACTGAACAGCAGTCGTGTTTTAAGCTGAGGCCGTCTTCATTCCCAACCTTGTGCAGCAAAGTTTTCTTTAAGGTTCCATGGAACTTGTTTATAGAGCACATTTAAGAAATGATACTTATTTATTAATTACAGTTTATTATAAATAATGCACAGAAATACATTTGTGTCCCACCTTTCGTCCAGGAACTGGGAGCAGCATACATCAGATTATCTTGTTGCTGTTGCTGCCCTTCTTCTTCTTCTTCTTCTTCTTCTTCTTCTTCTTCTTCTTCCTCCTCCTCCTCCTCCTCCTCCTCCTCCTCTTCGGAGCAACATTTTGAAGTGGAGTAGAAACAGTGACTGACTCCTGATCTTCAGTGAGCTCCATATTTGAAACCAGGGGTGCCAACTTGAATAAAATATTGTGTCTTTGTGTTCCAGATAAGCTCCACCCCACATAACTGATCACATAACATGGCACGCACACACTCCATTTGAACAGGAATTCCTCTCAATTTGGGAGAGAGGCAGCCCTCTCAAATAGACCTCAGCCCCTAGGAATTGGCTGCTATGTTTGAACCCAAATATGAGGAAGCCCCAAAGTTCTACCCACTTCACCACACTGTTCTTCAGTTTCAGCTGAGAAGTCTCACATTTACAGAGAAGAACTCTTACAGTATCTGGGACAACCTTCCCCAATC